>NW_026695227.1:35877824-36308149 GCF_021218885.2 Marmota monax
TACTCTTTCTTTTTTAAATTTTTTAATTAGTTATACATGACAGTAGAATGCATTTACACACTTTAATATACCATACATAGATGAGATATAATTTCTTATTTTTCTGAGTGTACATGTTGTAGAATTACATTGGTCATGCAGTCATATAAGTACATAAGGTAGTAAGGTCTGTTTCCTTCCACTATCTTTCCATATACCTATCTCCATTCACCTTCTCCTCTTCTCCCTTCACTTCTGTCTACCTAATCTAAGGTAACTCTATTCTTCTATTCTTCTCTAATACCCCACTTTCTCGTTTTTATAAATCACATTTACAAGTGCATGTATCCCTAGGTTTCAAGGTGCTATTATCACCCAGAATGAGACCATTTCCTATAATAACTGTGTAGCTCAACTCTTTTGCTCAATCTTCTTGGGGATGACTGAATTTTACATTCTCAATGCCATGTCCTATGACCATTATGTTGCCATCTGCAAGCCCCTTCATTACATAACCATTATGAGCAAGAAATGCTGCACCCGGCTGGGAGGCTTCTGACCATTTTCCCACCCTTCATGCTTCTGCTCCAGCTGAATTACTGTTCTTCCAATGTCACTGATCACTTTGTATGTGATTATTTTCCTCTGTCACAACTGTCTTGTCAATGTGGTGCTGATAAAGCAGAATACACACATTGGATAAAAGTTTCAATACCTGAGATTTGCTCAGTCTGTGGCTCTTAAATGAAGGCATTCACTAAGCAGTAAAGCAATAATTGCCTGGCATGGTCTTGCACACCTGTAATCCCAGCATGTAATCCTCAGGAAGCTGAAGCAGGAGGATCACAAGTTCAAAGCCAGCCTCAGCAAAAATGAAGTGCTAACTAACTAAGATAGACTTGTCTTTAAATAAAATACAAAATAGATAAATGCCACATTTTTTTATCCATTCATCTATTGAAGGGCATCTAGGTTGATTCCAGAGTCTAGCTATTGTGAATTGTGCTGCTATGATCATTGATGTGGCAGTATCCCTATAGTGTGCTCTTTTAAGGTCCTCAGGGAATAGACCAAGAAGGGGAATAGCTAGGTCAAATGGTAGTTCCATTCCCAGCTTTCCCAGGAATCTCCATACTGCTTTCCATATTGGCCGCACCAATTTGCAGTCCCACCAGCAATGTACAAGTGTACCCTTTTCCCCACATCCTCGCCAGCACTTATTGTTGTTTGACTTCATAATGGCTGCCAATCTTACTGGAGTGAGATGGTATCTTAGGGTGGTTTTGATTTGCATTTCTCTGACTGCTAGAGATGGTGAGCATTTTTTCATGTACTTATTGATTGATTGTATGTCCTCCTCTGAGAAGTGTCTGTTCAGGTCCTTGGCCCATTTGTTGATAGGGTTATTTGTTTTAAGAAATAAAAAAAAAAATGGTGGTAAAGCCGGGCATTCTATCAGATCATAATGGAATAAAATTAGAAATCCATGATAAAATAAAAAATAGAAACTAACACCTGGAGACTTAATAATACACTATTGAATGAATGGATAGCAGAAGACATCAAAGATGAAAAAAATACTTAGAGGTAAATGAGAATACCAATAAAACATGTCAAAATTTCTGGGACAATCTTAAGGTTATTAAGAGGAAAATTCACTGCATTGAGGTCGTTCATCAAAAAAAAATCAATTAATAAATGACCTAACATTACATTTCAAAGATCTATAAAAAGAAGAACAGATCAACACCAAAAGCAGTAGAAGACAGGAAATAATTAAAATCTGAGCTGAAATCAATGAGAAACAAAAGAAAAAATTCAAATAAATGACAAAAAATGAGTTGGTTGTTTGAACAAATAATAAAATAGATAAGCCCTTTTCCATGCTAATGAAGATAAAAGGAAAACTCCAGTTACTAAAATATCTGATGAAAAATAAAATATTACAATGGACACTACAGAAATGCAGAAGATAATTGGAAAGTATTTTGAAAATTTTATCTCCAATAAAATAGAAAATCTTGAAGAAATCAACTAATTTCTAGAAACATATGAACTACGCAAACTAATATTGGCTTCTTAAACTTGCATATAATTCATTCAGTAAGAAATTAAATGATACATCAGATTCACCAAAATTTAATTTTCTTAGTGAAAAAAATATAGCTGAAAATGTTCAAAGGATTCATTAATTATTTATTATTTGAGAAGCCATAACTTCAAAATTATTTAAATCTCCCCTGACATTGTTATCATTTGGATATGAGATGTCCCTCCAAATCCCTGTCTTAATACTGGGATTTTCAAAGATCAAATGATTGGATTATTAGCTGTGGCCTAATCAGTCCTTCCTAGTTTGAATGTACTGGATGGCATTTGTAGGCCATTGGGACATGACTGGAAGAGATAGTTCACTGAGGGCAAGCCCTGGAAATGTTCATCTTCCCAATGCACCCCTCTCCTGCTTCCTAACCCTGCTATGATCTGAGAAGCTTTCCTCCCCAGGGCCCTTCTCCATGATGTGCGTAGGCACAGAGCAATGGAGTTCTCTGACTCCTCTGAAACCATGAGCCCCAAACAATTCCCTCCTATATTTTGTTCTTTGGTTACAGCAACGAAAAGTTAACTAAAACAGACATGCATCCTTGTGTTTTACAGTGAGTCATCAAAAATGAATTAATCTGATGATATTAATCAACATATTATGTAATAAAGTCTAGCTAAAATTTATCAAGCAAAATACCTTATGATAGGGACAAAAAGGCAAAAGAAAAATAAAAAGGAAATTAAGAAAACATTATTCATCATAAAATTAAAAGAAATAAACCAGGAAGATATTATTTAAGGAGTTGATAGCTTTGTGCATTGAAAACTATAAAACATTGATAAAAAAAATTTAGGAATACATAAGTTTTCCCAATAAGTAAATAAGTAAATGGAACACACCCATGTCCATGGAATAGTTAATTTGTTACTGATAAAATGTCCACACTAACCACATCATGATTTACAGTGAATGTAAACACCATCAAAATTCCAATTATATTTTTATTGGCAAATTACATTTTTATTGCCTATTGTGTCTATTTAGAAGTTCAAATAGGGTTAGTATGGCTGAGAAACTTAATATTTAATTTGGATTAAAATATAAATCAGGGGCTAGGATTGTGGCTTGGCGGTAGAGCACTCACCTAGCACATGGGAGGCCCTGGGTTTAATCCTCAGCACCACATAAAAATAAATAAATAAAGTGATTGTGTCCAGTTACAAACAAAAAATAAATACTAAAAATTAAAAAAAATATATATATATATATATATATAATTCCATATTTATATTTATTGAATATTTAACAGAAACATCAACAATTCACTGTATGGAGCAGCAATGGAAAATCCTAAAGTGATTATATTTATATTCAGTAAATATAAGTATGGCTAATAGCTATTTTATTAGGCAATATTGTCCTAAGTTGTCTTCTAAACAGCTGGTTAAGAAATATATCATATACAAATGATTTTGTTGGAAAGATGATTGAGGTTGAGTTTAATGACAAGGTTCATCTTTTGTAGGTATACACTTAGATGAACTTGACAAATACATGAAATTATGCAACCACTGCCTAAATGAAACTATGAAATATTTCTGTCACCTGAAAATTTTCTCTCATGATACTTCTCTAACCAATCTATGCTTCAGCCCAGGGAACCACTCACTGATTGTATTTCTGTCTCAATAGTTCAGTCTTTTCAAGAGTTATATAAATGATATTATACAATATTTTTCTATGATTATGAAACCAATTTATATCTGTTTTTTTTCGGCCAGTATGTAATCATTAAGATTTATTCGTGTTTTGTACATATTGGTATTTCATTGTATGTGTAAATCACTTTGGAATTTTGCATTGTTGCCCAGACAGTGAATTGTTGATGTTTCTGTTAAACATTTTATTGACTTTTTCCTAATCATTTATTATACCCCTCAGGGATACTTTCTGTTCAATTTTGACTTAAACTACTTAAAATACTATTATTGCTAATAATTAGTACTTTTGTAACACTTGTCCCCAGAGAAGAGTTTGTTATTATTTTATTTCAACAGATTCCCTGGAGTTGGAACTAAGTAGAAAATGATGAGACTGCAGCATTTATAAGTATACAGTTGGCAATGTGGTATCTCTTTCTTGGAAAAGTTATTTATGTTTCAACAGTGATTTTATACTTTATTTCCCAGTTTTTATTTTATTTTAAAGAGCATGTATCTAATTGAGGTTTTGAATAATAGTGATCTCAATTATAAAAACAAAATTTCAAAGGTTCATCATATCTGGAATGGAAGCTAAGTGTTTATTAAAATTTTGGACATCCAAGTCCCAAGTTTCAAAATGCATATGAATTTGAGGAAAGGTAGAAATTCTTTACTTTGTCTCCACAAAAATCATGGGTAATAATTCTCCTTATTAATAAAATATTATTTTATAAACAAGTGAAATTGTCACAGAGGAGAATAAATTATAGCTCAAAAAAGGTAAGTTCACTATAATTTTAACTTATTTTCTAAATGAGAAACCAAGGCAAATGAATAAGGAGTAACTCCCAATCCCATATAATAACAAGTAATGTAATGTTTTTTATTCACATACTGTTGAATCTGTTTCATTTGTTTTGTTTTCTCTGATACTTTTAATGAATATTAGCATGAGTGAAGTGATGTAGAAAAAAATACCGACAAATTCTTCCCTAGAATTTGAGATAGCATGGTTCTAGAACAGTCTGTTAGATCCACATGTTTCAGAATTTGTTGGACTAACTTCTAGAAAAGCTTGAAAATCAGAACAGAGAAAAAATGGGAGTTTTTGACACAACAATGATGAAAATATGCCAAAGTTTGTGACCACTTAGTAACTTAAGACTGCAGGTGTTCAGTTTTATTTGAAAATATTAAAACTACTCACTAATATTTATTTTGGGAAATCACATTTTGTATGAAAAATGCTAGTGTTTTTTCCTCATTAGATTATAAAAGAAAAGCAATATTAATACATGGAAGGGAAAGCAATGTTAATAAAACAAAGGCAAAAGAATAAAGACAATGCACAGGAATTTAGTAACCCATTACTTTTAAGAGTTCACAGTAATGCATATAATGAAGCATATGGACTCTTTTAATCTAACAGAGGAATGGTATAATATGGAACTAAATATTATTCCTATATGTAGAAAACTTAGGAAATAATATTCTCTCCTGCATATTCAATAGTTTTGTAAATAATATGGTGGCAGTGAAACAAAATTCCAAAATCATATAAATATATAATAAGATATGTTTCAAAAAGATCATCTAAAAATGACAAAATATTGTATATTAAAATACTTAATTTATGCAATGTTATCATTCTTTGTTTTGTTTGTCATCTATGCTGGTAAACGGATATTTACTTGAATTTAAAAATACAAGAAAATTGATAACAGTGATAGTACTTTGTTAGTACAGAGAATATTTCAAAAAAAATAAGAGTAGAATTTTCAACTATAAGAAATCTATAGTACCTTAGTCACTAACACAGTAATTGTAATATAATCCTGATTTTCAAACATCACTGATACTCATTCTAAAAGAAGAACTTAGAACTACTAGGGTAGTTTGATAAAAGTACTATAAAATAAATTTTAAATAATTAATACATAATTTATATGTGCAGATAGGAGATTATTTGTAAGTGATAAGCTTAAGCGCATATTAACAAAAATATGTATTATTCAAATTTTGGGGAAAATTAGTTAAAGAAAGAGTAGGGGAAAATTTGAATTAACCTATACCATTTAATTTCATGTCATTTGATATTTTGGGCTAGAAAATAATATTTCAAATGAATAAATTTGAGAAATTATATCCATCTCTGCTTTTGTGTATGTGTGTGTTGTGTGTGTATTCTAATGCACATGTATTTATTTTTTTTCCTTTTTCTATACAGATTTGATAAGGTTCACAAGAAAGAAATGAAGAACCAGTCAATGGAAATGGACTTCATTCTATTAGGACTGACAGATGATCCACAATTGCAAATTGTGATTTTTCTGTTTTTATTTCTCAACTACTCATTGAGCCTAACAGGGAACTTAATCATTATCCTTCTCACTTTACTGGATCCCCGCCTCAAGACTCCCATGTATTTCTTTCTCCGTAATTTCTCCTTTTTGGAAGTCATATTCACAACAGTGTGTATTCCCAGATTCTTGATAACCATTGTGAATGGAGACAAAACCATTTCTTACAATAACTGTGCAGCTCAATTATTTTTTATTCTTTTACTAGGAGTTACAGAGTTTTATCTCTTGACTGCCATGTCCTATGACCGCTATGTCGCCATCTGCAAACCTCTGCATTACCCAGTCATTATGAACAGCAGAGTGTGCTACCTACTGGTGCTCAGCTCCTGGGCAACTGGATTCTTAATCATCTTTCCCCCTTTGGTCATGGGACTCAAGCTGGATTTCTGTGATTCCAGAATCATTGATCACTTTATGTGTGAAACATCTCCTATCCTACAAATCTCTTGCACAGACACACATGTCCTTGAAATGATGTCTTTAGTCTTAGCTGTGCTGACACTTGCAATCACATTGGTATTAGTGATTCTCTCTTATGCTTGCATTGTTAGGACCATTCTGAAATTCCCTTCTGCACAGCAAAGGACCAAAGCTTTCTCCACCTGTACTTCCCACATGATTGTGGTCTCCATGACATATGGTAGCTGTATCTTTATGTATATAAAGCCATCCGCAAAAGAAAGAGTGACTGTATCCAAAGGTGTAGCTTTGCTGTATACCTCAATTGCCCCTTTACTAAATCCCTTTATCTATACTCTAAGGAACCAGCAGGTGAAAGAAGTCTTCTGGGATGTATTACACAAGATTTTGTGTTTTTCAAAGAATAAAACTTAACATGATAAAAATTACAAACTTACTTTTAAAACTGAAAACCAGTTTGTTCATTTGTTATGATCATGTTTTTCTATCTCATAGTTCCATCATGAAGGAGAGTCTCTAGAAAATTCTTAACTCTGTATTCCACTTTTCATTTTATTCCTTCTCACGAAGCATTTCACTCTATGTGAACATCCTACAATTTTCAAATCTGAATTGCAATTAACATCTTATAGAATAGTAGGTTCCCCCAAACATTACTTTGAACTTTGTATAAGTGTAACTTGATGTATATAATTCACTAATTAATTCAATGTGTATTTATTGAATAGCTATCTGGTTCCAGACATTGAATAAAGTACAATCCTTAGTTTTAATAATTTTTCATTTCCCAAAGGTCACAAACACAGTGTGTAATTAGTGTTATAATAAAGGTCTACAAAAATATTATGGCATAGATAAGACTACTTCTATGATATTTAAAAGACAAGGAATAACTTCCAGGAGAAAGTAATTATTCTGCTTAAACTAAAAAGTATATGTAAGAAGACTGAGGTGTAATTATGTGCAAATAACATAGGGTTGTTTGATAACTATATGCATTTGTAGACAGTAAGACTAATGTTTTGAATAGGATTTTGAGATATTTAATTTGGTTCAGTAAATGATTTACCAAACACTCTCTGGGACACTGCATAGAACATGGAAACTTTTCTTGCCTTTGTTTCTCCATATGTAATGTAGGAGAAATGAAAACATTTCTCTCATTCAGTAAATATATGCTATTGGAGCAGTTTACCACTCAGTAAAGGATAACACTTGAGTTTGTGAAGAATTTAAGAATGTGCTACTTGATATGTTGATGCAGGTAGAGACAACAATAATTAAAGAGGTGGAAATATTAAAACATAAAAGGGACTATTAGCCAGAATACTGTTTTGGAATTATACCTAATGAATCAGTAATTTCCAAATATTCTATAGAGACCACCTAGATATATTTAAATGTTAATTCCCTTTTGATTTTCAACTGATGCATAAAAATTGTACATATTCATGGTGTACAGCATGATAGTCAATACACGTACCCATATTGTAATACTCAAATCACGATATTTAATATATCCACGGACCTCATACATTCATCAGTTCTTTATGGTGTATCAAGTCTTTATTCTTCGGGCTTTTTGTTAAAATGTCAGATATAGTCAATATATCCTTTATTTAATAAGCACATCATGTATTTTGGGAACATAGACTTTCTTGACACTTCCAACTAAAGTTATTGAAAGAATATGTAAGATAAAAATTTCAATATGCACTTTTTATTTTAGGGAGTACAGCCTTGGAAATAAAATTGAGCATGGGGTATTTTAGAATCAGGGGACAATTGAGGAACCATTGTTTTAAACTATTTATAAATTTTGAGATATAGTATATCAATGTGACAGTGGGTCTAGAAATCAAGGAATAGAGTGAGAAGCATATATCTATTTGATTATTTTCATGAACCAAAGTTTAATTAAGTCTTTAATTCTTTTTTCCTAAAAAGACTTAAACTTTTACTTTGTATGATATTCAATACATGATATTATTGTGAAAATAATCAAATGGGTATAATTAGATTTAATTCACCATTTTCACTCCCTAAAAATACACATTAAATGATTTTAAGAAAGTTGTTTATTATTATCTAACAAAATGTTTCAGGCACAAATAAATTACCTAAATGAGTAGTTCTCCAAAGAATCAGATCCCTTGATCAAATAAGGACTCAGTTGGATCAAGATGAAAAAAGGTGAAGATATTTTAGGATATTTTACTATGATTTTAATTATATTCTGTTGCCTTTCTGACATGATAAATATTAATCTATAGCTTGGGTTCTATACTTATTTATTTCTAATTTTAGACCTTTAGACCTTTAATTCATCCACTTACCCCACAGAAAAATGTTGTAACATTATGTTTTCCCCTCAATTTTCACATCCCTTTCCTTATAGGCTCTCCTCATCCCTCTCTAAAGTCAAGGTTTCCTAGGGTCCTTGTTTACTATAACACCTATAGAAGCAAGACTTTAGAATATTTGCCTAACTTTATATTTGCCTAACTATATATTTGTGTTTGTGTGTATATATATATATATATATATATTTAAATGTTTTCATCTGTAAGTGAACTTCTCATAAAGTACAAAACAACTTTTAGCTAAGCTTTAGGAATCATCTTACAGGTTTTTAATCATAACTAATTGCAAAGATCTAGTTTATTCATTTGGAATATTTTATTAACATATATATATATATATATATATATATATATATATATATATATACATAAAGTAATTCACAGAACTTCCTGTCCTACTATCTAGACTTTGGAAGTTTTTCTCCACAAGACAGAATACTCACTCTGTTTAGAGTGAATTAATGTGCTAATGTGCTCATATATCAGGTCCTGGGACTTAACTCACTTACATCCCCTGTAACTATGTCAAGTAATATTATTAGGAGAATCATATTCTCCTATCCTTGGTAAACTTACTTTCTATTGTATGTCTTCAGTTAGATCTCCCAAGACTTCCTTCCAAGTGTAAAAGTAGAGTGCATGTGATCTCAGATCAATCATTCCTTGTGCCTCAATCACTTTATTCTAAAGCATACAGCAATTCTAACAATGACTACTTTGTTTTTGAATTATGACAATTTTCGTGTGATCTAGAGAAGAGATTTGCCTCCAAATTCTAATTTTATATAAATTTTATATAAATCCCATTGCTGCTTTCTGAAAGCCCAGTTTACATCTTCATAGTATAAAATGATAATATTTTATTTTCAGTATGAAAATATTCTTTTCCATATTTATCTCTACTCTGAGGTAGCTTATACCCCATGATCTCAGATAACTTTTTTACCCTGTAAGTGGTAACTTGTATTATCAGTACCATCAACATTTCTTCATTTTTTTCACCATGCTCATCTTGTTGACACCATTGTATTTCAAAGATATGTGGATGCATGAACAAAACTGATTTGAGTTTTTATTGACATGTAAATGTTATCATCATTTCTCTTTATTCATTCTCTAAGTTTATGCTTTATGGACAATAGCAGAGAAATCTTCTTGTTTACCATAGTACTTTATTAAGTTATAAATTTCGATCAAAGTCTTTACTGCTAAGTTTTAATCTAATTTTTAGCAAGTTATGAAATAATATTTATGATAACAGTAGGCATACATGTGATGGTATTTGATAAATTAATTTTTGTATTTTCTCTCAATTATAGACTCATAGAATACGCACCTTGAAAAATAGAGAGACATGAATTCAGTAGCAATCTTTTAAAAAATTCTGAGCAAAGTTTTTCTTTTCTAACTAAATATTGGTTTTGAGAAGGAATGGTCATTCTACAATATCATAATTATTGGAAAGGAAATACTTGAATAGATCTGTAGCTCTACCTTTAGTGATGTCACAGATTAGTTTTAGATCAGACCTCCTTGTACATGTTTAGATAAAACAGTTACTAGTTGAAAGACAACCAAGAATAGAAGAGTTTTTATAGATGATAACATTATGTAGGTTTGAAAATTCTTTCCATAAGAAATAAAAAATAGTTTGTACAGATTATAGTTGTTTTAAACTTGGAACTATTGACATTTTCAACTTGATAATTACTCTCTATGTCTGTCGTTCAACAAATGATATCTGAAAAATGACTATCCATACGCAAAAATATCAACCATGATCAATAACTAATATATAAATACTATATATAAAACACAACTCAAATAACTCATAGCTATAAAAACAAAGGTATAAAACTTTCAGATAAAACATAATAAAAATACATGTGACCTTGGGTAAGATCAAAACATGATTCATAAAGAAAAATAATTGATACATTGAAATAATCAATATTATATGCTCTTCAAAACACATTGTTCTATGACTGAAAATACAAATCACAACATTGGATATATATATATATATATGAAAATTGTATATCTGAAAAAGGATTTGTATCTATAATGCATAAAGTATCCCAAAATGTAATAATAGTGATAAAAAAATTAAAATGGGCACATATTTTAAAAAGTGATTTTATCAAAGGAATTATATAAATGGAAGATAAGCATAAAAATGATGATCAGCATGACTAGCCTTTAGAGAAATAAATTATAATTACAATGAGATACAGCTATATGACTTTTGGAATGGTTAAATATAAAAACAGTTTTGCAAAAACAAGTGTTGGTAAAATGTGGAGTTAATGAAACCCTCACACACTGCTGATGGAATGTAAAATTATATTACTATTTTAGAAAATAGTATGGTACTTTCTTTAAAAACCAAACATTTACCTACCATATAGCCAAGCCATTACAGTCATGGATATTTACTATGGAAAAAAAAATAAAAAGAAAAACCATATCTTCATAAAATTTGGTTGTCAAGTATTCATAGTAGATTTATTTATTGTACCCAACAACAGGACACAACCCTAATACCTATCAATAAATATTATGAATAAATAAGTTGGAGTACAGCAATGAAATGGAATCCTGGAGAAAAATCAAAAATAAACTTATCTATATATGGAATATCATGAATGAATATTTAAATAATCAGAATGTGTGAAAGAAGAACAGTTAAAATGAAAACTATATTATTTCATTGTACCATATACTAGAAATTGAAAAGCAATCTATAGAAACATAAACTGGATAAACCATTGTAGAAGAAAGCTGAGAAAGACATAGTAAGAGGGATTGAAATACTGCATTAGGAATCTTTTGGTAGTGATGGCAATGTTTATATAATTCTTAAAAATATAAAATATTCTATACATTAAAGATTATTGTGTGCCTTAAACATAAATAAGTACTTTACTGTGCAGTACAGCTTAATAAAGCTTTTAAAAGGGTATTGACAAAAAATGAACCATCATGGTGAATAAATACAGCATGTAAATATGGGGTTTTGCTCACACAATTTAACCGGGTTTCTAAAATTGTGCTATTAACCCAAAAAACCTCATATTTTGTATGAGAACAGTGTCAATTAAAACCATTAACTGATATAAAGTTTATTTCTCAAAAGACAAAGTCTTCTCTCAATCCCAGTTCCTTTTCTGTATATATATATATATATATATATATATATATATATATATATACTAAATAATTCTGTCTTGAGGGTAAAACATATAGACTCTTATCAGATAGCACCACTGTGGGTCTGTACATTTAATATTTCAGCCAGCTTTCATCCAAAAAAGATACATTTTCTAGTACACATATTTTATCCATTATCTTGCTTTTGGGAAGGTGATGAAACCACTTCATTTCTCCAATCCACTTTCTTTGTTTATAAAATTAATTTTTCCACATTTTGGATGACTATCTTTAGAATCTGATAAGCTATGGCCTGTATTTTGAAACCCTGTAGCCATTCAGGAAGAACCTGAAGTTCTCATTTAATATTCAATTTTGTTGAATAATTTTTTTATTACCAAAATGTGATTACCATTATTATCATTGAATGATTCTGATAATCTTCTCAGACTGCTAAATTTCTTTTACCTATTCCTAGAATTCCATTTTCAATTTCTTCTGAAAGTTTCATCTTTGGGTATTTTAATTCCATAGAAAAAAAGATTGTGAAGATCATTTTAAAATAACCCATTTAATTAATTTATAAGGAAAAACTATTAAAATTAGTGTTATTACAGAGAATACAACAGATTCTATCTAGAGTTTGTGAAGCCATAGAGCATAGACATGGTCCTAATGTCATGGGAAGGCCAGGAATATTACAAAACAAAGTGTGTCCTTTGTTTCTTGTGTCCTGATCAGGTTATGGCCTGATCTTTCTCTCTCACTGCACAGGCTGCACAGGTCAAAGGTTTATTGAAACAAAAATATATTTAATACAGACACGGAAAGGTCCAACTGTAGAGTGAGAGAGAACGGCACCTGTGTTCCCTGGGAGTACTGTCCATAAACCCATTTAGTTCATTGTTTTGTCATGTCTGCAGACCTAATTAAGAACAACCATGGTATTATGTTGATAGGCCCTTTTTAAGTGCTCAGTTTGCATGGGGATATTTAATGATTGGTTTATGTTTTAAGGCCTAAGTTCCATGTGGGAACAGAGGCAGTCCTTGTTCTGCCCTTGTGATTTGTGGGCCCCTTGGAGATCAGGGCAGAGACATCCTGTACTCTAGAGATAGCCGACTACACATCCTCTCTGCCTGAGAAAGCTGATTTTATTGCACACTGTGACTGTGTCCCTGTGATCTCCCATTATTCCTGTGCATCCCTATCTATCCTATCCATCACTTACAATGCACTACTGGAGTAGAGAGGATCTTTAATTTTCTAGTAGTTGAAACTTAAAGCCCTTATAGTTAACAGACTTTGGCTTGTGTAGGTAAAAAGTAAGCAGAAGAAAATTTATTAAAAAACAAATACAAACCACTCCTTATCCTCTAAATACTTAGAATTCTCTCTCATATGTTTTAATATCCAAATATAAATCTTGTACTATGACATTTTATTTTACAGGCCTCACTCTACTATCAATGAAACTATCAACATTCAATTTCCAGGAGCATGCCTATTTTGTCTAGTATGATACAAGTTCTTAAAATAGTTGAATGAAAGAATGAGCATAGTTTTCTTCCCAGGGTTTGTGATATGATGACTGAGGGCATCTACTATGCCCTCTACAACCACACTTACCAACCAGGACATCAAAGATATCTGAAATAACAGGTGTAGATTTCATGAATGTAAGCATTCATTATGGCCAGCAACTTCAAACAGTCTTATATAATGGGGTTACATTGAAGAAGAACATGAAAAATGCATCTCATCACTCCCAACTTTGTCCACAACACTGACATCACTCTTTGAGTAGAGCCACTGATAAAAGCAGTGACTTGCAGTCTCTAATAGCATGGCTTTAGTTTTCATACATTCTGCAGTGAATTATATGTAGCTGAGTCAACATCAGACACAACCCTTCCTAGTTGTTATCTAAGAGCAGAGGACTGGGTGGCCATTTCCCAGGGTTTCCTTCTCACAGTATGGTAATTAAAAACAGAAGAGGACTTTGTTCAAAACATCAAAGTGGGAAGAGAATCAAAGTTTATTGTTTCCCAGAAGTGTTTGTAGTCAGGTTGCTGACCTAACATGACATCCAGAGGATCTTCTCAATAAGTGTTTAAAAATTACCTACTTTACTGCTAAAGATTTGGTAAACACTCCCTCAGAATTTACTGAAATGCATTGCCATTTCTCATTCACACTTCCTGCGCCTTCTCTAAAGGGCTCCAACCTGAAATCTTCAGTATGAGTTTCCTCAACATTCTGTCATCAACACTCAAACTGTGGCTTTTGGCTCCCTCAGGTCTTCAAAAACAAGATGAGTCTTGGAGTCTATTGAATTACAAAAACAAGTGATTGAGTTTATTTTCAGCTGAAGGGGGCCCATAAAGAGAGCAACAAAATATGGGATATATTCCTCTATAATTATCCTTCTTGTTTCTATAATGGGATAATTTCTTAAGCTTCTCTTTCTGTATGATGGCAATTGAGGAGTGGAATCAGCAAGACATAAGGAGAGAGTCCATTTGTATTGAATCCCCTTTGAGATATTTTATTTCAAAAGGGCATATGGAAAGAAATGATCCACTTTTGTGGAGCGATTCCTCAGAAAATAAAATACCAAATTATTGGAATAAGGGAGGAAAACCTGGCTATTTCCAGAGGACAGGAGAAATACTGCTTTATCACATCAGCATGTGGAAGAAGCTATGGATGCATGCAATAGCATGGGTAAACTTTGCTATGTTGAACAAAAGAAGACATGAAATTTAAATGGTGTAGTTTCTTTCATATGAAATTTCAGAATAGGCATGACTAATCTGCAGTGACTAAAGATCATCAGTGTATCCTTTAACTCAATGGCAGATGGAGGTGTTTTTATACAGATGCTTTAAATGTATAAATATTTCCCAAACCAGATATAAATGAATTTTTGGTCAAATTATTTCATGAATTAGTATCACTTGTAGTGCTCAGAGACTATAAAGTTAAAAGCAAAGCCGGGAGATTAATTACTTTTACCCCAAATGACAACTATTTTTAGGTTTATGTATAATTTATTCTTAATTGTTACAATTCTACAGGAGAAACATTTCCATAGAATACCCATTACTTTCATATGTGATAGCTCTCCTCCCAATACCCTTGAACTTTTATTTTCCTTACTCATCTTTCTAGGTTCATCATTAGTGTTGATTCTTCTTGGAAGTTTACTTTGAACTTTACAATTGCTTATATTTGCTACTTCTTTTCTATCACAACATCAATTACATTACATAATAAATGATCATGTTGTGTGTCTAAGAAAATTTTAGCAATGCAAAATAGTTAAGAGCAGATGCAGTGCTTAGTAATTAACACACATATCAAAATATTTAAATAAGTATTTCTAGCAGGGTTTGCTTGCAAAAATCATTCAGTATATAAAACTACCCTTTATGAGAATAGACATTTTTAGGTAAAGACAGAAATTAATACTTGGGGTTGATGAATGCAGCTTATTTCTAGAGATTAGGAAGATCTACTCAGAAAGATGAATATATTGGTGTGCAGATAGACTTAGTAAACCTAGTAAGATCTAAATAGTCAAGGTAAGAAACATCATAGATTTAAACTAATATAATAGATGACCATATTGAATTTTCTCATTTAGGTTCCAACAGTGTGTTACTTATGTCTAAACTCTGCCTTGTTGTTTTCAAAAGAACAAAACCTTTGAAGCATATACTTGAGAGCTTCTTTCACCTGCTGGTTCCTCAGGGTATAAATGAAAGGGTTGAGTAAAGGGGCAACAGAGGTATTGAGCACAGCTACACCTTTAGTTAAACTCACCCTTTCTTTTGCTGATGGCTTCATATACATGAATATACAACTTCCATAAGTGATAGAGACAACTACCATGTGTGAGGAGCAGGTGGAAAAAGCCTTCATTCGTTGTTGACCAGAGGGAAATTTGAGAATGGTTTTGATGATGAATGTGTAGGAGAGGATCACTAATAACAATGTGATGACAAGTGTCAACACAGCTAAGACAAAAGCCATCAATTCTATGAAACGTGTATCTGTGCAAGAGATCTGCAGGACAGGGGAAGCATCACACAGGAAATGATCAATCATCTTGGAAGCACAAAAGTCCAGTTTAAGTACCAAGAGCAAAGGGGGAAAGATGATCAAGAATCCAGCTGCCCAGGAGCTGAGCACCAGTAGGTAGCACACTCTGCTGTTCATAATGACTGGGTAATGCAGAGGTTTGCAGATGGCAACATAGCGGTCATAGGACATGGCAGTCAGGAGGTAAAACTCTGTAGCCCCTAATAGGAAAAAAAAGAATAACTGAGTTGCACAACCACTGTAGGAAATTGTTTTGTCTCCAGTGAGAATGCTTATCAGGAACCGTGGAATGCAGACTGTTGTGAAGGAAATTTCCAAGAAGGAAAAATTTCGGAGGAAGAAATACATTGGAGTCTTGAGGCGGGGATCCAACAGGGTGAGGAGGATGATGATTAAGTTCCCCATCAGGCTCAAGATATAATTGAAAAATAGAAACAAGAAAATCACAATCTGCAGCACAGGGTCATCTGTCAGTCCAAGCAAAATGAATTCTATCTCAAGTGATTGATTCTTCATTTCTTTTTTTGTCCTATCAAAGTTACAGAAAATAAAAACTAATTTATCACAAGTAAGAAGGTATTTCTTCCTCTTTAGCTATATAAGATTTCATTTTCAGAAACTTACCAATTCACAAATATTTCTAAAATCAGTTTAGTTTATCACAATGAATATATCCTCCACTTCATTCGTCATTTTTATGAGAACATTGGGAGATCTTTCCTTTGTCCAGAGCTGAGTAAATCCTACTTACCAGTTTATAGGACACTTAATAGTCATTTGAAATGTAGTTCTTCAATTGATAGTGTTAATCTATGACCAATCTTTCAAATGCTTTACCACAATAAGCTATGCAAAAAATTTGATTTTTTTTTTTTGTCTCATGTATTGAACTCAGGGGCACTGAACCACTGAGCCACATACACAGGCACTTTTTGTATTTTATTTAGAAACAGAATCTCACTGAGTTGCTTAGGGCCTCACTAGGTTGCTGAGGCTGGCTCTGAACTCAGAATCCTCCTGGCTCAGCCTCTTGGGCTGCCGGAATTATAGGACTTCCCAACCAAGCCTGGCTTGATGCATTTTTGCTTTCTGAATTTACCTAATATTTCAAGCAAATTGTCAATGAAGTGACAAAGGAATTAGTTTTCTTTTCTGTAGCACATAATAGTATAGGATATATATATTATTTATATATATATATATATATATATATATATTAATACACATAATAGTATAGGATATATATCCAAGAAGGACAATATTTATAAGGATCTAGTGAGTATCCAGTAGGCTGAGTGAAGAAATTATCAAATCAAAACAGTGTTTAGCAAATAATTGAGGAGAATGAAAACAAATTACACAACTTTCAAATATGGGTCTTCATTTGAACCCAGTATGATAAACACTGTCAATACTATATGCTTCCCATTACCATCCTCTTTCTTTTATCAGGTCTGAATGGTTGGGGTTATAGAGGAAGATCTATCAGATAATAGTTGGGATATGTTATGAGAAGGAAATGCAATGCGAGGAGAAAGAAAGTGTCATAAAAACCTAAAGAAGTGTTATATTTTTTTAAAGTTAGGGGAATAAGCTTATGGAAAAATTGAAAGGTTAAAATAAGAAAGTTAGGGGCTGGGGTTGTGGCTCAGGATAGAGCGTTTGCCTAGCATGCGTGAGGCACTGGGTTTGATCCTCAGCACCACATACAAATAAAAAATAAAGATATCGTGTACACCTATAACTAAACAACTAATAAATATTTTTTAAAAATTAAGAAATGGAATATTATATATACAGTAAGGAAGTAATAAGGAAGGAACTTTTAAAACTAAATATGCTTCTATTATTAAAACAAACCTCTTTGCTGATTTCATAATGTGTAGAATACAATGGTGAGTATACTTTAAGTCAGCATGATCTAGATCGGGGAGAAAAGTGACAACTGGATTGTAGTTCAGACAAATTTTGGATAGCAGGTACAGCCTTCTTAACATAGATATCCAAATGTCAAACAAACAGGCTACTTGGACAATAACTATAATCTTGTGCCTATTGAGAACTCTATATGCCACAATTACTATTCTTGGTGATCTGTATGTGTTATGTGGGACAAAAAAGATTAAACATTTAAAAACTGTTTTCAGGCTTGCATTTAGAGCAAGGGGTCAGATAAACAGAGGTTATTTTCAGAAGTCCTGGCATTAAGATTGCACAGTTTTCTAAAAGCTTGTACTCAAGGTTTTATAAGCTTTTACTAAAAGATGAATTATGAGAACACTACTTCTAAAAAGATTTAGTGACACCCATACAAAAATATTATTTCTCAGGTGTTTCTATGATCACAACAAAATAATTAGAACTATTTTAAATGGTTGCTATGGGAAATCTTGTGTTTTGCATTGAGGATAGCAAAAGAATTATTCTCAACCTCTAAAGCATAATTTATTCTTGAGACAAAAAAAATGCATATAAAAACAAACATAAAAGAACCAAAAGCCAAACAAAAAATGAGAGGTCTTCCCAATGTGTACTACAGGAATTTAAAGAAGAAGATATCTGAGTATTTGGATCTTTAGATGGGCCTTAGAAAGGATGAAAAGATGAGACAAGATATACGAGGCAGAAGAAGCAGGATAAGCCAAAGAAAAGTAATGGCTCCAACACAATTTGGTAGGAAATTATTTAGAGTTCCCCTGTTTAATCATCTCTAATAAAAGCATAAACCAGTGGAAATAGCAGTTGGCCCATGTCCAGAGTTCTTTACCACACTCAGATGACTATGAAATTACTTATTATAAAATTATCTCCTTTTCACAAACCATCCCAATGGAAACTCTGAAAGAAATGTTCAATTATATAATAAACTAGAATTTTTTTCATATCAAACTGTTGATTTATCCTGATTCAACCACCACATGTACATGCTGTAAATGTATCTGTTCAACACATGCTGTGAGGGAACGTAATATAAGATCATGTGAACACAGGCCAATAACTGCAATTATATTCAGTTTTGTTGAAAATTGTGAATATCACATAAAAATTAAATCTTAAAAGGCTTGTCAGTGTTAAATCATTATTTATCTTATCTATAATCTTTCACAAGTATTTACAACCTGAAGAATAGATAGTAGTTAAAACACTAGTGATTTAGCAGTTAACACATTTTTGTATACACTTATTTGGGCCAACCTTCTGCACTTCCATACTTAACTCATCATCCTACTAAGTAGAGAGCACTGAGGATTCATTATTCTCCCTAAGCATTTAATTCTATATAAAACACATGATTGATTTAAATGTTATTTTAGAAATCTTAATTTTGACCAATTTATTACATGTTCTTAGAAAATTTATCAAATTACCTTCTTTTCTAAAATTTACTATAACCACTTATCTGAAGTATTGGTATTCCTTTCTAAATATGACGTGCAAGAAAATATGAAAGTTAACCATCCCTTGATATCGTGAAGGATTTATGTCTTCTGTCTTACAGGAAAAGATCTAATAAGAACTAAGAATTCTCAGGGTAAATGAGATCCCAGAACATCATTTCCTAAGGGATTGTGAATTACAGAAGTATTTTCTACAAATACACACACACACACACACACACAAACGCATTTTTACATATTCTAACTATGCATCCAAAGAATTTTTTATATGTTGATATACTAGTTGATCACCTACACTCATCAAGTCCTAGATAGATAGTTTAGGGTTTAGAAAGAGAAAGAAAAATGTTTTTAGGTTGATATAAAAAGTGAGAATATGAGAAGGAAAAATATAGCCTCTTGTAGACCAATTGACTTCAGGTTAAATATATTATACTACAAGTACCTTGTTTCCTTTTGGTTTATTCAATAAATAACAACATCCTATCAAAACACCACATCAACTAATGAAAATATTTCAAATGTGTTAATGGTTGCATAGACCTTCTTTGTAATGATGAGTCAAAGTTGCTTTAACTGTTTTCATATTTTGTCTAAGAGATTGTTCCAATTTTGACAGAGTGCACCAATCAATAAAATTATATATATATATATATATATATATATATATATATATATATATATATATATATATTCATAAGTTTTTTAATAAAACCACAAATTACATAATACAGTATAAATTCCTAAATTTGGGATTTCTAAACCAAGAGCAAATCCCATTCATTTTCAGTTACAATGTTAAGTCATTTTCTGCACAAAATATTTCAGTTTCCAACAACAGTGTATTATTAGGGTTTTTGTTTCATATCAACCATAATAATGGGGTATGTTTTATAGTAACAAAATGTTGGCTACTTTATGGGTTAGGCATAGTAACTCAGGATCAAGTTATGTTGAATTTCTGTAATTATTTGTGGATTTAATATTATTTCACAAATATTATTTCATAAATCAAATAGTCATTTCCTATATAATTATGAATTGCATATATATATATATATATATATATATACAGCTAATTTTATCTATCAAATTTTTTATTTTATTACCCTTAAGAGTTCTTTATATATCAATAATATCATTTTTACATTTGAACTGTACAAACATTTCCTCCTAATTTGACCATGACTTGATTTTATAAGGTTGTGTCTATGTAGGTGTCCTAATAAAGTTTATTTTTGTGTATTCAAATGTGTCAATAATTTTTATTTTGCTTGAATTTGATTAACAGCAAGAAACTCTTTTCTTATATCAAAGATGTAAAATAATTCACCATATTGACTGCTTCCTTTGTTGAATAGCTTTGTGTTTAATATAATTCCATTCACATATTTTGCTTTTGTGTCCTGTCCTTTTGGGGTCTCATCCAAAAATCCTTGCCCATTTCAATGACTTAAAAATCCCCCCTATATTTTCTTCTAGTATTTTTATTGTTTCAGGTTTCACATTTAAGTATTTCCTTCTCTTTGTGTTAGTTCCTGGAACTGGTGAGAGATGGGAGCTTAGCTTCATTTCTCTGTGTTTGTATACTGAATTTTACCAGACCTATTTATTGAAAAAGACTATTTTTCTCCAATTCATGTTCTTACCTTCTTTATCATAAATCAGTGGCTGTAGGCATGTGGGTTTGCTTCCAGGCTTTCTATTCTGTTCCTCTGACCCATAACCTGATGAAGATGTGGGCAATGAATCTAAATAGATATCTATGAAAAGAAAACAAATCACCAACACAAATAGGAAAACATCTTCAACATGACTAGTTATCAGGAAATTGCAAACCAAAACCACAATATTACCTCACTAAGATAAGAATGACTGTAATCAAAAATACAAAAGATACCAAGTGCAAGTGAAGATGTGGAGAAAACATTACCCATGCACTTGTTGGTGGGAATCTGCATTACGACCAACATGGAAAGCAATATGGAGGTTCCTCAAAAATTAGAAATGGAAGTGTCATATACTCCAGGTATCTCACTGCTGGGCACATATTCAGAGGAAATGAAATCAGTATGTCAGAGGAACATCTGTACTCCTATGTTTCTTGTAGATTATTCACATTAGCTAAGAAATGAAAACAACCCAAATGTTCATCAACTGATGAATAATAAAGAAAACATGGTCCATGCATACACTGGAATAATATTCAACCATGGGGGCAGGAGAATGAAATCCTGTCATTTGAAAAGCACAGATGGAATTGGAGATCATTATGTTAAGTGTAAAAAGCAAGACACAGAGAGACAAGTACTACATGATATCACTTGTATGGAATCTAAAAACCTTTATTTCATAAAAACCTAGAGTAGAATGATAGTTAAAAGAACCATAAAAATAAGACAGAAGGAGGGATGAGGACTGGTTTATCATTAGGAATTAAAATACATTTAGATAGGAGTAAGAAGTTCTTTGCTATTGCATGGCAAGGTGAATATAGATAACAAAAATCCAACTGTGTATTTCAAAAATGTGAAAGAAAGGCTATTGAATGTTTTAACCATGAAGAAATGAAAAATATTTGAGGAGACATATGTCTTTACCCTTACTTAAATATTTCATAATGTACATATCAAAACTTCAGATTGTATTACATAAATATATATATATAATTTACGTTCTGTGTATCAGTTAAAAATTCAAAAAGAAATCCACAATTTCTTTTAATGCTATTTATTTTCACTTTTTTGCATTTAGATCCCTAAGGCAGTAAAAGTCAATTTTTATGTATGGTGTAAGAAATGAGCTAATTTTTCATCTTTCCAAATTGCTTTTCAATTTGCCCAGTAATATGTATTTAAAATTCATAGTTTTTCCTGTGATCTTCCACCTTTATTGTATGTAAAATTTTACATACAATATAGTATATATCAGTGTTTTAATTTTATTTCAATTTATCTAATTATTAATACTTCTACAACTTGACATTTTCATTAAATATTCAGTGCCTGATAATTGTAATTCCTTATAGATTTTGTTTTCCTAATAAATTCTTTATTTGCTTTATTATTTTTTTATGTAACATGTATTTTAACTATATCTCCTAAGCTAAATCTTGCTGGTATTTTTATTGATGTTTTATATACTTTTAAAAAATGAGAACTGTCATCATTTTATAAAGAAAAATTGTATCTAATCAAAAAGAAGAATTTGTTTGTTCCTTTCCACCTTCAGGGAGTGTGTATAATTTTCCACTTTATCCAAATAAAAGTTATTTTCTTTCAAAATACAAAATCAATAAATCCTAAGTGGGTCTAACTGAGAATCAAATGAGGGAAAACTAAAATAATAAAATTAGAAATGAAATAGGAAAAATTATGGTGGATGTTTCAGAAACAAAAGAATTATAATGGACTATTATAAAAAATATTGAATAACCTAGAGGAAATGGAAAGATGCCTAGAAATATATACCCTAGCAAGACTGAATCAAGAATAGCCTAAACAGACTAAGTACAATTAAAGAAATGGAAGTAGTAAACAAAACTGTCCCCAAGAAAAGAAAAACCCAAAATAAAATGGTTTGAAGATGAATTCTACAAAAATTCAAGGAAGAATTATTACCAATTCTTGAAGTCTTTGAAAAAAAATAGAAGTGCAGGGAATAGTTGCAAATTCACTGACATCACTCTTTGAGTAGAGCCTTCAACAGAAGGAGTGATTTGCACTCTCTGATACCATGGCTTTGGTTTTCATACGATTCAATTAAATATAGTTGAGTTAACATCACACATGACTTCCTAGGATCAGCTAGTAGGCCATTTCTCACAGTTTCTTTCTTGGTGTGGTAAATTAAAACCATGAGAGGAGCTTGTGCAAAACTTGGAAGTGAAAAGAGAAGTAATAATAATTCTCCAGAGGTGTTTTTAGTTCAGGGTGCTGAACTAACATGAACCCTCCCAGAGTATCTTCTCACTAAGTGTGTGAGAATTGCCTACTTTGCTGCTAATGATTTGGTAAGCACTCTCTCGGAAATTACTGAAATTCATTGCCATTTCCCATTCACTTTTTCTGCAACTTCCCTGCATGGCTCCAACCTGAAATCTTTTTGGGATGAGGGGGATGGGTTACCAAGGATTGAACTCAGCAGCACTGGACCACTGAGCCACATCTCTAGCCTTATCTCCTATTTTATTCAGAGATAGGGTCTCACTGAGCTGCTAGTGCCTTGCTTTTCCTGAGGCTGGCATTGAACTTGAGTTTCTATAATTATTTGTGGGATTTAATATTATTTCACAAATCAAATATCCATTTCCTATACAATTATGAATTTTCCGCATAAATATTTAGCTAATTTTCTCTATCAAGTTTTTATTTACTTACACCTTTTAAGAGATTTTCATATATAATTATTATCATCTTTTCATCTTCTTTTTGTTCTAGTTAATTATACATGAAAGCAGAATACACTTCAAATCATTGTACACATATGGAGCACGAACTTCTCATTTCTCTGGCTGTATATGATGCAGAGTCACACCATTTGGGCAAATAATATGTGTACATAAGGTAATAATGTCTGTCTCATTCCAACATCCTCTCATCTACACATCCTTTCTCCTACCCTTACTCCCCTCTGGCCAATACAAAGTTCCTCCATTCTTCCCTAGCCCCATCCTCTAATATGGTTCAGCATCCACACAGCAGAGAAAACATTTGGCCTTTGATTCTTTGGGATTGCTTATTTTGCTTAGCATGACAATCTCTAGTTACATCCATTTATCAGAAAATGCCAAAATTTCATTCTTCATTGAGACTGAGTAATGTTCCATTGTGTATATATACCACATTTTCTTTATCCATTCATTTGTTGAAGGACATCTAGGTTGGTTCAATAGTTCAGCTATTGTGAGTTGAGCTGCTATAAACTTTGATATGGCTACATCACTGTAGTATGTTGATTTTTAAGTTCTTTGGATATATCCCAAAGAGTTTGATAACTGGGTCAAATGGTGGTTCCATTCCAAGTTTACTAAGGAATCTCCATACTGCTGTCTAGAGTGATTACACCCAGTTGTGTGCAGTCCCACCAGCAATGTATGAGTGTATCTTTTTCCACACAACCTCACCAACATTTATTGTTACTTGTATTTCTGATAATTGCCATTCTGAAGGGAGTAAGATGAAATTTAGAGTAGTTTTGATTTGCAATTCTTTAATTGCTAGAGAAGTTGAATATTTTTTTCATATATTTGTTGATTGATTGTGTATCATGTTATGAGAAGTGTCTGTTCACTTCCTTGACCTATTTATTGATTAGGGTTTTTTTTGTATATGTTGTTTTTTTGAGTTCTTTACATATCCTGGAGATTAGTGCTCCATCTGGGGTTCAGGTGGTATAGATTTTCTTCCATTCTGAAGGCTCTCTCTTCATTTAATTGAATGTTTTCTTTGCTGGGAAGAAGCTTTTTAAGTTTTATGCTACCCCATTTATTGATTCTTGATTTTACTTCTTGTGGTTTATAAGTTTTATTAAGGAAGTCAGTTCCTAAGCTAAAATGATGAAGATTTGGGCCTATTTTTCTTCTGTTAAGCACAGAGACTCTTGTCTAATTCCTAGGTCCTTGATCCACTATGAGTTGAGTATTGTTCAGGGTGTGAGATAGGGTTTTAATTTCATTTTGCTATATATGGATATTCAGTTTTCCCAGCACCATTTGTCAAAAGACGTTATCTTTTCTACAATGTATGTTTTTGGCACCTTTGTCTAGTATGAGATAACTTATTTGTGTGGGTTTTCTCTGTGTCTTCTATTCTGCACCATTGGTGTACATATCTGTTTTGATGTCAATACCATGCTGTTTTTGTTTCTACAGCTCTGTAGTATAGTTTAAGGTCTGGTATTATGATGCATCCTAATTTACTCTTCTTGCTAAGTGTTGCTTTGACTCTTCTAGCTCTCTTATTCTTCCAAATGAACTTTATGATTGCTTTGTGTATTTCTATGAAAAATGACATTGGTATTTTAATAGAAATTCCATTGAATCTACATAATACTTTTGGTAGTATAGCCATTTTGACAATTTTGTTGGAATTCAATAGTTTCTTTGCTTTTCTTCTCATCTGATATGTGGGGTTCTCCAGAGTGTGCTGGTATCTCTATCCTCAGGAAAGTGAGGGTTGCTAGGGTGGGAGGGTTTCCAGTCTCTGTTGGAAGAATGCACCCTAGGAATATCATTTGGAGTCCTCTCATGTAATACAGAATGATCTTAGCCCCTTATGTCACATATGGATCCTACAATTCCTGGTCTCTAATTTAGTCTCTAAACTATCTCTCCTGCCCCTACCCTTCTGTAAGGATTCTGACTGTGGAAATACACATGGCAGCATTCCTCTGGGAGGAAATTACTGGGGGGTAACAGGCACCCTGTGAAAGAAATGTCAAAGAAGGAGTTTAGAATGTACACATTTAAACAGTTTTGATAAGAAAAGGACAACATCTCTAGTAATTAGAGAAATGCAAATCAAAGCTACTCTTAAGATTTCATCTCACTCCAGTCAGAATGGCAGCTATTAAGAATACAAACAACAATAAGTGTTGGTGAGGATGTGGGGGAAAAGGCACACTCATACACTGCTGGTGGGACTGCAAATTGGTGCAGCCAATATGGAAAGCAGTGTGGAGAATCCTTGGAAACCTGGGGATGAAACCACAATTTGGCTCAGCTATCCCACTCCTCAGTTTATACCCAAAGGACTTAAAAACAACATACTAAAGGGACACAGCCACTTCAATATTTATAGCAGCATAATTCACAATAGCTAAACTGTGGAACCAACCTAGATGCCCTTCAGTAGATGAATGGATAAAGAAAATGTGGTTTATATACACAATGGAACATTACCCATAATTAAAAGAGAATAAAACCATGGCATTTACAGGTAAATGGATGGAGCTGGAGAATATAATGCTAAGTGAAATTAACCAATCTCAAAAAACAACAACAAATGCCCAGTGATTTCTCTGATTTAAGGATACTGATCCATAATATGCTTCAGGGGGTGTGGGTGGGGGAGAATTAAATAAACTCTAGACAGGAGCAAAGGGGAAAAGGGGAGGGGGTGGAAGGGAGGGGGCAAAGGGGTATAAAAGATGGTGGAATGTGATGGTCATCATTACCCTAAGTACATGTATGAAGACACAAAGGATGTGTACAACCAGAGATATAAAAAATTGTGCTCTATAAGTGTAATATTAATTGTAATACATTCTGTTGTCATATATAACAAAATAATTTTAAAAAAATGAAAAAAATACCAGTAAGTAGTAGCTAAAATAAATAAGTAAATAAATAAAAATGTTTTGTGTCCATCTAAAACTTAAAAAAATAAAATAAAAAAAAATTACAAATGCTCTTCCACACATTTATCTAAAGAGAATCATGTGCCATATTGCTTATAATTTGTTGGGTAATAATAGATATGAATTTACCAAAAGAAAATTCAGTATTTGAATGGATATGCAAATACATATACATAGAACTTTTTTCTTTATTTTTGTTAGAATTTGAAAGACCAAAGAGTAATTAAGAAAACAATTCTTTGTGTATTGAGTTTGATCAGAAGCACAGCTTTTGTTTTGACAGGGCAGTTTAGTTTAAAAGCATTTAACCACTCACACTATTTGTATGACAGCATTGATGAGTCATTAACCACTGGCAAAACTGTTTCTACAAATGTCATAGAGTTGCAAAGACATAATTAAGTTTATACAGTTAGTAATATATCTGACAATTTGAAGTAGTAAGAAAATATTAGTTATTAGTGGCATATTTATCTAAGGCTTTGAGATATTTTATTTATTTTTTTACTTGTCATGCATATCATGGCTATTATCCTGGAACAAGAAACAAAACTAATAAACATCCTAACTTTCTATTGGTACAATTATATAAATTGTTAGTATTATGAGCAAACCTATTATTATTTATATCTCAATATATTTGTAACTAAGTACACTTATAGAGGCCAGGGTTGTGGCTCAGTGGTAGAACACTTGCCTAGCATGTTTGAAATACTGAGTTGAATGCTCAGCACCACATAAAAATAAATAAATAAATAAATAAAAGGTATTATGTACATCTACAAGTAAAAATTGTTCTTTTCAAAATGTGTACAATACATTCCTCATAGAGATATAACACATCAATTACAATGTGATAATAAAATACTTATTTTATTCTCTTACTTAGTTCTTCATGAGAATAAGAATAAAATTTTTAATCACTGAATCATTTCTTTGGTGGATATATTTTTTAATAAATATATATAATACCTCAGTGAAAGTTTCTTGGAAATATTAAATTGAAAAAAAACTATTGGAAGACATTTAATTGAAAGGCACATATTTATCTTTAAGTCACAAAAATTCCTGAAGATTGAATTTCTCAGAGAAGCATTACCATTGTAACTTCTTGTATTGGAATCTTTTGATTTCCAGATTTTGCAGACAGTTGAGATTGTAAGGACTAAGCATGTTTTTGAAATGTATTAAAATCTGTATAATGACTTTTATTTTATGAATATGTGCAACCATTTTACATTTTACTTTGTAAATTATTGTAGTCTACAAATTTATAAATAAAATATATTAGTCTTAAAGTTTTTTTAATCAACATTACTTAGGAAAAAATTTTAAGAAAATGAAACAATTGAAGTTGAAATTCTCTTGTGGTCTAACTATTAACTAATAATTTAAGCCAAAAGTATAATTATTGAATTGATGCTCATATGAGTAACATAATTATAATGAATCCTAAATTTATTTTTTATATTAAATGAGAAATAGTTTTTTTATATTACAGAGAAATATTTTTTATATTACAGAGAAATTTTTTATATTACAGAGAAATTTTTTATATTTAATTTTTTTTATATTACAGAGAAAATGAAAGTTGTGCCCTTCTAATTTCATAGAGCTCTACATTTATGATATGATGCAATAGAACATATTACCTGCAGGGACAGGGACAGAATTTAATGAAACAAGATATCATATCGAACATCTAAAATCTAAAATCATTATGGCATTATCAATATATATCTAGAACACATGGGAGAAAATACACAAAGTTTAGAGCTCTACATCTGAAGTACAACATAGTGATATATATATTCCATTTATGTAATAATATAAATAGAATTAAAACTATTTACCACATTATAGAGTATGTTTTAAATAAATATATACCATTTTAAGAAAACTCAGTAGGGGGAAATGATAGAATAATTTTAAAATAACTCAGTAAACAATATGTTGGATATACTTGGGTGTGGGAGTGGAAGAATGGACTGAGAAAATCTCCAATTAAATACAATGGGGCATATAAAGAAACCATTAGAGAACAAGGATACTTAATAAAGATATTTATGAATGTGAAGATTTTACTAATTTGCTTGTTATAGTGTCCCTTATTTTTGGCAATTTTTCTTTCATTTATTTGTAGAATACCCTGCCCTGTGGAGCACATCCTTTAGGGCTTGCTTTATTTTCTGGTTCCTCAGGGTGTAGATGAAAGGGTCCAGCAAGGGGGCAACAGAGGTGTTGAGAATAGCCACTTCTTTGGTCAGTCATGCCTTTAGTCTTTGGCAGATGGATTAGCATACATGAATATACAACTTCCATAAGAAACAGAAATGATGATCATGTGAGAGGAACAGGTGGAGAAAACCTTTTTATGTGAATGACAGATGGAATTCTCAAAATGGTCCTGATAATGTACATGTAAGATAAAACCACTAATGCCAAAGTGAATAGCAAAGTCACCAGAGCGAAGTAGAAACCAATGACTTCTAGGAGCCATGTATCTGAGCAAGACAGTTGTAAGAGGGGAAAATAATCACATGCAAAGTGATCAATGACCTTGGAAGCACAGTAATCCAGCTGGAGTAGAAGCATCAGGGGTGGGAAAATGGTCAAAAACCCACCCAGCCAGGCACACAAGACAAGCAGGATGCAGAGTTTCCTGCTCATAATGATTGTGTAATGAAGGGGCTTGCAGATGGCATAGAGGTCATAGGACATGGCAGTGAGAATGTAAAATTCTGTCACTCCCATGAAGATGGAGAAAAAGAGTTGAGCTTCACAGTTGTTATAGGGAATGGTCTTATCCTGGGTGAAAATAGCACCTAGAAACCTAGGGATACACACCATTGTAAATGAGATTTCTAAGAAAGAGAAGTTCTGGAGGAAGAAATACATAGGAGCCTGTAGATAGGAGTCCACCAAGGTTAGAGTGATGGTAGTCTGATTTCCAGTGACACTTAATATGTAAGTGATAAATAAAAACAGGAAAATTACAATCTGAAGTTTAGGATCATCAGAAAGGCCTAGGAGCACAATTTCTGTGATCACTGTGTGGTTCATCTCTCTCTCTCTCTCTCTCCCTCTTTCTCTTTTTCCCTATCTCTTGGTCTCTCCTTTTTCCTCCTTTAAAGATATTGCAGGTCAAGGAGAATTAAAGAGAGAAGAAAGACATCACCTTATTGATACAATTCTAAAATAACTACCACAATGTGTAACAATTTTATTTTGATTATCATCTTTGCATTATATTTTAATTCTTACTAAGTCCAGCTTGCTTGCTACTAGCTCTTTTATTATAAATCGAGTGGCAGTATTTAGGAAATTTTTATACAGTAGGCCACATCATTGAGAGATGTCGAATAAAATCAATAATTCTTATACTATGTCCATTTATGAAAAATATTATTACCTTTTTTGTTAAAATGATCACATGAAACATGCATTTCTCTTTCTTTTCCCCTGGTGAATGGATTAGATAATACTACAACCTGAAAACAAAAATAGATTATCTTGATTTTATCAAAAGGCAAAAGTAAACATTTTACTCCTTTTGTGATATAAGAAATAAACTAATGATTTTGTTAAAAAATAAAATACATTTAAAAAATATAATTTGATTTAATTATTCATTGTATTTTTAATATAAATGTTTTATAGTAATTGTTACGATAACATAAGAACATTTTATACATATTATGTATATATATTTACTATAAATTAAATAATGTGATTATTTCATGTAGTATCCAGGGAATATATTCACTTATTTATTTTTCATATAATTATATCAAAATCATTAATGTTTGAAAACCTTGATGATTTGTTAAAAAATATATATATATATATATATCTGCATATATATGTATATGTGTGTGTGTGTGTGTGCACAGTAGGCAAACATTTTTCATTATTGAGCTAAAAGTAACATGTATTTATTTTTCATTTTGTTTTGAAGCATATATTTGAAAGTAACTACTTGCCTTAGATGGTAGCAACTCTGTCACTTGGATTGTGGCACAGTATATTTTCCATTTCAGCATCAACCTTCCTTCTCTGTTAAGTTTTATGGAAAAATATTTTCTTCCTTAGTTTGTCCCACATGAGGCACTCATTCCATGGATCCATTCATCCACCAGGAAATCTAGAAATATACAGGAAAACCTCTCCCATTCACCTTAACCCACTCGGTTAGTCCCCAGATCTTCAAACACTGCTGTGGGTATGCTATTCTGTGGATTTGGTCTGCTAAATCCTGATAGCTGTTTTTTTCCATATAATATTTTAGTTGGTCAAATTTCTGCTGTGAAGAACACAATGTAAAATCATTGCTTTTCAGCCAGACATTAGCAAAGTTCACACTAATCAAATTTGATTTTATAGTTTCTTTATTTTACGATGACCGAAGGGAAGTATTTTAGGAAATAAAAATGTAATGTCAGAAACCTTCAGAAAACATAACAATACACTATGTTCCCCTTTATTAATTTGATCTGGAAGTTTAAGAAAGTAATATTTAAAGAAAGAAGAGAGAAAGATATGGCCTAACTGGGTAGTATGACTAGATACTTAAATCAGAATCCTGCTTCCAACTTGTTGTACATTCTATTTCAAATATTTCAAGTCTAGTTGTTGTATTTTCGAAATATTTGATCTCCTGGGAAAAAGACAAAGGCCAGGCCACATCTCTGCTATCCTATAGACCTTGAGAGATTTTGATTAGTCACCCTTCAGTTTTTCAGTAGCCTCTTTACTCTTCTCTATTGTAGATCTCCCTTGAGAATGGTTATATTCATTTTTTGTATCCCACAGAGAATGTACAATGCTGTCTTCTACAATTATTTATTTCCTTTAATTGGAATTACTTTATATTTTATTATTATGTAATATTTCATGAAAATAAAAATAACTATGAAACATACTTTGTTACAAAACATGAAACTTTAATATTTAATTATATTTTTAAAATATAAAAATTTCTACATACTTCTTTTTGATTGTTAATACTTTGTTTTTGTTAGATGCTGGTCACCTGTAAACTAAGGGTAATTCTGTAATAATAAGATAAAGAATTACTACTATAATGAACATATTGTTCTTATAATTTAAAAAAGAATTACATACTTTAACTAATTTCATCCTCATTAAAAGCACAATATTTAATTGTCATGTTAACTTACCTCATCTTACTATTCATCTTGGCTTTACCCTTATTTATCATCACCTTTAAAATTTTTTAATTTGTTTTAATTATTTACACATGACAGTACAATGATCTTGACATATCATATATTTGAATCAGGAGGGGGAAAATTTCTCATTTTTCTGAGTGTACAGGTTGCAGAATCACATTGGTCGTGCAGTCACGTATATATCCACAGCAATAATAATGTCTTTTTATTCTGCTGTCCTTCCTTTCCCCTCATCCCTTCACCTCCCATCCCATCACTTCTCTCTACCCAATCTAATGTGACACACTTCTTTATTTTTTTCTTTTTCCTCACATTGTTATATATGTATTCTGTATAACGATGAGGGTCTCCTTCCATCTACTTTGTAATTCCTCTTCTCCCTCTTTCCCTCACACCTCTCTTCCCTATTTAGTAATAATCTTCTCATGCTCTTCCTCCCTACCCCATTTTGAGTCACCCCCCACCCTTATATCAGAGAAGACATTCGGCATTTGTTTTTTTGGGATTGGCTAACTTCACTTAGCATAATCTGCTCTAATGCCATTCATTTCCCTGCAAATGCCATGATGTTGTTATTTTTTAAGCGCTGAGTAATATTCCATTGTGTATATATGCCACATTTTTTTTATCCATTCTTCCATTGAAGGGCATCTAGGTTGGTTCCACAATCTAACTATTGTGAATTGTGCTGCTATAAACATTGATGTGGCTGTGTCCCTGTAGTATGCTGTTTTTAGGTCTTTTGGGTATAGTCCCAGAAGAGGAATAGCTGGGTCAAATGGTGGTTCTATTCCCAACTTTCCAAGGAATCTCCATACTGCTTTCCAAATTGGCTGCAGCAATTTTCAGTCCCACCAGCAATATATGAGTGTAACTTTTCCCCCGCATTCTGGCCAGCACTTGTTGTTGTTTGACTTCATAATGGCTGCCATTCTTACTGGAGTGATATGGTATCTTAGGGTAGTTTTAATTTGCATTTCTCTGATTGCTAGAGATGGTGAGCATTTTTTCATGTATTTGTTGATTGATTGTATATCCTCTTCTGAGAAGTGTCTGTTCAGGTCCTTGGCCCATTTGTTGATTGGATTATTATTTTTTGTTGTTGCTGTTTAACTTTTTTAGTTCTTTGTATATCCTAGAGATTAGTGCTCTATCTGATGTGTGAGGGGTAAAATTTTGTTCCCAGGAGGTAGGCTCCCTATTCACCTCACATATTATTTCTCTTGCTGAGAAAAAAAAAAAACTTTTTAGTTTGAATTCATCCCATTTGTTGATTCTTGGTTTTAACTCTTGTGCTATAGGTGTCTTATTAAGGAATTTGGGGCCTGACCCCCACGTCATGGAGATTAGGGCCATCTTTTTCTTCTATTAAACACAGAGTCTCTGGTTTGATTCCTAGATCCTTGATCCACTTTGATTTAACTTTTGTGCATGGTGAGAGAAAGGGATTCAATTTCATTTTGTTGCATACGGTTTTCCAGTTTTCCCAGCACCATTTGTTAAAGATGCTATCCTTTCTCCATTGCATGCTTTTAGCACTTTTGTCTAATATAAGGTAGTTATAATTTTGTGGGTTGGTCTTTGTGTCCTCTATTCTGTACCATTGGTCTACTAGCCTGTTTTGGTGCCAGTACCATGCTGTTTTTGTTACAATTGCTCTGTAGTATAGTTTAAGATCTGGTATAGCGATACCACCTGTTTCACTTTTCCTGCTTAGAATTTCTTTAGCTATTCTGGGTCTCTTATTTTTTCAGGTGAATGTCATAATTGCTTTTTCTATTTCTGCAAGGAATGCCATGGGATTTTGATTGGAATCACATTGAATCTGTAAAGTGCTTTTGGTAATATGGTCATTTTAATAATATTAATTCTGCCTATCCATGAGCAACGTATATCTTTCCATCTTCTGAGGTCTTCTTCTATTTCTCTCTTTAGGGTTCTGTAGTTTTCATTGTACAGATCTTTCACCTCTTTTGTTAAGTTGATTCCTAAGTATTTTTTTTTTTTGAGGATATTGTGAATGGGGTAGTTTTCATCATTTCCCTTTCAGAGGATTTGTCACTGATATACAGAAATGTCTTTGATTTATGGGTGTTGATTTTATATCCTGCCACGTTGCTGAATTCATTTACTAGTTCTAGAAGTTTCTTGGTAGAGTTTTTTGGGTCTTCTAGGTATAGAATCATATCATCAGCAAATAGTGCTAGTTTAAGTTCTTCTTTTCTTATAGTTATTCCTTTAATTTCTTTCATCTGTCTAATTGCTCTGGCCAGTGTTTCAAGAACTATGTTGAATTGAGTTTATGAGAGAGGTCATCCCTGTCTTGTTCTAGATTTTAGAGGGAATGCCTTCAGTTTATCTCCATTTAGAATGATGCTGGCCTGAGGCTTAGCATAGATAGGTTTTACAATGTTAAGGTAAGTTCCTGTTATCCCTAGTTTTTCTAGTGTTTTGAACAAAAAGGGGTTCTGTATTTTGTCAAATGCTTTCTCTGAGTCTATGGAGATGATCATATGGTTCTTATCTTTAAGTCTATTGATGTGATGAATTACATTTATTGATTTCCATATGTTGAACCAACCTTATATCCTGGGGATGAATCCCAATTGATCATGGTGCATGATCTTTTTGATATGGATTGTATCTGATTTGTCAGAATTTTATTGAGGATTTTTGCATCTTTATTCATTAGACATATTGGTCTGAAGTTTTCTTTCTTTGATGTGTCTTTGTCTGGTTTTGGAATCAGGGTGATATTGGCCTTGTAGAATGAATTTGGAAGTACTCCCTCTTTTTTCTATTTTCTGAAATAGATTGTAGAGTATTTGTATTAGTTCTTCTTTAAAGGTTTTGTAAAACTCGGCTGTATATCCATCCGGTCCTGGACTTTTCTTGGTTGGTAATCTTTTGATGGCTTCTTCTATTTCCTCACTTGATATTGGTCTGTTTAAGTTGTGTATATCTTCCTGACTCAATTTGGGCAGATCATATGACTTAAGGAATTTATCGATGCCTTCACTATCTGCTATTTTATTAGAGTATAAGGTTTCAAAATGATTTCTAATTATCTTCTGAATTTCTGTAGTGTCTGTTATGATATTACTTTTTTAATCCTGTATGCTAGTAATTTGGGTTCTCTCTCTTCCTCTTTTTGTTAGCACGGATAAGGGTCTGTCAATCTAATTTATTTTTTCAGAGAACCAACTTTTAGTTTTGTCAATTTTTTCAATTATTTCTTTTGTTTTGATTTCGTTGATTTCAGCTCTGATTTTAATTATTACTTGCCTTCTACTGCATTTGCTGCTGATTTGTTCTTCTTTATCTAGGACTTTGACATGTAGTGTGAGGTCATTAATATGTTGACTTTTTTGTCTTTTAAGGAATGAACTCCATGCAATGGACTTTCCTCTTAGTCCTGCCCTTACAGTGTCCCAGAGATGTTGATATGCTGTCTCTGTGTTCTCATTCACCACTAAGGATTTTTTAATCTCCTCCTTGATCTCAAACTTATAAGAGGGAGTACAAAGAAAAGATTTGAGTTGAAGATTAATAAATATCCCAGTGTAAATCTGGAATTTTGCTGAAATATGCCATTTCCACCTTCAGAAGAAATGGAAAGCCACCTGATAATGACAATGATCCTTTAATTTCTTCTCATTCACAGTGAAAAACTCTTTAATTAAAGCAGATTAAAAACTGCTTTGGTGTCAAAACTACAATGTGATTTCTTCTCAGCCCTGTGAAAATGGTTATTGTCAAACAAACACACACACGCACACACACACACATGCACACACACACACAAACTAGGAAATGCTGAGGATAGTATGTGGAGAAAGAATTCTTATAAACTGTTGAAAATAATGTAAATTATTACAGCCACTATGAAGAATAGCACGTAGGTGCTCAAAAACTAAAAATAGAACTAACAAATTATCCAACCATCTTACTACTGGGTATATATTCAAAAGAAATGAAATCAGTGTACCAAAGATACACCTGCATGCCATGTTTATTATGGCATAATTCACAGATGCAAATATAGTAAGGTCCTAGGTGCTCTTCAAAAGATGAATAGTAAATAAAATATAGTATGTATACACAAAGGAGTATTATTCATCCATAGAGAAGAATGAAATCATTTGCAGCAAAATGGATGAAATGAGGGCATTATGTTTAGTGCAATATGCTAGACACAGGAAGACAAGTATCACATGTTCTTTCTCATATGTGGAAACAAACAAACAAAAAACAAGAATAGTGAAGAACAGTGATTAGGAATGGTGCAGGGGTAGGTTTGAGGGAGGTTAGACAAAGAGTGGTTAAATACGATCAAAGCATGCTATATACATCTATGGAAATATCACAGTGAATTTCATTAACATGTACAACTAATATGTGAACATAAAATAGATTTTAAAATAATAAGAAAATAACTTAGTATTACCCAAATTGAAATGGTAGAGGCAAGTTCTTTAGCCAGACCTAATTTCAAATGTTGCTTCTTACCTTTCAGATATGTGCCTGTAAAATATATTCCCAAATAGTATCAACTTTAAGACACTGCTCCAATCTCTATAGACATTTCCATTTCCGTAAGAGTTTAGTAATAGTTTAATTACACTGAGAATTGTGAAAAATGGAAAATACATATAATTTATAAAATTTGGTTGTTTTGTCCTTAGCCATCTACCAACATTGACTACCACTCATTGGCTTTTCCAACTTGTGTTATTACCTTATCAGAAGCTGAAAATCCTGATGTCATTGCCATGAGCAACCTCAGGTGTCAGGGATAGAGGGGAGAAAGAAGCAGAAAACAACATACATTGGAAGGTTTGCTTCTGAGGTTTATTGCATGTAAATCTATTGCAAAATTTCATATTTCAGTATACTTGTATCATTTTTTATGATCTTTATTCATATTCATATTATTTTGATTTCTAATTGAAATAATAAACCTCATCATTAATCATTATTACTATTTGCTGATGTCCTAAGATAAAGATATAGATAAACATAACCCAGGAAAGCTTAAGTTAATAGTTTTATTTACATTTTAAAAATAATAAGTTCTAATGCTTTTTTAGAGGTAAAGTTTAAATGGTATTGCTATATTTCCATACAAAAGAGGGGGAATGTCTTGTTTTGAATTCAATCCACTTTTTAGGTCTTACAATCACTTACTCCTTCGTGCTCAATTTCCTTATCTACAATACAAATCAATCTCATTTGATAATCATGAGATTTAAGTAAGTTAATATATGTGACATATTTGGAAAAATGCTTAACATTTAATGGAAGTTATACAGACATTTTCCTATGGAGAAAATGTTCTCTAATCACTGAACTGAATACTGCTTGGATCAGGAAGATGTCCTGAGCCAAAGGCTATTTTATAAAAAAGTAATCCCAAGAGAATTACACAAGTACAGCAACAATAATAGAATAGGAATTACCTGTTTGTGTAAGACCTATCACATTTAGGCATGTGATTCTTAGCTTTGTTCTTCTACCCTCACTACTTTATGCTGACCTCTCTAAACTGTTTTACTCTTCCATGCTAACACTACACACACACACACACACATACACACACGCACACACACACACACATACTCTCTCTCTCTCTCTCTCTCTTTCTCTCTCTCTCTACTCCAACCCTTGACCAGGATTTGATTATTGCACCTGAGCCAATTAAGTATTCACAGCATATCAACATTATCCATGGCTAGTTAGTTTTTCTCATACTCATTAGTAATAAACTTTCTGGAAGTGATTGTGAAATTTGAAGTAAACTATAACTGGCATTGTGAGTGGTTCATTGTAATGAGCCCCCAAATCACCTCTTTCTATCACAGGAGGAGTATCCATTGTATAATGTCACAAGAACCCCTTAGTCATTCCTCCCAACCCACCACGCTTGGACTGTGCTGAAGTCTCCTGTGAACTCTGTCATTACCCTGCACATTCTTGAAAGGACAAGATCTTACCTTCAAAGATGTTTCAACATTTTCTACTGACTAGTATAGTTACAGTGGTTTAAAAGGAAAATTCTTCTAGCTTATTAATGTTGAGTTTGTTGTTGAAACAAATGTTGCCATCAGGCACAGTTCCCATTTTATGCTCTATTCTAACCTGGAAAGTATTTATGTCTTATTTTTCTCTTATAAGAATCATTTTCCCACATTGCTTACCTTACAAAATATGCTTAAACACTTGACCCAAATTCCCTATACTGAATAAATGTAAAACCAAAGACATGTAAAGGAAACTACATTTTATTGATACATAAATTTTAAGACCCTTTATTAAACATTATTTCTAAATTACTTTTTAACATTTCTTTATACTCCATCTTTTCAGTTCACTTTACTCCTTTTCAGTAATATCACTCTTAACTTACCAGGGTTTGTTTTTATTAAAATCAAGATTTTTTATTAATACCTTGAAGTAACAAACTACTGTCCCATCAAATAGACCAAATTTGGTGTCAGTCTCAAATTTAAAGTTCTTGTAATAACTTACTCATATTGGAAACTCATATTTGTTAAAATATATTTTATTATTATTTCATAGTGGAAAATGTATGAGTGCACTGTATTTATTTTAAACTTGTTTGCAACTTTATTGGCTATCTAATTTCCTTGCTAATCTTTGTTAATTTTAACTTTTTTCCTGAACATTAATAATATCATTGCTATTGTTTTGTTACTGATTAAAGTTCTGAAGAAAAAAGGAGGAGTTGTGAGGGAATATATCAAAAAATAGACAGGCTTCATAAGTGTATCATGAAAACAATGAACATTTCTATAGAAAGTTTCCAAAGACCAAAGAAAGAAAGTTCAATGGATCATTTTCTTTTGCTAACATTAAATGACCTTGTTAAAATTGAGTATTTATATTCCTTTAAAAGAATAATTAAATATTGAATAAAGTATACATGATTCCTAGAGCCTTAAACTATTCTCAGGAAGTGTTTGTGTGGGTATCTGCAAAGCTTTAACTCATCATTTCAGTGTGTTATTTATTGCAGATACATATTTTCTCCTGGAAGAACATATCTTAGATATTAAGATCTCATTTCCTTTTGCCCAATTTATCAAAATTACTTCTTATTTTATTTTCAAATAACCTGGGACAGATGCATTATGCCATTCAAAATGAAAAATATTAGAAATATTTATTACTTGTTAAATAAAATTTGTATTTTCCAAATACCTACCACCAAATGAATATTAATAAAGACCACCTAAACAAATCAGATAAGATATTGGCAATATATTTGAGGTCCAAGGTGAAAAAGAAACACTATACTAAATGATATATTAAGTTTGAAGGATCAATGGATATTCCTTAGATACTGATAAAAGACTTTGGTTCAATTTGATTTCTAATTTCTCTCTCTCTCTCTCTCCCCCCAAACCATAATATGTTTTATGTTGCACTGGGTGGAAATCTGCCTTAGTAATGCAATAACTTTGAGAATCTATTTTTTTAACATTCTGTATGCTCAATTCTTTCTTCTTCAATTAAACCCAAATAGAAATCATTAGAAAAATTTCAAAAAGCACCTTCTTTCAAGATCTGTTCAGAGTCTAGGTTAGTACATTAAAGAACAGGCTAATCATTGATTTCAACATTTGGGCAATCTCTAACTCAGCTTTGTAACCACATAAAATGCCCTTCTGATACTCCTCAGGCATTCCTGGCTCTGGGCCATGCCATGGGGGTTGGTTCCTTTGAGAATGTCTGTCAGCATGAATAAAGCAGATTCTTCAGGAGAGTTGACTGAGTGATTAGAAGACTTGTTTTATGATCATTTATATTTACAGTTTCACACAAGTATTTTAGAAGACTTTTCCCTAAAAGAGTAATAGGAATACGAGTAATGTGTATGTATTAATTTCAATAATGATGGGAAGGTTCAATTCTCTGCATCCATACTAATGTGTATAGAAATAAATCAAAGGAACCTAAAGATCATTGAATCACATTTGATGATAATTTCATAAATACTAATTCTCCTGTCTTTAAGGGTTTATACTTTCATTCCATTAACTGGTTATCTATAATTTAAACAAGAAAGGAATAAGAAATGAATTAATAGTAAAATTATCATATCAAATCATGATTAATTTTTTATTTATTCCATAAGTTATGGGCTTAGCTATTTGATGTAAATTAAAAAATACAAATGTGAAATGTAATGGATTTGTGACTCTGGATGCATTACTTAATTTCAATAAGCTTCAGTCTCTCTGCCTAAAATACAGATGGAATTTCAAGAGTGTTTTTGAGAATTGAATAAGATTATGTAAACAAGTGTACTCCGTAAATCATGTGACTTTTAGATTTTGAGAATAGTTGTGTTAATTATTTTCCTTTTGTTTAGAATTAATTCTTAACTCTGGGAATGGTATGAAAAGTAGTTGTGGTTTACTAAACATAGTTTATTCCTGTGACTGAAACCTTTTATATTTTATCTCGTCTTTATAACACAAGTGTGAAATTGTTCTTCCTATTTCTAAAATACTGAGACTCAAAGATCCTGTAACTTTCATCAATTCACACAGCTAGCAAATGTGGAATACAATCTCAGAGTACCTACAACTAAATTTCATTCCTTTAAAAACAATTCTACAAATTGGTATAAAATTAAAAATATAGGGATATAGATAGTAACTTCCTGATTTTAGAAAATACAAAATGAATAGATAATATAAAACATACTCACCATTTTATATGACTTTTAATTATGTTCAGTTTCAAAATATACCCAGTATATTCTATTTAACATTGATTAAAAGTTGTGCTGTTAAGTATTGAAACAATGCTGAGATTTGAATGTCTTCCTCTGGCCTCCATACGTCCAACTTAACTCTGATTTTCATCCACTTTTACTAACATCCAGAATGACTGGAAGAATAAAAATTAGACAACGAATTCATTGTAATCCAGGGAAACATACTCCCTTTCTTCCATTGAACTAATATGCTACTTTTAAATTGCTGTAGGTTTTGTATCACTTAAAGTAGAAGTCATTTTTATATTGTCAAAAAAATTTTTGATTTCATTTTTCCATTTTACCCAGAGCAGATTTACTTCTCTGACTATAAATTATGAGGAAGAAGCAAAAATATAACATAGAAACAATATCAGAAGTGCTTTAAAATGATTTGGCATGGTTTCTATGTAAATTTTATATACCATGAACTACTTAATATTTTTATCCATTTTATCTGGCACTGGCTCAAGGGACCAATTCAGTGAATGAAAATTGACAGAAGAGAAATAAACAAAATGCAAAGGAATATGAACATAAAACATTACTATTGAAGTTCTAAAAGGAAGCTTGGGGGACAGTGTCCAATAAGACAGAGATAAAATAACAAAGAAATAACAATACTAAGTGTAAAAATTTTTGTCCTTTGGTGTCATTTTCTGGGATGAAGATACCAACCAAATATAGAATCACATTTCCTAATGCAGACTTCTACTCAATGCTCCATGAAAAGTTTCAAACTTGGAATACACTGCATTATACTGAAGGCCTTCATTATTTCCATTATTAGTTTGCCATCATTTAGTAATTTTAAAACCATAATACTGCTCACACTGTGAAGCTTTTTTCATGCTCATTCTTTTGCTCAACAGAACTGCAGTTGAAGAGGTTTTTTTTGTTTTGATTGATTAGTGTTATAATTTATATATTAAGTAAAATATTTGAAGTTAGTGTCATCCTTGAACAAACTCTAATTATGTAACCATGCCCAAATGAGGTGATCTAAAAAAGCCAAACATTTATTCAGATCCTCAGTAAAAACAAAAATTATAGATAAAAATAGAGCAAAGACTAGTGTTTCTGTTTAGTTTGTTTTGTTTGAGATTCTTATATTGGCTGTTTTTGCAAAATGAACTTATACAAGTTACTCAACTTTTATAAGCATCAACTTACCCATTTATAAAACAAATTCATAACCATGCCTATTTTGCCATCTAGCTGTGATGATTAAATAAGACATGGTACAGGATATACCTAGTTCAAAAGAAGGCTTGAAATAGTACTCTCAGTATAAATGCAATTTTTAAAAGAATTTTTTAACAGACTTGCATGTTGGAAAATAGCAATGGCAGTTACCTAAAAATGCATCTTTATATATATATATTTTTTTTCAAAGAATAAATATATGGATAAACAAAGAGTACATATAAAGCCACATAGAATACATAATTTAAACAAAACAAGAAAACAGAGCATTTTCAATTACTTCTAAGTGGGAAAAAAAATACACAAGTCCATTGGAGACTAGGAAGAATTGGACTGTTACCACAAACAACATGCAAAATAGTGTGTGGCAGACATTATTTTATTTCAAAGTGCATACATTTTTAGAAAGGAAAGTGTATGGTAGTGACAAAGTAGAGAAAATTTAAGATTATTAAAACATCAATGGGGTGCAAAATATTTTCATTATTAAGAATAACTAATAAATAACAAAGTGATTTCAGTTCTATAGACACTGGTTTTCTAGACAGGATTGTAAATCAGTGATTACATGGAATTTACAGATAGCTTCAAAGGGCAAAACAACATGGTTACTTGCAGGTTAAAAAGAAAGCTGAAGCCAAGGGGCTCAGCAGTGCAGGTAGCTGGGCTTTAGATACAGAAAGATAGAGGAGAAGTAAAGTTTCATTTCCCTGGTTGAATCTTCACCATGGCACTCATTTAGGTCAATGCATACATTCATTTGCTTCTGTAAAATACGACCTTATGAACCAAGTGTTTAAAGCTTTGTTTAACTTGCTGGTTCCTCAAAGTGTAAATAAAAGGGTTCAACATGGGAGCAATAGTAGTGTTGAGGAGAGCTACTCCTTTGGTCAGTGATGCTCTTTCTTTTGCTGAAGGCTTGACATACATGAATATGCAGCTTCCATAAGAGATGGAGATGACAATCATGTAAGAGGAACAAGTGGAGAAAGCCTTTTTCCTCTGACTGCCAGATGGGATTCTCAGAATGGTGCTAATGATGCTTATGTAGGACAGAATCACCAACGCCAATGTGAAGAGAAGAGTAACAAAGGCAAAGTAAAAGCCAATTTGCTCTAAAAGCCATGTATCTGTGCAAGAGAGTTCCAGGATGGGGAAGTAGTCACAAGAGAAGTGATTGATGACATTGGAAGCACAGAAATCTAACCTGAGGATAAGCATAAGGGGTGGGAAGATGGTCAGAAATCCTGCCAGTCATGAACCAAAGACAAGAAGGGAGCAGACTTTCTTATTCATGATGGTGGTGTAATGCAGTGGCTTGCAGATGGCGACATAGCGATCATAGGACATAGCAGTTAGAAGGAAAAATTCAGACACACCCATGGAGATGAAGAAATATAATTGAGCTAAACAGTTGTTATAGGAAATAGTCTTGACTTTAGTAATTATTGACCTCAAAAATCTGGGGATGGAAACACTGGTGAATGCAATTTCCAAGAAGGAGAAATTCCGGAGGAAGAAATACATAGGGGTCTTTAGATGTGAGTCCAGCAAGGTGAGAATGATGAAGGTTAGGTTTCCAGTGATGCTTAATAAATAAGTTATGAATAAAAAGATAAACATTATAACCTGAAGCTCTGGGTTGTCTGATATGCCCAAGAGTACAAACTCTTTAATCATTGTGTGGTTTCTCATTCTGATTTTTTTTTCTTCCAACAAAGTCTATTGGTGAAAAACAAAGAAAATATATAGCAAAGTTTGGCATTAAAGTATTGAAAATTTATATGTGATAGTAATATCTCCATTGACATTTTTCTTATAAGAATTTTGTGATATTCACTCATTACTATTAATACAGAAAATATACACATATCTTCAGTTGAAATCAAACGTGGATCACTGACATATTTTAAGTCCCTTTGTCACTAAATTTACATCAAACCTCAAAATATTTTCAAATTTTCTGTATGTGCAGTATGTCTTGGAATTACTGATTTCTACAATAACATTTATCAAATACATTTGTAGTTTGACAACTGAGGCACTGTCTTCCAGTTTCCAAGCTTATGTACTTTTAGGCCTGAATTATTTAATTTTGGGGTTGATTCTGATAAACTTAGAAAATTGATTGGTGAGAATTGGTGACCTAATCACAGTCACTAAACTTAAATAGATTTTATGATTATTTTTATTCTCAATATATATATATATATATATACTTTTCAACATTCATTCCCATAACCATGGGGATAAATGAGTTTCAATCACAGAAATATAGAACTAGAGTTATCTTGGTTGTAAACAAAAGTTTTAAATTTATGGGAAGAAAAACAGAGGCCAGAGAAATTGGTGAACATAGAGGTAGATCTCAATAATATGCATAGATTTACAATCTACTAATGCTTTATATCATTTTATACCCTTTATTTAAGTTAGCAACTGAGATTTAAATTTTTATTATATTAACTTTGTCCTTTTACTCTTCAACTTTCCTGAGGAGACAACAGAAATTTGAAGGAGTTTTCTGATTCCAAAATATGGTATTGCCTCCTCTCCACAAGGCTAAACAATCAGAATAAATATAATTTCCTCTAGGATTTACCTTATAGAAATCACATTCTCCACAAAATAACTTAGAGGACTTCTATCTGTCCTGTTCTCTGTCTCCCTAGCAGTCAGCATCATGTCTGTGATGAAAGTTCTCATATATTTGTTGTAATTCTTTCTCTCTGTAGCATACATGGGACAACTCAGCAGGTGATAAGTATCAATGCTGATATTGTGCATTTTTTTCTTCTTTTGATTTTATTTTTCTGACAATCAGTATTATTTTCCCTTGGGTATTTGCATATACTTGTCATGAATATATAGCAAAACCAGCAACTCAAAGGCAGAAATTATTACTGTGGTTTGAACAAAGGTTGAAACATATTAAAATGTAAAATTAACAATAACATTTATGTTAAAGTGGTAATTTCAGCATCCTTGTTATTTATTCCAATAAAATAAGCTTTCATATAAAAGAAAAAATAAATGTATTAAAAAATGGAACATATTTTCTGACGTGTCTAATGATACTAATCAGAAACAAAATCCAAATTTTTCTTGATTTTATTAAAATGCAAAATTTAATGCATTTATAACACACTTCAATTTTGTTTTTATTTTTGTTTTGTTTTGTTTTTGTTTGTTTTGTTTTTTGCTCACCCTTTCCTCTGTTACCCAAAAGCCTCTCACACAGAGAAAGTTTAGGCTGAATATCATGTAAATTTTCTGTCAGCCTCAAGTATAAGTTAAAGAAAAATGAGTTCCTCTTTTATATCCTTTATGTTTCCACATAAACTGACACATTTCTCTGACCTGAACTCCAAAACCTACTCCTGCAAACCTGAGGGTTCTCTATGTGAATTTTCACGGATTACTGCTTCAACATACTATAAAGGTAAAACATTTCAAAGTTCTCTGCATAAGATAAAGATTGAGTATCACACAAAATAACTCCACTTTACCTTCTCTGTGAACTGTATGACCCCTTGAGAGGCTAGATTGAAGAACAGAAGCATTCAAGTTGAGATAAAGTGGTGACATGGTGTACCTTTCTGGAGAGTCAAGCCATAGAGCAAAAGAGTTCTAGTCATCTGGTACAACCAACCTGGTTTCCCTTTGGCTGTCCCTACTTTTCTTAATATGCACATGGACTTAGGCTACCCTCAGGAGATAGTGTATTCTCAGTTCCTTGGGGGTTAGCTAAATCCAGGACTAAGGAACTCCACAGTGGATGGTACCCCTATTGTATTCATTGACATATCTGTGCCAGCACAGAGCAGAATGAATGACTAAAGAAAGGATTTTAAATTCTCTAAAAATCAGAAAAGTGGGGCTGGGGTTGGGGCTTAGTGGTATAGCGCTTACCTAGCATGTGTCAGGCCCTGATTTGATACCCAGAGCCATAAAAATAAATAAATAAAGTTATTATGTCCACCTACAACAGAAGAGTACTTCAACTTTAGCTTTTAATTTTTAATGTTAAAGTTAATACATGGTTAATTATGAGAATCGATTGTCACCCTACTATAAAGTAACCTGTGGAATGGTACATACATTTGCAAACAAGCTTTCATTTCTTTCAAATCTATGAATTAACCAGCATAAATAATATTTTATACATTTTGTTTTTTGTATCATCCTAAAAACACAGCCACATTTACACTCATAGAATTTTTTCTTTATACACTAATGCAGTTTTACAACACAGTATATTCTTATTCTGCAACTTTCCTAGGTTTTTTTTTTAGTTAATAATGTTTACTGGAAATTATTCCTTATCAAGTTATCCAGAGAGAACTTATCCTTCTGTAACAATTGGATAGAACAGCAGAGGGGACTTATTTATAATGTAATAATTTAATTGCTGGCTTAAAAATAGGGGTTATGTTGTCATTAATTTTATAACATTAGTAATGATGCTACAGTACATTCTTGTATGTTCTTCTGCATCTGTACAAATATTGGTATAACTTTTTGATACTTCATCATTTCTCCACTACAGGAAAGAATGAATCTTTTTCATTGCATCCTAACCAACACTGGATGTTATAAATCACTTAGGTTTTACAAGCGGACAAAAATGATACTCTAATTAATTCAATGATAAAGGTAATATCATATGGACCAGATCACAGTGCCTGCATGGTTTTGAGGTTAAAGAGATCCATTTTCTTAGCAAACTTGCAAAATTTATTTGACCTGTCTTTTTTTTTTTTTTTTTTAAGGGAGTGAGTATATATATATAACTCAGGGGCACTCAACCATTGAGCCACATCCCCAGCACTTTTTCGTACTTTATTGAGAGACAAGGTCTCACTGAGTTACTTAGAGCCTCACTTTTGCTGAGGCTGGCTGGCTTTGAAGTCACAATCCTCCTGCCTCAGCCTCCCAAGCTTGTGCCACCACACCCCACTATTTGACCTTTCTTAGTATCAGTTTTCCTATGCATAAAATGAAAAGATTGGTAGTTTTAACTCATAGGATACTGTAATAATTAAATGAGAGATGCATGAAAGTGCTTAGCAGAGTAAAAAAGGTATATGAATGTTTAGTATATAAGTGTTATATATTTAAAAAATTGTACATTTCCAACTGATAGAGACTGAATATTTTAAATATTTGTTTTTCTTGTCCATGAATTGGGTATTTTGTATTCATTTTTTATTGAGCTTATTGTTTTATTAGTAGAAGATATATATGTATAATGTTGTGTTTCATCTGTTGCAACATGTTTTCAGAGCCCATGTTATGTTTTGACTTTTTTACACTGCAGTTTGACTAAAAAAAGATTAAGCAATTGATTAATTAATTAGGCAATTAATACATGTAGTTAGATTCACAGATTCTTGGTGGTATATTTTTCTAAGGACATCCTTCTGTATATACCTCAAATTTATAAATATATATAAAAATTTATATTCATATAAATTTAATACTCCTATGCAAAGGGTTTTGACATCCATATCTTTAATCCAACCAAGACCCTTTTTTTTTTCCTTTTTCTATTGCAGTGCTGGGGATCAACCCTAGGATCTTATAGAGAAAGTGCTCTGTAACTGATTGTCACCCTCAGCCCCAAAACTTATTCCTCTGTGATATATGGATCTATTTTTGTTCTCTTTTCAATGGACAGCCAACTTCCCTAACAACTTCAAGGTCTATATAAACAATATGAGAGTTTGGACAGTGAGTTATCAAGAGCACGAAAGGCACTTGTATCTTCTGTTACCAACACTTTTACCCCCAAATTTTCACTAATAAAATCCATATAAATTCCATGATTTTGTCATTTTTTAGTGCTGCGTAATACTCCATGGTGTATAAATGCCACATTTTTTTTTATCCATTCATCGATTGAAGGGCATCTGGGTTGGTACCACAGTCTAGCAATTGTGAATTGTGCTGCTATGAACATCGATGTAGCAGTATCCCTGTAGTATGCTCTTTTAAGGTCTTCAGGGAATAGTCTGAGAAGGGCAAGAGCTGGGTCAAATGGTGGTTCCATTCCCAGCTTTCCCAGGAATCTCCATTCTGCTTTCGAAATTGGCCGCACCAGTTTGCAGTCCCACCAGCAATGTACAAGAGTACCCTTTTCCCCACATCCTCTCCAGCATTTGTTGTTGTTTGAATTCATAATGGCTGCCAATCTTACTGGAGTGAGATGGTATCTTAGGGTGATTTTGATTTGCATTTCTCTGGCTGCTAGAGATGGTGAGCATTTTTTCATGTACTTGTTGATTGATTGTATGTCCTCCTCGGAGAAGTGTCTGTTCAGGTCCTTGGCCCATTTGTTGATTGGGTTATTTGTTATCTTATTGTCTAATTTTTTGAGTTCTTTGTATACTCTGGATATTAGGGCTCTATCTGAAGTGTGAGGAGTAAAAATTTGTTCCCATGATGTAGGCTCCCTATTTATCTCTCTTATTGTTTCTCTTGCTGAGAAATAACTTTTTAGTTTAAGTAAGTCCCATTTGTTGATTCTTGTTATTAACTCTTGTGCTATGGGTGTCCTATTAAAGAATTTGGAGCCCGACCCCACAATATGTAGATCGGAGCCAACTTTTTCTTCTATCAGAGACAGAGTCTCTGATTTGACATCTAGCTCCTTGATCCACTTTGAATTAACTTTTGTGCATGGCGAGAGGAGGGGATTCAGTTTCATTTTGTTGCATATGGATTTCCAGTTTTCCCAACACCATTTGTTGAAGATGCTATCCTTCCTCCATTGCATGCTTTTAGCTCCTTTATCAAATATAAGATAGTTGTAGTTTTGTGGGTTAGTCTCTGTGTCCTCTATTCTGTACCATTGGTCCACCGCCTGTTTTGGTACCAGTACCATGCTGTTTTTGTTACTATTGCTCTGTAATATAGTTTGAAATCTGGTACCGCTATACCGCCTGATTCACACTTCCTGCTTAGAATTGCTTTTGCTATTCTGGGTCTTTTATTTTTCCATATAAATTTCATGATTGCTTTATCTATTTCTACAAGAAATGCCATTGGGATTTTGATTGGCATTGCATTAAACCTTTAGAGAACTTTTGGTAATATCGCCATTTTGATTATGTTAGTTCTGCCTATCCATGAACAGGGTATATTTTTCCATCTTCTAAGATCTTCTTCTACTTCTCTTTTTAGGGTTCTGTAGTTTTCATTGTATAAATCAAATGGATGGCACTAGAGCAGATTATGCTTAGTGAAGCTAGCCAATCCCTAAAAAACAAATACCAAATGTCTTCTTTGATATAATGAGAGCAACTAAGAACAGAGCAGGGAGGAAGAGCAGGAGGAAAAGATTAACATTAAACAGATACTTGAGGTGGGAGGGAAAGGGAGAGAAAAGGGAAATTGCATGGTAATGGAGGGAGACCCTCATTGTTATACAAAATTACATATAAGAGGTTGTGAGGGGAATGGGAAAATAAACAAGGAGAGAAATGATTTACAGTATATGGGGTAGAGAGAGAAGATGGGAGGGGAAGGGAGGGGGGATAGTAGAGGATAGGAAAGGTAGCAGAATACAACAGTTACAAATATGGCATTATGTAAAAATGTGGATGTGTAACCGATGTGATTCTGCAATCTGTATTTGGGGTAAAATTGGGAGTTCATAACCAACTTGAATCTAATGTATGAAATATGATATGTCAAGAGCTTTGTAATGTTTTGAACAACCAATAAAAAAAAGATCTATATAAAATCTTACAGGTGAGGAAGGAACTAGATAAGTTGAAATATAAAATGCATCTGAGATACTTAAACTTTTTACTTTTCTGGGGAGAAAAATTCTTTTTTGCAAGGGCCTGTTGTCCTCCTGCCATTTCAGACTCACTTCATACCATCTACCCTCTCTCCTCACTTTTTCCGTTCCAGGGTAACTGCTCTTGTTATTATTTATTTTTTATTAAGAAGCAGAAACCATCTCTTTTCCCTCTGAATGTTCACACATGCCATGCCTGCCTTCATTCACTACCACTCATCCATCAATTCTACTTCTATTTTTACTGTCTTTATAGCTATATTTCATCCTTTGAGTTTCTCGAAACTCTGGTTAAATTTCTATAATGCCCTGTGCTTTATAATTGCAATTCTAACTATAATTTCATTGATAAGCAGATGTCATTCTTTCTGTGTAAATTGTACAGTGTAAGTTGCAGGTGTTATAATTTAAATTAAAATATGAGTTAATTAAAATTAATTTGGATACAAATTTAATTGTGCTGTTTTGCTAATTATATTTCAAGTTCTCAATAGTCAAATGTGGGTAGTGGGTAATGCATTGGAAAACCCAGATTATGGGACATTTCCCTTAATGCAGTGAATTTTTTTGGACAGCATTGGGGAATCAATATTTTCTCCCTTATTACTCTTAAAGAATTAACTAAGAACCTTGACTCTGGTATCTTTACTCTTTACTTTGCCCATCACATTTTCACTATTTCTTGTCATTGTGAGGTATTTCCTGCTGCTCACACACACTTTTTTTCTTGTCTTTTCTTTTCTTTTAATTTACTGCAAATATCAGGTTATCCTCAAAATTTTCTATGATGCCTTGAGTATTTGATCAAGATTTTTTATTAAGGAAATTTGAAGAAAAATCACTTTGTAAGATTATAATAAGTAAGCAGAAATGAAAACTGAAAATCATGAGTATGGAAAAAACAATATAGCAATGTTGAGTAAATACATGTAAACTGTAGTTAGATGATACAGATTAGAAAAAGAAAGTAAGGGAAAATTGACCATATTGACTAACAAAAACATGTGAAGAAGCTGACTCTAATAGTCAATAAATATAAATACATTAAATTACCATAAGTTCTTCCTAAATTAATGCAATTGACCATAGAATAACATGGATTTGAACTGCCTGGGTCCCCTTACATTCATATGTTGGAGATTTGTGAAAGTTTGAAAAAAACTTGCAGACAAACTACATAGCCTAGAAATATTTAAAAAATTAAAATAAAGCTATATCATGAATTCATAAAATATATGTAGATAATATTTAGATAATAGTCAATAAATTATTATAGTCATTTTATTGTTCATACTACCACAAAACATATACAAATCTATTACATAAAGTTAAAATCTATCAGAAATTCTGCATATAAACACAATATATGGTGCTCTTTACGGGGAGGATACATGTAATCACAAGTAAAGATGCACAAAATGGACTGTAGTATATACTACAATACTGTACTAATTTCATAGCCATCTCTTGTTGCTATTTTAAATGGAAGCTCAAGTATTGCAAGTACCCCCTTAAAACACCATATGGTGCTATTTATCTCCTCATGATCTGTTTGTGTTAATTGACTGTTCATGTCCTCAGTAAGGCTTCCAGTCAACAACAGGCTATTAGTAATTAATCTTTGCGGGAGTCAAAGGTATCCATGGATTTTCAATGGTGCAGGGATTCAACAATCCTAACCCCAGAATTATTAAAAGGTCAACTTTATGTTCACAGGTGAAATATTATTATAAAATATTATTATATGAAATTCTGATGGCTAATTGAGATCTTATGAAAAATGCATCAGACACATATTAGAGTTCATTTTTGCAGACTTTCAAGAAATTATTATAGTCATTTTTATTGTTCACACTATAATATTTCACAGAACCGTTTTTCTTCAAGCATAGGGAAATCACATTTATGTAACATTCACCCAAAATACATCTGTCTCATATTGTTTTTGTAATCATATGACATTAGCACAATATTGTTTGTGTGTTACAAAAATGGCATTTGACCTAAATAGTCATTGATTTCATTAGTGAATAATCATCTTGGAAGTTTATTGTAGCAAAGTTAAATGGTTACTAAGAATGAAAACTCCTTAATATTACTGCATATTGGAACTTCCTTAATTCACATTTCCATGGAACATTCCTCAATATACTCTCAACAGAGCAACAATCATTCATGGATCATTTAATCACTTGAGATTATAACAGGTGGTGATTGGCTAAAACAGAGTTATAATTATTAAGATCTGGCACTAGGATCTAGCTCAGTGGTACAACACTTGTCAAGAATGCATGAGGCCCTAGGTTTGAGCACAGATACTGCAAGTAAAAACTGAGAGAAAGAGATAAGGAGAGAGAGAGAGAGAGAGAGAGAGAGAGAGAGAGAGAGAGAGAGAGAGAAATAGAACTAGATATTGAGATCTTATTACTCATGAAATCTAAGTAAGAATCATACAACCAGACAATTTTGGAAGAGTCTTAATTGTGTGTGTGTGTGTGTGGGTGTGTTTGTGTGTATATGCATGCATGCATGCATCTATATATGTACAGTTGGAAAGGTGGAACAAATAAACAGATAATTTAATTAGAATAGAAAAAGAAGATATGCAATATTTTTAACCTCGCATAACATTTTCTATCTCAATTTGTGCTTAACTAAATTCCTCTAAGTTAAGAATAAATACCTTCTCCTTCCTTCCTTCCTTCCTTCCTTCCTTCCTTCCTTCCTTTCTTTCTTTCTCCCCTCCTCTCTCTTTTTTTGGTTGTTGTTGGTTTTGGTACCAGGGATTGAACCCAGGGCACCAACTACTGAGACACATCCCCCAGCCCTTTTTATTTTCTGAACAGGGTCTCACTGAGTTCCCCAGGCTAGCTTAAAACTTGTGATCATCCTGCCTTAGCTTCCCGAGCTACTGTGATTACAGGCATGAGCCAGGATGTCCAGCAATATTTTTCTAAAGTAATCTATTTATTTATGCTTCTATAAAAGTAAACCACGCTGGGTGTGGTGGTGCAGGCCTGTAATCCCAGCAGCTGGGGAGGCTGAGGCAGAAAGATTCCAAGTTCAAGACCAGCCTCAGCAACTTAGTGAGGCAATAAGCAACTCAGTGAGGCCCTGTCTCTAAATAAAATACAAAATAGGGCTGGGAATCTGGTTAATTGCCCCACCCCCACATCCCCAAAAAAGTAAACCACATTTGTCTTTTTGTTAGAAGCAATTTCATAACTCAGGAATGGTGGTGGTATTTTCCAGGTCTCTGTAGCAACTTTCTATAATATTTTATGCATTCATTAAAAATATTTTCCTTTATCTCTAATTCACAAGATGCTAAGGGAACTGTGGAAGGTACTACCGTTCATTTAATAATGCTATCTTCAACATCTTTCAAAAATAAACTAATTAATACCATTTAATCTATGAAGAAAGAGGTGGAAATGTGTGAAATAACAAGGAAAGGTTTGCTGGGAAGCACAAAAAAAAATGATCAATTTCTATAAATAAGATTTTGGGGGCTGGAGACACAGCTCAGTTGGTAGAGTGCTTGCCTTATATGCACAAGCCCCTGGGTTCAATCCCCAGGACTACAAAAGAAAAATATTTTTGGTTGGACAGCCAAATTAAATTAATTGCCATTTGAAGTATTGTTTATAGAGTGTTGTACAAAGTATCATCTGTTAGAAAAGGATTTCTATTAGGAACTATGCGAAAGTTAGAAACTATATGAGTATATTTAATGGCACATTCAATTCCTTAAGTTGAATATATATATATACTATGTGTGTGTACATATGTGCACCTGTTAATATATTTGTATATGCATATAAGTGCATAAATGTATGTACATGCTTATAACTAGTGTATGTCTTCTAAAGTTTCATGTGGCAATCCACTCCTGCATCCTCAATATCTAAAAGTTGAAAGAAACAATGTTCTGAGGCAAATTTCAAGGTACCGGGCTGGGGATGTGGCTCAAGCGGTAGCGCACTCGCCTGGCATGCGTGCGGCCCGGGTTCGATCCTCAGCACCACATACAAACAAAGATGTTGTGTCTGCCGAAAACTAAAAAAAATAAATAAATATTAAAAATTCTCTCTCTCTTTAAAAAAAAATTTCAAGATACCAATATTCTTATGAACATTATTCAATAAAAAAGGAGTATAGAAAAAAAATAAATTCTTCCTAGATATAGACATATACTAGTTACAAACAAGTACATACTCATCTATGCATTTAACTACATACATAAACATGTGAATATCTGCATTTAAGTATACACATTATAGTTATATATAAATACGTACAGAAACACATATAAAACCTTAATCACACTAAACTCAGACTTAATCCTTTTATTTGTACTTTTTGATTTTTAAAAAATCTTTTATAGGTGAATTGCAATTATGCATAATAGTAGGCCTCATTGTGATATATTTGTACATGCAGTACAATTTGGTCTATTTCATTCCCTCTTGAGTTCTCCAATCCCTTCCCTCTAATACCCCTCCTACTCTACTACTCTACTAGCCTCCTTTGTATTCTCATGGGATCCTTTTTCCTATTTTTTTCTCTCTAGCTTGCACATGTAAGAGAAAATGTGCAGCCCTGGACCTTCTGAATCTGGCTTATTTCATTTAGCTTGATGTTCTCCAGTTCATTTTCCTACCAATGGCATAATTTTATTTATCTTTATGGCTGAGTAAAACTTCATTATCTATCTATCTATCTATATATATATATATATATATATATATATATATATTACATTTTCTTCATGTAGAGGATTGGAAGCAACAAAAACAGATGCACATATTTTTAAGATAAATGGAAGGTTACAGTACAATGGGTCTTTAGCTTCTGAAGGAAACCACTCGTAGATATATATGGTAAGTCAGACAGTGATATTACTAAAATAACCACACAAATACTGTCTTCACCTGTATGCTGAAATCTAACACTAAAAATTGTTATTTTCTACTTAGAAATAATTTCTAGAATCACTTCTGAACACCAATTTGGATTTTTCTTTTGTAATGAGCAATCACCGAAGTATATTAAGCAGATAGAAAAAAATAACATAAGGGGCAATGCACAGGACAATTAATGGACGAGCACGGTTTTGCAATGATCCAGATAAAAACAGTAAGATCCAGAACTCAACATACAGGATGGAAAAACAACACCATAAGGAGGTATTTTTAAGACACTTGAAATTTCCTTGATGTAATATTGGGACTAAATGTAAGAGTTTCCAGTGGGTGTGGGGGAATACCAATGATATGAAAGGATATGACACAAACATAATTCTTCATGGGCTTTTGAATGAAGACAGAAAATGTCAGCAGAGGAGTAAATAAGTGTTACAGATAAGCAGTGAAAAAGGCCAATTCTGTCACATTCAGTTTTGAAATTAGTGATAAGAAATCTAATTGTCTCATAAGCATTTTAAAAAAACATGATTTCAGGTGAGAGATATTGAAGAATGAATTTAAATACATAAACTTATTTCTTCAAATACTGGCTCTTAGCCATAATAAAAGTTAAATTTATTATTCTCTAAAGATGGAGTCCCATGCAACAATCTGTCTGCACATTTGAGGAAGTCATTATATTCATCTTTTTATTGATCTAAAAAATACATTAGATTAATATGGATGGCTTGGTTCAAATAACATGGGCATTTCAAAATTAATGGTGTTAATTGGGAAGTTGGGAGAAGGGGTTATGTCCTTTCTCTAGGGCTGTTGCTGCTTCCAGATCTCCTTAAAATACTAAACAAAGAACTAATCTCTCTCACCTAAGGAAAAAGAATCTTCCACAAACTCATCTAAATCAGCATCTACCATGGAGACTAGATTCAACATACAAATTACATAATTTGAATACATTAACCTTGCAAAAACATTATGAGATCAATTCCATCATCACATAAGGGACAATATTATTCATTTCCAAAGTTTTGTTTTCAATTTGATAGCAATAAACTGGTCAGCTTTCTACATACAAATAATGTATTCATATCCCTAAGTGAAAAGCAATAACTTTCCAATTTTCAATTAATCATATGTAAAATTAATTTGAAAATAAAATAATAAATTATGGTTTGATTTTACATTTAACTTTATATCATAAACATAAAAAGATGCAAAATTAGATAATATAGATATGACAGAAAAGAGACATTTAAAATAAAACTCATATCACTACTTTTATTGTTAAATATGCCTTACATAGAAAAAAAACATACAAAATCAATAATGCAAGTTTTTAAACAATAAGTGAAAAAAAATATGCACACAGCCAGAATAACATACAAACACCATCAGTAACAGGATTTTCAAGTTTTTATATCCCCAATAAGTCTATCCCAAAAGACCCATCAACTCTCCTGATATTGCTATCCTTTTCTTTTCTATACCATCAAACTTACCTCTTGGATTTTGCTTTATTTTTTGACTTTTGCTCAGGCTAATAGTACACATTTCAAATAATAAATTATAGGTTCATACAATTTTATGAGACATTAAAAATATATGTAGTGATGTAGTCACCAGCATGGTCAAAATGAAGAATTTTTGCATTATCCCCAAAAGTTACCTGAAGTACTTGTGAAGTGTTCATTTCACATCTCACAGTACTTATAATCCCTGATCCATTGTTCTATGGTTTTATTGTTTTTCAAAATGTAACCTGATAAGTGTTATATAATAGCTAAATTTTGAGCTGGGGTTCTTTTCACTTTGTATGATGTTTTAGAGATTCATCCTTGTGGTTACATGTATCATTAAATTAGGTCTTTTTTTTGTTTTGTTTTTTGCTATGTAGTATATCTTTGCATGAATATATCAATTTACCAAAATCTTTATGTTTTACATATAAGTAAAAGATCTATTTTGAGTTATCCTTTGATATATAGTATGGTTCAGATTTTTGCTTATATAAGTCCAGTTTTTCAAGCATTCCTTCTTGGAAAAAAAAAAACACAAGGTTTTGTGATTGAATTACCTTGACATTTATTTCAAAAGTTAATTGAACATAAACATGAGAATCTGTATGCAGATTCTATCTGAAATCCTTTGTCTATTACTAATACCATATTCTCTTAATTGATCTGTTTTATAGCAAGCAAAAATTTAATGACTTGAATATGTAAAAAAATAAAAATAAAAACCAGAAGAATACACATAAATGGGGGCTGGGATTGTGGCTCAGTTGTAGAGCACTTGCCTAACATGGGTGAGGCACTGGGTTTGATTTTCAGCACCACATATAAATGAATGAATAAAATAAAGGCCCATCAACGTCTAAAAATATTTTTTAAAAGAATGTACCTAAATGAATAAAATCATATCCACTAATCTTTTATTTACCTATGAAAATTTGATAAATGCAATAAATATTTTAAAGTATACAATGTCTTAAGTATTGCATGGTTCCAAAGTCATTTTGATTATTTTAAATTCTTTGTCTTTCTATAGAAATTTTAAAATAAGCTTGTGATTGGAACAACTAATTTTTTTAACTTCCAGTTATAGATTGACACATAATGAACTTCAAAGTCCCATCCTGAAAGCATGAAAATCTTGAACAAAATGAAAAATGATGACTTTTCTTGAATCTTTCAAGGAATTAAAGCACAGGATATACTGCCACCAGGGAACCTGGAGGGAGGGTGAAACACCACAGATCTGCTTAAGTGGAACTGCTGGTCCTATACACAGGTTGGAAAAATTAAGTGACAATTTTCACAAATTGCTCGAAGCTGAGTGTGGACTAGAATGAGATTTTGAAACTCCTGGGAACTAAAATCATCAAAGGACCCATACTTTCCTGGGAACCACCTCTAGGAACATGATCAAGTTCTATGGTCAAGAGCCAAGACAAATCCTTCCTGCTGAAAAGGAGAAAAGCAGCTATTTGAAAGACTCCAAAAGTGTTCTCCACTACAGACACCTACAGTTGGAGAACTTCATCAAATCATTCTCCCACCTGCAGGAAAGGTGTTGCTTGTACTCCAGAGCACCTTAAATTCCATCTTCCAACTCAATCATAACCATGGAGGAATCTGAACTACTGCAGAAACACATGTGAAATTCAGACTGTAGAGTCACTGACCTAAAAGACAGATATTAAATCATAAAATCATAGAACACTGGCCCTTTGCCACAACTAACCACTACACCAACAAGGCTACAATATAATAACAGTGGATTATAGCTTTAAAAGTAAAAGACCCAGACTCACTCCAAGAAATAGTTTTTACAGAAACCCAAAGTCAACAAGGGAGACAAAAACAATGACAAAAACGTATATTGAAACCTGTGACACTACACCTACAATAAATCTTAACTAAGCATATGCCAATTCCTAGCAAGATTATTATAGATACATTAACTAATACAACATGTTCTGCTTTCAACAAAAATATTACAAGGGATTACAAAAGATAGCAGAAAATCTGATAAGACAGAGGTGGCTCTAAAACCAGAGCCAGACATGATGTAAATGTTGGAGATATCTAACTAAGAATTTTAAATAATTGTGATTAATATGGTAAGTGCTCTAATAGAAAAAGATACAGCATGCAATAACAGATGGCTACTCTAACTAGAGAAATGGAATGTATAACACAATAAAAATGAAGAATGACTTTTTTGATTGTTACAACTATGGATCATATAAAAATAATGAAAAAAAAAACAAAGAGAAAATCTTGAAAAAATTTGGAGGAATAAATAAAGTTTACCTACAGAGGAACAAGGATAAAATTACAACAATGTTATATTAGAAATAAGCAAAAATAAACTATGTAGTGAAATATATAAAATATTGAAAGAGAAAAACTATGAATTTGCATCCAGTTTATTTATTCTTCAAAAGGGGAAGAGAAATAGACTTTCTCAGAGAAGCAAAAGCTGATTAAAATCATTATCAGTAGAGTTGATCTGAAAGGGACATTTCAAAAAGTTCTCCAAGCAGAAGAAATATTATATAAATTTGGAACATTATTCTACAAAGAAAGCAGGAAAGTTGAATAATAAAAAAATAAAGATAAAGTTTTTCTTAATTAAAAAAAAGACAAGTGTTTGAATTCATAATACTAATGGTGTATTAGTTATAAAATATGAATGACATCAATGTCTTAAAGGACTGATTCAATTGCTCTTCAAATGTACAGCTCTTCACATGAGGAGGTATAATGTTCTTTTGAAGATTGACATAGATTAATTTTAAAATAAATAAATTTAAAACTTTAGAGAAATCATTAAAAACACGAAAGATATTGAGCCCAGAGCAATGGAGTTGGCCGTGCATGGACTGAATTTCTGAGACAGAGGTTGAAAATAAAATTCTCCTCCTCTTAGTTGTTCTGGTCAAGTATTTTGATCACAGCAATTAAAACCTAACCAACTTAGGACAAAACACCCTGTAGGAGGAGATGTGTTAAGGGTAAAAATGCAGGAGACATATAATTGATATGCTAATGATGTGATAAAATTAAATGACATAAACATAATTAAAAACAAAATTTAATATAAAAATTACAAATATGAGAGAAGATACCTCAGTTACATCAGTAATCATTTTTAAATGTAACTACTGTAAATATATCAAATAAAAGATGCATATTTGCTGTGCTCCACTACATATAACTGTAATTGCACCAGTGGGAGTGGAGGGGAAGAAGGTTAGGTGGAGATTTGGGAGTATTGAAGCAGAACCATCACAAGTTCAAGCCCAGCCTCAGCAATGTGGCAAGACCTCATTCTAAAGTAAAAAGTGCTGGGGATGAGACTCAGTGGTAAAAAGTCCCTAGGTTCAATGCCAGTATCCTCCCACCAAAAAAGATAGAATTTCTGAGGGAAAAACAATTTCATGTCATTTGTGAGTACTGGTGGTGATTCACTGGATTCTCATAGATACAGTTTACATGTACACACAGGATGAGGATGTGAGGCAAACAGCATGTTGATGGTTCTATTTCTTATTGTTTTTCTTACTTCAAGAGATCAAATGCATAAAGAAAGGCAATAACAGATAGTAACATGAAAAACTAGTAATGGGAGCTGTACAAAATATTCAGCCTTATAAATGTATACTTTTAGATATTTAGCTAAGACAAAAGGGAAACAAAGAAGAAATATTAAAAAAAAGTAAGAGGAAACTTACAAAAAATGAGGAGAAAGAAAATATGTGGGAATAAATGTCGTCCCATATGCTCAAAAAATAAGAAAGGAAGAAAAAAAAGGGCAAGAAGAAAGAAAAGGAGGAAGGGAAGGAATAAGGCACATTGGCTCCAGCAACATCACATATATATTTTTTAAATATTAACATTGTCTGTTCATATTTACAAGTTCATATTTACAGAGTTCACTAAAGGGGTCATCTATTGTAGAAAACCATGTGCAAATGTGTGAGGTTTCTAATAAGGATTCATAGTGGAATATTTTGATAATCATGAGAGAACATAACGGGGAAGGACCATGCTAGTAAAATGATAAACATTCAGGAGGACAATGAAGGCTCTTTATGGGTAACTTCTGTGACTGCCATAATAAAAACTAATTAAGGGATATGTTATAAATGTAACTAGTAGAGGATAGCATTTTCACTAATCCTCAATAGTATGCTTTTACAAAAGCCAAAGCCGTTACTTCAAAGTTGTAAAGGTACATTTTTTTTTACTAGGTCCCTCAGGGCTTGTATCACTTGCTTATTTCTTAGGGTATATATGAAAGGATTTAGTACAGATGCAATGGAAACAGTGAGCACTGATACCCCCTTGTTTAAAGATATCCTTTCCTCTGCAGAAGGTTTGATATACATAAAAATACAACTGCCATAAGAGATGCAGACAACAATCAGGTGGGAGGAACAGGTGGAAAAAGCCTTCTTTCTCTCCTGGGCAGAAGGGATCTTCATAACTGTTGTTATGATTTTGATATAAGAGAACAATACCAGAGCCAGTGTATTTAAGAGTGTGATAATGGCTAAAATAAAATTTGAGAATTCCATTTCCTTGGTGTCTGTGCAAGAGAGTTTCAGGATAGGAGAGGTGTCACACAAGAAGTGTTCAATAACATTGCCATCACAGAATTCTATGGTCAGACTCACAATAACTCCATGAATGATCGCTACCCCAGCAGCTATCCAACAGGCAGCAACCAGCAGGTGGCTCACTCTGCTGCTCATAATGGTTGCATAATAAAGGGGTTTGCAGATGGCCACATAGTGGTCATAGGACATAGCAGCCAACAGGAAAAACTGTGTTATACCTATGAAAACAGCAAAAAGTGCCTGTGCCAAGCAAGCATTATGGGAAATAGTCTTTTCCTTAGTGACTATGCTGACCAGGTATCTAGGGATGCAGGCAGATGTCAATGAGATTTCTAAGAAGGAAAAATTTCTTAGGAGAAATACATGGGAGTTTTGAGGCGGGAATCCAGCAAGGTCAGAAGGATGATAAGAAGATTTCCTGTAGTACTCAAAAGATATGCTAGAAGTAGAAAAAGAAAAATTACAATTTCCAAATTTGGGTCCGCTGTCAGTCCTACAATAATGAAGTTTGTCACTATTGTGTGGTTCTTCATGGTTCAATTCTGTCAAGATGCCATTTGAGCTGCAAGGAGGTGGAGGTGATAAATAATTAAACAATATTTTAAAAGATACATCAAGTGCAGTTTTCCAAGTTTAATAAAATAGCCAGCAACTCAGTAGATATGCAGAAGCTTTGTTTTCCTTCTAGAGTTTTTTACATAACAGTCAAAACTCCAGGCTAACCCCTCTTACTCTCATCTCCATTCTGGATACTCATTTTCCTAATTCTCTTTTCGGATACCTTTTTACTTTACAAAACGATGGCTTTATATTTTTTTTTCTAGAAGTATCTGCACACTTATCTAGTTTTCCTAATATATGCAGACCTACCTTTTGTAATCTCATCTAAAACATTTTTTAGGTTACCATGGTTAATCCCGCTATTAGTAAAATCATTTTCTGTTCAGTTTCTTTCAGAAAGATGTGTATTTTCTGGATATATTGTACCCAAAATGTGTAGCTAATCAAAAAGGATCTTTTGCAATTAATATTCTCTAAATGGTTATTTCCTGATGTTATATGTATGTTTAGGTTTGAGGTTTTGTTTTGGTTTGGTTTGGTTTTGGTAGTGGCCATTAAAACCTTTTCAACAGAAAAATATTTTTTAATGAATTTTACGACTAAAAAAATATGCATTACAGAATTGGTATTTAAATGCACAGTTGAAAATTTACATGGAATTTACAATTTAATTGTTCAGTAAGTTTCACTTCATCATTAGCTTTATCATATAAGAAATGATTTGCATTCAGTAATATTAAAATACTGAATACTTTAGTAATTATAATGGAATGTGTATCTGTCATTTTTATATACATTTTGAGAATTATTTCTCATGGTGCTAGTCCAATAGACAAATACAGCAACACTTTGAATTATGTTCTTTGAATATTTCATCATGAGATACATGTTACATAAATAATTTCTTTGTTTCTCTAAATGTGAGTTTATCTGGCTGAATCTATTGTCACATATTCGCAATTAAATGGTTTATGTGACAACTTCTTTGTGCATAGAAAAACAAAATAGCAGAAAAATACTTACTTTCCACGAATTTCACGGAGGTTTTCTTTGCTGATGCATTGTGAAGAATTCTTTTTATTATAACCAAATATATATTAAGCATGTTTTTTAACTGTCTAGAAATTAATTTCCAATCCATACTTTTTTTGCTGCTTCCCTTTCAACAGATACAGTGTTCACAATGAAATCCAAAGATATTTAGAAATATACATAAACATTGTGTATATCTCTTGCTCTCCAATCAGCATATGTGTGGCATTTTCCAACATGTTATTCTGACTTCTCTACAAATCAAAAGGTAAATGTCTAGGTTCAGCCTAACCTAAAATCTGGAAATCTAAGCTGTTTATTTGTATCAAAACCATAATTTTATTATTGATGCTTCTTTTTTCTGTTTTTCTTATTCTGACTTGAATGAAGATGGTTTTGTCTCCACAATGCTGTTCATTATATTTCCACTTTTTACATAAAGAGCATATTTACTCAGAACTAGTAAAAGTTCTTGGGAATTCTGATGGGAAAAGATACTAATTGATATTTTCATCATTAACCCTAGAAACAAAATATCAAAGTTAATTAATATTTTTGTTACACTGTCTTTAGGGAAGCCTGAAATGTTGACATTAAAGTGGAGTCTAATTTATATAGTAGCATTCAAATGATGTATGAAAAAGTAAGTTGTGCCAAGTTTCTGAACTATGGGGAGCCTTCTCATTCTCCCTTCCAAAAGAATTTAGAGAGGAATATCAAGCTAATGACAATGTTGCTCATAATCTTTAATCACCGTATATTCTAAAATTAACTCATAGTATGTGTTTTGGAGGTGTCAAACATATATCTCTTATAGTCTCTGCATCACCTCATAGCATAAAATATTTACATGTGAATTTGATGGACAGAGAAAAATAATGGCATAACTAGCATTTTAGGAAGTAACTTAAAATAGAAATATAATTTAACAAGATGTTTTCAAGGAAAACACATCTACATTTTTGTATACATGTCCTTTAAACCAGGGAAATGATTTATTCTTTCTTTAAAAATAATGCAAAATTACATTAAATTATTTAAATATTTTGCTTACTCCTTATTTAAAAAATCACAGTAAAATGTGTAAAACAGCTTCAATTGGTAAAATAAGCCAGAAAATTTCTAAAGAAATTGAAATTGAAAAGAATAATTTATTAAGACACATATAGTAGAGTAGGATATTCCCTTTATAGACATTTAATAAAATATAATTTAGAAAATCATATAAGGATATATTTTATTAAATGTCTAATATTTAATATGAACTAATAAGAAAATGTTTTACTTTTATTGTATAAATATATTCTATTTGCATTAATTTTAAAAATAATTCATAAGAATGAAATAATTGATAGGGTCTGATAATGAAGGAAAATTATGACTAACATGGAATAAAAGAAATTTTAGGGAAATTGAAATATTAGGCCACACATATTTGTAAAACAAATGATGAATATAGGAAATATGGTTGTCTCTATTCCATGGGACCTCTAATATACATGTGAATTGGTATCCCAGAAGAACAAAGAGAATATAGGACAAAACAATATTCAAAATAATATTTGCAAAAAAAGTTACTTAAAGATATTAAAGATATCAACTCATGATACTCAGAATATTTGAAGCAGGAGGGTCACAATTTCAAGGCAAGCCTGGGCTGTATAACAAGACATTATATCATAAAAATATTAATTATAAAAATAAAATAAAAAGTCTCAACCAAAGACTTGAAGCTCAGTGAACCTCAGGTGAAAACAACACTAGATTTCTCTTCAAATAAGCCAGCTGAAATGTAGAACAGGTAAAATCATTCTGAGTTCAAAATCTTCAATATGAGTTTGAGTACCATTCTGGATAGTAAGTAAATATGCTTACTTTACATCTGGGTCAAGGACAAAGGCGAAATAGAGTAACTAATGGATAGATTATGCATTGATACCATATATAATATTAATATTTTATGTTTTTTTTTATCAGTTACAGTCCAGAAAGGAAAAGGGAAACATCCCTGGAACAAATTTCACACACTGGATTTTTATTTAGATTATAAAAGAAAAGGGTGGGGGAGAGAATTTCCCTTACCACCATGAAAAAAAAATGAATCCCAAAGGTACAACCCAAGTGACAAACCTCCTTGAGTCCCATACTAACTGCCTACAGTTATTACCCACTTGATCCCTATCAGGGGATTAATGCACTGATTAGGTTAAAACTCTCATGACCCAATCATTTCACCTCTAAACTTTCTTACATTGTCTCACATGTGAGCTTTTGGGGAGCACCTAATATCCAAACCATAGCACCCTGCAAAACCCCCAAGGATAGGGTATTGCCCAGTCGTAGAACACCTGCTTAATATGCATAAGACCTTGGATTTAATCCAGATCATTGCAATGTTTTAAAAAAATAGAAAAGAAGAGGAAAAAACTTCTGAAGAGTATTCCAATGTTGTCTTTATTATAATTGTAGAAATGTAGCTTGGTAATAAATATCATTGTGTTTCTTGCTGTTACTCCTCTACATTTTCACATTTATAGTATTTTTACAAAAAAATATGTTTAGTAGTGACCTTTAGCATTTAAACATCATTTGTAAGATAGTAAAAGAAGAATTTCATCAAAGTACAAGAGGAATGGATGTTATCCAAAGAATAGAAGTCCTAACAATCTGCACTTCTCTTTACTGAAGACATGAAGTATGCATTTGATGGTCTGAGAGACAGCAATTTTATATTGGCCAGTGGTATGCTGTTTTCAGTTTCTTCTCTGAGGCTTTTATATGGATAAAGGTTTCATTTAGGTTTGTGTTTTTTTATTGGTGCAAGAATCACTGGAGGAGTCTATGCTGCCTACCATGCATTTTCTAACTGACTTCTACCATCTTTCTAGCTGAAGAGATAAAGGGATTTAAAGATGCTTTGTAGTTACTAGTTTCTTTTTATGAATTTTGTGTTTCCTTTGATTAAAAAAAAAATTCACACACCTAGAGAACAATATATTAAAAAAACAAAAGTAAATAAAATTACTCATCATTCAAGCCCTTAGCACAAATAGAAGACTAGAAAAAATATCTCTAAAGTCTACACCAAAATAAGGAGTAAGTAGAAATTTTGTGGAGTAGAGGCAACTTGGCTGGAGCCCTAGATGTGACAAAAAGTAAAACAAAAACAACAACAACAAAATAGTACAAACTGATAAGTTTACTGAGGGTTTACCTCAGAAGGAAACTGCTCTCATTAAGAGGAATAATAAGGAATTTGGCATAGTAGATTGCCAGGTCCTAAAGAGTCCAAAGGAAATTGATGTCAAGCTGCTGGATCTTAATGCTCTTCCTTACAAAGCTTCCACGTGGGAGGCACAGTCAGGTCTGGCTCATGTACTGTGTGGACTAGGGAAAGGGTTCCTTTCAGAGGATGGGCTTGCTGAGAAATAAAAGCTAAGAAAGTAGTACTACAGTAGTGGCACACCCTCTTTCACAAAAATATCTTAATTAACCTTTCCAGAGATCCTCATCATAATTGTTCTTAGACTATCTGCAAGAATTTCTGCAACAGAGTTTTCAGGCAGGAGGTGTGTTTTTGCAGAAGCAGAATGGGATAAGGGATTCTAACTCAGGCTTCTTGTCAGGCCTGAAGCCTTCACTGAGGCATCTGCATTTCAGGGAACAGTGATTAGGTCCTAGGGAGGGTCCCTTACAATCCAAAAGATAAGAGTGAATAATACAAATTAGCTGGTTCTTTGGGAACCAGCTAGTGGGGGAAAAGGAGAGAATGCTCCCTTCCCAGGCACTGATTTTCTGAGAGAGTGTCCTTGATTTACTTTCCAGGCCTGGGTTGATTGCCCAGAACAGTAGAAAAAATGTACTTGTATGTGGACTTCTGCAGATTGTGAGTCTTTGATCTCCCCCTCTCCCTTTTATACACACTGGGTATGAAATTCTAAACATTTCTGAATTGGGGGTTCAGAGGGACAAATGGACCAAGTCAAAACCTCCCCTTTGGACCTGGCTGCAGCCAATAAAACTACTTCCTTCTAATTCCCTAGGTATCTAGCCTTGTCTGTCCCACAACACTAGAAAATAACCACAGGGCACCAGGAATATGTTTCCTGAGTGGGGTCAACAACGGGACAAGCTGACCAGAGGGATGCAGCTTCTAATAAAAATGGAAGCTCATTCTTGCTTTTTATTTTTTAATATATTGGTACAGATCAAAGGGGATTGGGAGGTATAAGGTTGCAGTGTGGGAGGAGTCTTATCTCAGGCTTGCTTTTTCAGGAAAAACAGGTTGTAGGTGTGCCTAGGCAGGCTGCTTGGCTCTCAGCAGGTCATGCACATGTTGAAAGATGTAAGGCACCTCTGACAGAACTGGGTAGAAATTCAAATGCACTGGACCCTCTCAAAACCAGCAGGAGTGCCATTGGGAGTTCCCAGATAACAGATTTTTCTACTCAGTGGCTTCCATGCTTATCTGGTCCACACACATTTCACTGGTGGCTTCCTGCAGTCAGGTATCTTCTGTAGTAATATCCAGTGCCTTGTAATTAAGTACTACAAATTTAGCACCTCAAAGGGACACACAGAAATCTATGAGTAGAAAACCTGGAAGTGTTGCAATAGTGCTACCAAAACCACCTGTGGGCTGGGTCCCTATTCTGAGGCTCAACTGGGGATCATGAGTTCACATCCAGTATTACTCAGGCTGTTGCCAGCACATTTATGATAGCTTCAGAATTCCTGAAAGCTTGTTTCTCCAGAGCCAGCAATGGAAAGATGCTGGAGAGCAACCAAACTGACAAGAATCTTGCATAACACAACACACAAGGACATCAAATCATCTTTGTCACATTAGAAGCAAGCCTTTTTTTCACTGCTGGAGAAGAGAGAATATGAAAGGTATGACCTGAGGGTTTTCAAATCTTGGAGCCTTCATTGAAGCCCACTTGCCATGTCTTCTAAAGAAAACATTTTCGCACAAGCCTGGTGGAGAATGTAAAAAATAAAATAAAATAAAATAAAATAAAGTTCTGAAATAGCTTGCACCAAACATTCACCAAATTTTTAGAAAACAAGGAAGGAGCACTTCCAATTTATATTTTTGGTTAGAAGCAAGAGCATGTCCCTTTTTGAAGTTTCTCTTTGAAAAAGACATTTAACCTAAATTACCAGTGTTTCTACCCCATTCACATAGATTCACCTGCCACAGCAGGTCCTGGTAGATATAAAAATGATTAGAAGAACAAAAAATTCAAATAAAGAATATATGCTAAACATACTGTAATCAAACACTTCAGTAGTTGAAACAATGTAATGGAACCCAAATTGTCCAACAGGAAAAATTAGACACAGATAACAAAAACAGCACATAAAATTTGCTTGCTTTACTTCTATTGTGAAAAAAAAAAAGCAGTGCTTGAGTTTTTTTTTTTAATTTGTGAATTTCATGAGCTTTATTTTTGTATTATACTCTTGGTTGTCATTGTACCTTGGTGATGCTGATATGCTTATCTATTAACTTTCTCCTGCCTAATATAGACACTCAATATGTTTTTATCAATGAATAAAACATTTTATTTGTAAATTAGATATCATGTGGCCTTTCCTCTTACTCTTTTCAGTATTTTTTTTCATATTTTCCATGCTATGGGATTATATGACTTTGGCAGACATTTGTTTCAGGTTGAAAAAAAAATGAGATTGACAATAGGAAGTCCAAAATAATTCAAGACTGTCATGTCCTCATTTTGTTGCTGGTATTATACAAATCTCTGCTATTTAATGTTGAGAAAACATAATTTATAAAATAAGACTAATTAAAATTATTCTCTTTTCTTTAGGGTGCTCTCATCAGTACTATACTCTCCAGAGACATTTTAATTTTGCTTTCCAGTAAGAATCCCCTGTGTCTGTTTGGAGACAAAACAGATAAAAAGCAGGTAAAACTAGTTTGTTTATTTAAAAAGAATATTTATAAACCATTTTTTTCTAGCTAGAAAATGAACTCATTAAAAAAAATCATAACCCATCTTTCTTTAAACAATACTTAGTGAGAGCCAAGTAAAATATATTGGCACATTTTCCTAACATCTTGGGGCAGGATTTTTTCTTTTAATAGAATTTTTGGAAAACAAAAGATACAAAATATTTGAATCATAAAACCTGGAATAGTCCTTAACTATTAATTTTCTTCACAGTTTTCTTTTATAAGCCATGCAGCTCACCTCTTTTCCATAGCTATTGATTCTTGATTCTCATTCATGGTATGAGCCCTCTCCTGCTCATGAACTAAGTTTCACTTACCTAATAAGCAAGATATGCACCTTTATCACCTGTACTTGCCTGTTTATATGTAAATATTGTACTAAAACTACTAAAAGAATCCCACTTCTTCATTACTTTTATTCCTTCTTTCTCTCTCCCCCTTTTCTTTCCTTGTCTATCTGTCCTTCCCTCCCGCTCTCCCTCCTTCTCCCCCAGCCTCTCTCTTTCTTTCTTTTTTTCCTTCTTTATTTCTTCAAGGTTTTCTAGACATTCATGATCTCTGCCTCTGAAATTCTTCCTTGTAACCAGTTATAAACTGTCCATTTCTCTACTGCCATCTCCAGTTTTACAGCTCATATTTCTACTCCTAAGTAATAAGTTGGTGCCAGAGACACTTTCTATCAATGTCAGCTTTGCAATGACACTTTTCAAACTTGAGTATCAGACTTAACTGAATTGACCACTTGGGACTGCCTTTAGAGCTTCATCCACTGTCCAGGACACCAGATTTCCCATCAGGTCACAAACTCATTCCTAGATCACAAATTCCTCAACTTCTTGGATTTGTTGCCTAAGCCTGCTTGTAGCACCTTCTAGCAGTACTTGAGTCTATGTCAAGTTCCTGTCAGGGCTTCTCTGATATTAGTAATAGGTTTTCTATTAGAGTCATTCCTAAATATGTTCACTGTATATAACAAGAATCATCAGCCCAAATTCCACCTATATGCTTTATAAGTTTGACATTGTGTAAGAAAATCAGAGATAGACACTGGTCAAGAAGTGCATAACATGCTCTGAAAATAAAGCATCAAACATTGTCACTCAAAGAAAAGCAACCTAGCATTCAGGTTTCAGTGGTTCACTGCTACCAGGTGAGATTACCTCACGGTAAGTGCATTTTCTATTTTTTCCCTCATTTATTTTTCTGTCTTCTAATCATTGTTTAACCTGCGTCACTTAACTTTGGCCCTTAGAATCTCATATATAGAATGATAAAATAATATTATTTAATTCAGAAAGTAAAATATTTAATTTGGGAAAATTTAGGTTTGTTTGATTAGGATTATGGAAGTATTAGTGTTGACGGCTCTGATTCTTTGTTAGACTATTAAATATCTTGGAATATTGTGGAAAATTAAGAAATACTTCAATAAATGCTTCATTTACAGAAAATCAGAAAACATTCATTCGCATAGTAGTTTTAAAAGAATATTTTACTTTTTTGGTTTTTGATTTTATAGGTATATTTTTGTTATACAGAAGAATTTATTAGACAATGTAAGTGACTAGCTTCATATTAAATGACTGGTAATGCAAAAGGACATCAGACATAGTTTCTGTGGTTGTTGTAGATAATATACTTATTCAAAATTTAGTACACCTTGATTAATTCTTTGTTTCTTTATAAGCCTTCTTTGTTTCGTAATTCAGGAGAAGTGGTGAAAATTTAGTACCATACTCACTAAATCATTGTTTCAAATTTTCATTTTTAGACCTATAAGAAGTAAACAATAAAAAATGAAAAACCATACATCTGCAACTGAGTTCATTCTTCTGGGATTAACAGATGACCCAAAGCTAAATGTTATCATTTTTCTCTTTCTACTTTTCACCTACATACTGAGCATTGCTGGAAACTTAACAATTATCACTCTCACTCTGATAGACTTGCACCTAAAAACACCCATGTATTTCTTCCTTAGGAATTTCTCTTTCCTAGAAATCTCATTCACCACAGTTTCTATACCTAGATACCTGGTCAGCATTATAACAGGGGATAAAACCATTTCCTATAATTCTTGCATGGCCCAGGAATTTTTCTTTATATTGCTTGGTGCAACAGAATTTTTCCTTTTGACTGTGATGTCCTATGACCGTTATGTGGCTATCTGCAAGCCACTGCACTACACAACAATAATGAACAGCAGGGTCTGCATCCTGCTTGTCCTTGGTTCTTGGGTGATTGGCTTTCTCATTATCTTTCCACCTGTGATCATGGGACTTCAAATGGATTTCTGTGACTCCAACATCATTGACCATTTCACCTGTGACTCCTCTCCTTTGCTCCTGATCTCCTGCACAGACACAACCTACCTAGAGCTCTTTGCATTTTTCTTGGCAGTATTAACTCTCATTGCAACCTTAACATTGGTGATTCTTTCCTATGTGTTCATCATTAAAACAATTCTGAGGATCCCCTCTGCTGAGCAAAGGAAAAAGGCCTTTTCCACTTGCTCCTCACACATGATTGTTGTCTCCATTTCTTATGGAAGCTGCATTTTCATGTATGTCAAAACTTCAGCCAAAGAAGGAAAAGCATTGACCAAGGGCATAGCAGTGCTCAATACCTCTGTTGCACCAATGTTAAATCCTTTTATTTACTCCTTAAGGAACCAGCAAGTAAAACAATCCTTTAAGAACTTGATTAAGAAATGTTTTTCAAATAAAATTTAATGGCAAAGAAGTCTATTGCCTGAAGTGTAAATGGAACTTCACATGCAATGCCATATCAACATTGTTGTAGTTGGGCATCAATGCCCTATTGAGCTGTCTTTTCCTGAATGTTGTATTCTTCATTTTTCCTATTTTGATCTCATTTGGCACAGTTTTAATTTTACATTTATATACCATTAAAATTCTCTGAGTATGAATATTTTGATTTCACAAAATGAGAATGACTTTTAATAAAATTGCCAGATTTCAGGCTTAAGGATCATTGAACTTTCCTTTTGACCACTCTGAAAATATTTTGCCAAAGGTGTAATCTCCAAGTCCTAAGTAAACTCTTCTGTGAGTTAATGTCTTCTAGTATGTTTCTAGTTCTCCTTGATCTCTAGTGGTTCTCACATCATGAATATTATCCCATACTATTTACTGTGTATGTGTTGTATCTTCATTGTGAATTTAATCCTTTTGTTGTAGTGTATGTTGCTTCATGCTCTTTTGACTCCAGTTTCAAAGTTACTGCAAGGCTGACTTTAGTATTTCTGGCAGGCCCCAGCATCCTCATCACAATACATTTTTAATGAATTACACTGAGGATCACTCCATATCCCATTATAAAGAGCATTATGCATACTGAAAACAGGATGAAAATTAACAAATTTGATGAGAGCATGAATATTTAAAACATCCATATTTCTAAACAAAAATATTGAATTCACGTGCTTGCAAGAAGTGTTTTTCTTACTTGATAGCAACTTCCTTTGGATTTGGGCCATTCACTGGAATCTGTTCTTAGATATCATAGAGCTGAATTTCTAGCCATTCAAGAATTGGTTTTCTTTTTCTTCCTCTTTGCTTGACAGGGATTTTTTTTTTTTTTATTTTCCCAGTAGTTGCTTTGGATATTCTGCGTAAGTATGAGTTTGCTTTATACCTATTGACGTAGATGACTCAAGCAATATGGTACTCAAAATTTCAGACCCATCAGTGCATGTGGGAAAAGAGAAATAATGTGCTGGTAAATGTTTAACAATTAAAGGTTTATCCAACAAATAACAAAATGAATTTTGTAATGCAACTTAAAAATAATAATGAGGGATACGATAAACTTTATTGCAAATTTTATATATACAATTGGATGTTCACACAACGTTTTTATTGTTTTTTTGCCCTCTATAAGAAGGCAATGTTTGCAATTTAACACAGTTTGAGAAATAAAATTGTTTTTCTGTCTGCTCTTTGTCATTAACTCTGATAACATGAGAAAGATTCGGAATGTTATTAGATTAATTTCAAATAAAATTAATTTAATTATGTTTGTAGGTTTTATTTAAAATTGTGAATTGGTTCAATGACTGCCTACAGAGATTTAAAAAAACACTGTGACACTATCCTGTATTCTTAAAAATAAGGATAGGATGTGTTCTGTTGGGTTATTAACTCAGATCAGAGAATGACTTGTGATACCCCAAATGCTACATTTTCTTTCCAAATTTTGCTGCCTTTTCTTCCTTAGCCACTCCCCTAATTGCTGAGAGATTTTTATTAGATAACAGAATCATTTTTAAAAATTGATTCTGTCTTTTTTGCCATCTTAATGATTTCTTCAGTGAAGGCACTGACTCTTTGAGTTCCCACTGTTATTTTTCTGTCATCTGACGAATATGTTTAGAATTTTACTGATAGCTAATTTTAGAGTTTTTTTCTTTCATTAATTTTTCATGAAGCAGTGGTCCTAAAACAATGGACAAAATTACTCTTTCCTGGTAGATGTTTTTGAGAGATTGAGTCCTTTACACTTTCTTTAATGTGAATATTAATAGAAATAAAAAATGGAAAGAAAAGAAAGCAAAATAAAATTCAGTAAATTTTAATGGGTGTGCCCACTGGTCACAGGTGAGGAATTCTGTAGCTTGATATTAGCACAAGACTGTGGTAGCTTCTTCAAGTATATTCAAGCTATTGGGTTTCATCTGCAATTTACTACTGCCTGATTATCTGAAAACATTGTTACCACACCCATGACATCTAGCCTTCTGAATGCTCCTTCTTATTCAAAGTAACATGCAGTAATCCAGAGATACTCAGAGATTATGCTGTAGAAGTTTACATATCTTCTGTACCTCCCAATAGTGAACATAATCCAAACAGGGAGTCTAAGAACTCCCTCCATTTCAGAAACATCACCAAGGAATAATTTTTGACTCTCTAATATTAGCCTTTGTTATATCACGTGTACAACATTATGTATTGATTTGATATTGCCTCAAACTATCAAGAATTGTATTCCTTAATCCTTTCTTCTGCATTTTTAAAAATCTGTGATGTTATAATGTGTTTATTGGAAATACACTACTATTCTCTGTTTTGATGAACCTTCCTCCTTTTCTCTCCTTTTACTATTTCCTCTCCTGGCTAATCTCCTTTCCCACACCCCTTTCTTCTTCTTTTTCTTTTTTTTTTTTTTAAATTTCCTCTGTTTTTATTGTATGATCACTAATTATGTTTGTTGCATTTTTGAGTTTTGTAGTACAGGAGATCGACCAAGGGATGTTCAGCCCTGTGACCCCACTGATTCAGACCTCTGAGTAGCTGGGGTTCCTAGAAAGAGTCTCTTTCACTGACATTTTTGAATGTAAAATATTGTATTAATCTGACTTATTTATTTCGTTTCTCTTCTTACTCTGACATTCATTCTTTCTCTTTTCTTTTTATCATTTCTCCAGTTTCTGCCTCTTTCACTGAGTTTTTTATTTCTGTATGTTTCTTATTTCTATTTGTTGTTTTGTTTTGTTCCATTCTGTTGTTAGTAGGTGCATGTGTGCATGAGTATGTGAGTGTATGTGATTTGTGTGTGTGTTTGGTGTGTTCTGCTTTTTGTTTGATTTTTCTTTTGCTAAATTGATTAGTTGTTTTGTTTGTTGTTTTCTATTTTCTAGATTTATTCTCTTTCTTTTATGAATTTTTTGTTCTATTTTATGTCCTAGATTTTGTTGTTATTGTTAGTTTTATTTGGATGATTTATTTTTTACTTTTTTTGTGTGGGGTTGACTGCCAGTGTCATCTTCTTTAGGGTAAAGTATGAATTGGATGTATACATTAGATTTTTTATTCTTGCTATTTTTGATAATCTCACTCACTTTTCACTTTCTGCCTCTCTTCTGTCCCTCATTAGTTTCCTTACTTTCTTCATATTTTTCTCCTTGTATTCTTCCTTCTTTCTCTTTGATGTACATGCCATATGTAGTATGATACCAATTCCACCTCTTTCATACCAACCTTTAAGCTTACTGTAGTGTGCAATCCCCATATTCCACTTCAGATTAGTTGAAGTTTTAGAAAATGTTTAGCAAGCTTAAAGACTAATTAGCATTCGGTTTTGTCTTAATTATTTTCAGTCACAGGTGATCATCCTGTCCCCTCAAAGGGGTGTAAGGGATTAACCAAAGTACTATAAACACATTGACTGGGACCCCTTGACATGGGCCATGATATATTCATGGATTGGGACATAGGTGAAGTGAAAGCAGCTCACTAGATTCCTTTAGACAACAGTGGGAGAAAGACCCATATGAGTAGAGAGACAAATCTAAACAAAGACATACAGAAAATATGAGAAAACAAAAAACTAGCATGCCTCCAAAAGTCTATAACTCCTGAAAACTGGAAGTGGACAAGAGCTAATATGAAGCATTCAAAAATAAGAGGGTTAAAATGATCAATAAACTAAAAGGAAATCAAAGAAATGAGCTAAGATAGAAGATAAAGGAGGTAAAAATTTATTTGAATAAATAGATATTCTGAAGGACTGGGTTATGGCTCAGTGGTAGAGTACTCACATAGCATGTGCGAGGTCCTGTTTTCAATCTTCAACACCATATAAAAATAAATAAATAAAATACAGGCATTGCTTCCACATATAATTAAAAAAATAAATATTTTGAAAAATGGATATTCTGAAAAATAATCAAATAGATATCTCAGAAATGAATGAATAGATAAATTGTAAAATTCAATTGAAGGTATCACTAACTAATTGGGCCATAAAAAAGACATACTTTCAGGCTTCCAAGTTAAGGTATATAATCTGGAAAATAGAGCTAGCAATAAAGATAATGTACTATTACCAGAGGACTTAGGAAATCTGCCACAACATTAAGAGACCAAATGTAAGGATCATTGGCTTTGAGAAAGGCAGTAAGATACAAACAAAGAGCATGCATAAACTTTTTGGTGAAGTAACAGGAAATTTTCCTAACCATCAGGATGAAATGGGAATCCAAATACAAGATATCTTCAAAATCCTAAATAGACAAGATTTGGGGTAAAAAACCCCTCTCCAATACCCACTATATTTAAAATATGTAATATACAGAATTAGATTAGAATTTTTAAGCTATAAGAGATAAACAGCAGGCCACACTTAAAAGTAAGGCTGTGGGAATTACTACTAACTCCATAGCACACACTCAAAAAGTCAGGAGAGCTTGGAAGAACATATACCAAACATTGAAGGATAATTATTACCAAACAGGATTATAATATTTAGCACAGCTATTCCCTCAGAATTGAAAGTTAAATGAAAATTTTCCAACAGAAACATAAATTAAAAGAATTCGTGACTATTAACTCAGTACTACAAAGATACTTAAAGAAGTATTATGCATAGATGAAATAAAAATAAAAAAATAGAGTCAGTGAATGAATAATCTCACTAGGAGACAATTTAAGTGAAGGAGAGTCATGTCTGAATTAAACATTAGAAATAAATCAAAATAGCAGGAAACAAAAATTATCATTCTATAACCGCACCAATTGTAAATAGTCTCAAAGCTCTAATGAAAAGATATAAACTGCCAAAGTGGATTAGGACCCAACCATATGTTGTTTACAAGAAGCTCACCTTATGGACAAAAACATCCACAGGCTGAGGGCAGAAGTTTGGGAAACAATATGCCAAGCAAATAAAGATGAAAACAAGCAGGGGTAGCTACTCTCATATCTCACAAAGAATCTATCAAACCCAATTAATCAGAAGAAAAAAAAGTATGGTAACTTCATTCTAGGAAAGAGAAATATCCAACAGAAAGATGTAATGATTGTAAATATCTATGCCCCAAACGTCAATGGACTTACATACATTAAACACTACTTGACATAAAGTCCCAGATAGACTAAACATAAAGTCCTAATAATTCTCAGTGATTTCAACACAGCTTTCTCACAAATAGATATGTCACCCAGACATATGCTACATACATTCAGACCTTATAAATACTATTAATCAAATGGATCTAACAATGTCTACACACTATTTTATCCATGAACTATCAAATTCATTTTTTTTTTCTCAGCTGCACATGGAATCTTTGACAAAATAGATCATATTTTAGGATGCAAAGTAAGTCTTAGGAAATACAAAAGAGAAAAAGGAGGGAGGGAGAGAAAAATAATTCCCTGTATCTTATTCAATCATAATCAGGTAAAATTAGAAATCAATAAAAGAATAACAGAAACCATTTTATCATGTGAAGATTAAATTATACTCATTTGAATATAAAATAGGTCATGGGAGAATTCAAAAAAATCTTTGTGACAAATGAAGACATACACAGCATATGAAAAGTGTATACATCTTCTTTTTGCTCATTGAACATTTTAACTAGGAACTCTCTAAAGAGTCAGTTGTTGAAGTGTTCAGAGCTGTTTTGGGTTGTTTGTTCCAGTTTTTTTCATAGTGCTTATATGTTTACTAATCTAATGGGAAGTATATTGCTTTGCTTTTTAAGCAAAGAACTATTTCATGAGCTTCTTTCTCCTAAGAATCCTTGGTTGGGTATCATAGAGGTATTGATACTTTAATTCTCAGCATCACTTTGAGAAAAAAAAAACTGAACCCGTATTTACTACAGTAACTTTAGAGCTAAGCCATATACTGTGCAATCTTATGACATGAAATACTTGCTGATATGGTTCTCCACAGTTCTCTTATCCAGGTATAAACTTGTAGTAAAGTTCTGGAACATGTTGAAAAATTAGTTATTAAATAGAGTACAATTGCTGTGACATTATGTGAGGGCTTAGGGTTGATGAAGAAAGATTGGAGGGGAGAGAGAGAGAGAAAAAGAGAGAGAGAGAGAGAGAGAGAGAGAGAGAGAGAGAGAGAAGAAGAAGAAGAAGAAGAAGAAGAAGAAGAAGAAGAAGAAGAAGAAGAAGAAGAAGAAAAGAATAGTATGCCCCAAGGATAAAAGGAGAAAAATATGGGGGCATTTGAGGTAGTAGCAGATAATGTAGTAGGGAAGCTAAAGTGTAAGAGGAGTACATATAAATGAGGACTAGGGAAACAAAGATGGGGAGAATGATTCTAATTAATGCTTTAAAACATTAGAGGAAATACATCTAAACAGGTCGAAGGTACAGTGTTTGCTACTAGGTTAACGACTAACAACCAAGATAAAAAGTACTATATATAATTAAAGTTTATGTGAGAGTTATTTATAGTAAAGCATGCCAAAATGAAGAAAATCCTTATTGAATCTTGCCATTTATGCCATTAGGATTTGAGACATTGAGAAGATGTTCATAATTCTTTGATTTTGGATCTCTCCAGAGGGGCTGGGGTAATGAGACACTCCTTTAGTTGTTGTGGACCTCATGCCAGCCAGTTCTGGTTTTCCAGCTTGGGAGCCTGTGGTTGATGACTGGAAGGTATGGTGGTGTGTCTGTCGGGTGTTTCAGTTGTACACAGAAGTTCAAGATGCAGAGCTCTGGGATGTTACTGTGATTGTTGTGGGTCTCCATGTACCTGCTCCCATGTACAGGATCCCTTTAAAGATGGCATAGAGCCAGGTGGTTGTCTATAACCACAGGTCCTTTGGTTGTGGATTCTCCATGAGTGATCTGTGCTGCAGAAATGCTCACCCTGATCAATGCTGATCACTTTGGTACTGACCTTACCATTGAGGAAAGAGACTCAGCTTGTTTTCTTGGTTTCTAGTTTCTAATACCCAAGTTTGGGTAGTAGAAATTGGGCTGACACCAATTTTCTGTGCTGACTATAATTGAAGCAGGGTCTAGTCAGTATCCAGTTTCTAACTATAGGTGTGGTTAACCATCAGGCTGGGAGCTGGGTCAGGCTTAACTCTCAGTTTATATATGAAAGGATTTAGTACAGGTGCAATGGAAATAGTGAGCACTGATACCCCTTTGTTAAAAGATATCCTTTCCTCTGCAGACAGTTTGAGATACATAAAAATACAACTGCCATAGAGATGGAGACAAAAATCAAGTGGGAGAAACAGGTGGAAAAAGTCTTCTTCTGCAAGAAAACTAAAAGGAGACAGAGACAAGATGCAGAGGCAGGAAAGATGGCTGTTGATCCAAGTGGCCACATTTATTTATTCCAGTAGGTTCCATTAGGTCCTTAATGCCATAACTACATTGTTGTTTATTGTGTCATTAGGTAGGTTACAGAGTTAGCAACATTATTCAGCTTATTCCTCAGTTACATTCTATAGTTGCAATATGAAATGTTAGGAACTTTGTGTAGCTCTCAAGAAGCCCATTATTTAAAGTTACTGTTAGTTTTCAGGTCCAGAAGAACTGGAGCTTGGTGAAATGTTGTATTTATCTAGCAAACATTTTACTTTATTCCCAGGAGCTATGTGCCTGAGATCAAGGTTGAAGCTGGTAAGACTCTAGCACAGAGTCACCTCATGTAGGACATTGCTACAGCATCTAGGCATCCTGTGTCTTTGCACAGGAGTTTTACTAGAAGCCACGTATTCTGATCTTTGCACAGAAACTTCACTAGCCACCAAGAATGCCACAGGCATGAAGCTATCAGAAACCTCAATTCCCAACACAGAACCCTTACATTCTTCTTCTCCTGGGCAGAAGGGTTCTTTAGAACTGTTTTTATGATTTTGATATGAGACAACAATCCCAGTGCTAATGTATTCAAGAGTGTGATAATTGCTAAAATAAAATTTGACAATTAGCTGGGCATGGTGGCACACCCCTGTAATACCAGCAGCTTGGGAGGCTGAGACAAGATGAATCACAAGTTCAAAGTCAACCTCAGCAGCAGTGAAGTGCTAAGCAACCCAGTGAGACCATGTCTCTAAATAAAATGCAAAATAGGGCTGGGGATGTGGCTCAGTGGTTGAGTGCCCCTGAATTGAATCAAAGATATCTGCCCCCCCCCCTCTGATTTTTTCACAATTCTATGTACTTGGTGTCTGTGGAGGCACGTTTCAGGATAGGAGTGTAGTCACAGAAAATGTGTCAATAATATTGACATCACAGAATTCTAGGGTTAGACTCAGAATAGCTCCAGGGGTGATAAGCAGCAAGCAGATTGTGGACCACTCTGCTGCTCATAATGGTTGCATAATGAAGGGGTTTGCAGATGGCCACATAGCGGCCATAGGACATAGCAGCCAACAGGAGAAACTATTGAAAGCAGTAAAGAGAGCTTGTGCCCAATAAGCATCACAGGAAATAGTATTTTTCTTAGTGACCTTGGTAACCAGGTATCTAGGAATGCAGGCAGTTGTCAATGAGATTTCTAAGAAGAAAAAAATTCTTAGGAAGAAATACATGGGTGTTTTGAGGAGGAAATCCAATGAGGTCAGAAGGATGATGGTAAGATTTCCAGTAGCACTCAAAAGGTATGTTACAAATAGAAAAAGAAAAATTACAATTTTCTAATTTAGGCCCTCTGTCAGTCCTAAAATAATGAACTTTATTACTATTGTGTGGTTCAATTCTGTCAAGATGCCATTTGACCTGCAAGGGGGTGGAGGTGATGAATAATTAAACAATATTTTAAAAGGAAACATTGAGTGCATATTTTGAAGTGATAATTAAGAACCCAGGGCTGAGTTGTAGCTCAATGGCAAAGTGCCTGCCTGGCATTCGCAAAGCTCTGGGTTTGACTCCCAGTTCCAAAAAAGACAAAAAAAAAAAAAAAAAAAATATATATATATATATATATATATATATATATATATATATATATATATCCTTATCAAAAAAAATTAAGATTAAAAAAAAAAGAACCCAACAACTCCTTAGATATGCATGTACTTTCCTTTAAGAGTTTTCACATTTTATGTAGCAGTCAGAACTCCAGGCTAACCCCCTTACTCTTATCTTTTTTTTTGTATACTCATTTTACTAATTCTCTTTTTAGATACTTTTTACTTTACAAAAGGATGGCTTTATAATTTCCTGATAGAAGTATCTGCACACTTATCTAGTTTTTCTAATATATGCAGACCTAAAACCTACAATCTCACCGATTACACAGGAAAACATTTTTAGGTTAACATGGTTAATGCCCCTATTGTTAAAATCATCTTCTGCTTAGTTTCTTTCAGAAAGATGTGTATTTTCTGGATATATCTGTATTTCAAAATGTGCATCTAATCAAAACTAATGTTTTGCAATTAATCTTTTCTAAAACGTTATTTCCTGGTGATATATATATATATATATATGGTTAGATCCACGGGTTTTGGTAGTGGTCATTAGAAATTTTTCAACAGAAAGAAAATTTTATTAATTTTAAGACTAAAAACAATATGCACTGTAAAATTGGCATATAAATGCACAGTTGAAAATTTACATGGAATATACATTTTTCCCAATTGTTCAATAAGTTTGACTTCATCATTAGTTTTATTATATTAGTAATAATTTCTGCCACAGTCTGGCTGGGCACAATTTAGGAGGCACTTGACAAAAGAAACGAACTTTATTTTTAGAACACACACACCGCACCACACAGCTCTTCAGGAAAAACTCTCAGAGCCCAACTGCCACCACCAGCTTCCCACGAGCCTCTCCACCTCCCCCACTCCTCCTGCTCTTGAGGCTGATTGGCTGGGTCATGTGGCCAGAGCCAAAAAAAGTCCCCCAATGAGCAGCTCTTTGGTCTGAAAGGGCAGGGAAACAACCCAATGAGCATCACCACAGAGGAGCCAATCAGTTGGCAGCTAGAAGTTTGCTGGGGCTGCTGTGAGCCAATCATCAGCTGGCAGCTGGAAGTTTGCTGGGGCCCCTTCGGCTGTGGCTCTCAACAATTTTCATAGAGTAATATTAAAACACTGAATCCTTTTCTATATGTAATGGAACAAGTATGAGTCACCTTTTTTATTTTACATATTTTACAATTATTGCTCATGGTGCTAGTCCAATAGACAAACACAGCAACTCTTTCAAATATGTTCTTTAAGTCTTTCATCATGCATTACATGAATATTTTCTTGTTTCTCTAAACCTAAGTTTAACTGGTTGAATCTTTTTTTTTGAGAGAGAGAGAGAGAGAGAGAGAGAGAGAGAGAGAGAGAATTTTTAATACTTATTTATTTATTTATTTTTTAGTTGTCAGTGGACACAACATCTTTGCTTGTATGTGGTGCTGAGGATCGAACCTGGCCCCACGCTTGCCAGGCTAGTGTGCTACTGCCCAAGCCACATCACCAGCCCCAACTGGTTTAATCTTATAGTTACATATTCAGAATAAAATGGTTTATATGACAACTTCTTTGAGCACAAAACAATAAAACAGCAAATGCATTTACTTTCCACAAATTCCACAGGTATTTCATTTGCTGATGCATTTGAAAATCTCTACTTATTATAAATAAAGTTATCTTAGGCATGGCTTTTCAAAAAGATCTTCTAAAATTAATTTCTAACCCATACTTTTTTTTGTTGCATCCTTTTCAACAAAGACTGTTTTCATATTAAAATCCAGAGATATTTAGGAACATATATAAAGATTTGTGTCTCCATTCAGCTTACATGTGGCATTTTCAAACACTTTTTTCTAACTTCTCTACAAATCAAATGATTGATGTGTAGGTTCAGCCTAATCTAAAATCTGGAAATCTGAGGTGTTCATTTGCATCAAAACTGTAATATTTTATTATTGTTAACTAGCTAGATATTCCTGTTATGACTTGTATGAAAAATATAGTTTTGTCTCCAGATTGCTGTACATTATATTTCCATTTTTATATAATATTTGAGCATATTTACTCCGAACTGATAAAGGTTCTTGGATCCCCAAGATTTCTTATAGGAAAAGACACTAAATGATATTTTCACCATTAAATCTAGAAACAAAATATCAAAGTTAATTAGTGGCTTCATTACAGTTCTATAGGAAAGCCTGAAATGTTGATGATAAAATGGAGTCTAAATTTTATAGTGGCATTCAAATGATGTATGAAAAATTAAATTGTGCCAAGTGTCTGAGCTATGAGGAGCCTTCTCATTCTACCTTCCAAAAGAAGAGTTCAGAGAAGAATATCATGTTAATGACAATGTTGGTCATAATCCTTAATCACTGGATATTCTAAAATCAACTCATAGTATGTGCTTTGGGGGCTTCAGACATATTTCTTATAGTCTCTGCACCAACTCATAACATGAAATGTCCACATGTGAATAAGATGTCCACAAAAACAATGGCATAACTTACATTTTAGGAAGTAACTTAAAATAGAAATATAACTAAACAAGCTGCTCTCAAGAAAATCCCATCCACATTTTTGTATACATGTCCTTTAAACCAGAGAGATGATTTGTTCTTTTATTAAACATAATGCAAAATTACATTAAAATCAGTAAATTATTTGTTTACTCCTTATTTGAAAAACTATCATGAAATCTGATGAAAAACAACCTCAATTGGTAAAAGAAGAAGCCAGATAAATTTCTACAGAGATTTATATTGGTACTTCATTAAGATACATATAATAGATATTCTTTTTATAGGGGATGCATTATATTTTATAAAATGTTTAACATTTAATATTAAACTAACAAAAAATTCTTTACTTTTCTTTTATTAATATAACCTCTTTGCAGTGGTTTTGAAACTAGTACAGAATCAAATACTTGATAGGATCTGATAATGAAGAAAATTTATTATGAAATATTAGGTCATGCAATTTGTAGAACAGATGACAAAATATATGAAATATAGTATTTCATGAGGAAAAAAATTTCTAATATATATGAAAATTGGTATTTCAGAAAAGAGAGAGAAATGGGAGAGAAGCAATACTCAAAATAATGACTGCTAAGAATTTCCTTACTCATGAAAAGATATCAACCCAACATACTCAGAAGCTTAAAGCAGGAGGATCACAAGTTTGAGATCAGCCTGGGCTAAATAGCAAGATCCTTTCTCATAAAAAATAATTAGTAAAAATAAAATAAAAGGTGTCAACCCAAAGCTTCAAAATTCAATGGATCTCAATGAAAAACTACTCTGTTTTTTCTTCAATAAAGCCAGCTGAAATGGAGCACAGACAAAAGTCATTTTGAGTTCAAAACCCTAATTATGAGTTTCTGTACTCCTCTAGCTAATTACAAAACAGAGTCAGCTTAAGTCTGGATTAAGGCCCAAGGGAGGTAGAGTACCCAAAGAAGTGATGATATATTAATGCCATATATCATAGTAATTTCTTACATTTAACTATATTTTTTTCATCACCTATGGGACAGAAGGAAAAGGGGAACAACACTATGACATACTTTACACAAGGGACTTTTTATTCACAGAAAAGGGAAAAAGGAGGAGGAGGAACGTGAAGGGATAAGGTTTGAAAAATAATGTACATGTGCATGGCCCCTGAGAATGGATCACAAATTGCACTGATGCTTTTACCTTGGTCTATTGGATCATTGATTCTAGGGAAAGAGGTGGATTGTCAGAACACAAGAGTTCAGAATAGCTGCTAGATGAACTTGGTGCTCTTATTTGAATGGAATCAGGAAAAGACAGAGGGTAGAAGGAGGGAAAGAGCCTCTCCCCTTATATTGAAAAAAATATATACCCCAAAGTCACACCCCTAGTGTCCCACTGCCTTCAGGAATACCCTATCTGCTTACAGTTATCACCCATGTCTATCAAAGGGTTAATGCACTGATTAGGCTGAACCTCTCATGACTCAATAATTTTACCTCTAAACTTTTTTTGCATTGTCCTAAACATGTGCTTTTAGGGTACACCTCATATCTAAACCAAAATACCCTGTAAAATCCTCAAGGCTGGGGGTATAGCCCAGTGGTAGAACATTGTCTGATATGCATGAGGCCTTGGGTTCAATCCAGGATGGTACAATAAGTTTTGAAAAAAAAAAGAAGTAGAAGGAATTAAAGAAAGAAAGAAAGAAGAGAAAAAAACAAAACTTCTCAAAAGTTTATAAACAATTAAAAACAATTTATAAACAATTTCAGAAAAAAATATCTCAGTGGGAAATATTACAGTGTTTCTTGCTATTACTTCTGTACATTTACTAAGTTTCCAGCACTTCAATGGAAAAAAAAAATGTTGTGGTAGTGAACTTTAGCACTTAAACATTTGTAAGATATTAAAAAAAATAATCTCATCAAAGTACAAGAGGAAGGGATATTACCCAATGAATAAAAGCCATTACAATCTGTCCTTCCCTTTACTGAAGAAATGGAGCATGCATTTGATAGTCTGAGAGACAGAAATTTAGGTCTGCACAATGGTATGTTGTTTTCAATTTCTCATCTGAGGATTTATATAGTTAAAGGTTTTATTTGGGTTTGTGTTTTTTTTATTCGTGTAAAAATCACAGGAGGAGTCTATTCTGCCAACCATGCATTTTCTGACTTCTTTTCAAGCATGTTTCTAGCTGAGGAGATACAGGGGTAAAAATGATTTGCAAGCACAAGTTTATTTGGGGAATATTGTATTTTCCTAGATACAAAATTTTTCACAGATATAAGAAACATATATTAATAAGAAGAATAAATAAGAATGCCTATCATTTAAGGCCTTAGCACAAAGATAAAGCTACAGAAAAAATAAAGAGTAAAGTAGAAATTTTGTGGAGAAGAGGAAAATTGGCTAGAGTGTTACATGAGAAAAGTGTAAAACAAAAAATAAATTTGAACCGAAAAGCTCACTGATGGATTAACTCAGAAGGAAAATGCTCTCCTTAAGAGGAAAAATAAGAAATTTTGTCCACTAGATTGCCAGGTACTAAAGATTCCAAAGCAAGTTGATGTCAAGCCTGCCAGATCTTAATGTGCTTCCTTACAAATCTTCCACTTGGGAGGCACAGGCAGTATGTTCTGTAATAGTATCCAATGCCATGTAACTAAGTACTACAAATTTAGCACTTTTTAAGAAGACACAGAAGAAGTTTCACCGTATCTGTGAATGGAAAACCTGGATGTTCTACAATACTTTCACAGAGGCATTCTGTGGTCTGGTCACTATCTTGAGGTCCAACTGGGGATCATGAGTTTACTTCCAGGATGATTCAGGCTGTTGCCAGCACATTTATGATAGCTTTAGAATTCCTGAAAGCTTGTTTCTCCAGAGCCAGCAAGGAGAGGGGATGGAGAGCAACAAAACTGGCAAGAACCTTACATAATACAACATAAATCACAAAAAGGACATCAAATCATCTTTTTTTTTATGTAGTGCTGAGGATGGAATGCAGACCCTGGCACATGCTAGGCAAGCACTCTACCACTGAGCCACAACCCCAGCCCTTCAAATCATCTTTGTCATATTAGAATTAAGCCTCTTTTCCAGTGCTGAAGAAGAGATTATGAAAGGGTATAATCCCAGGGGTTGCCAATCTTGGTACTTTTATTAAAACCCAAGTGCCACATCTTCAAAAGCAAATGTTTTCCTAGAAGCCTGGTGGAGAATGTAAAGAAAAAAACAATTCTGAAACGTCTTGCACAAAACATTTAGAAAATATTAGAAAACAAATGAAGGGGCACTTTTTTCCTTTTTTGTTAAAAAAAAAACACAAACAAAACAAAACAAACAAACAAACAACCAAAAAAACTTTTTCCAAGACAAATGAAGAGACACTTTTTGTCTTTTTTGTTAAAAAAAAAACAAAAAACAAAAAAAACCAAAACTTTTTTTCTTCATTGAAGTTTCTCTTCAAATATTCTGATCAACCTAATTCATCAATATTTCTCCTGAATTCCCAAAGATATCCTGCCTTAGAAAGTCTAGGTAGATACAAAAACAATTTGAAGAACAAAAATAATTTAAATTCAGAATATGTGCCAAGCATACTGTGATCAAACAATTTAGAAGTTGAAACAATGTACCATACCCCAAATTTTCCAATAGGAATAATCAGACATAGATAATGAAAGGAGCACATGTGGAAGGAAGTGACTTGGATCATGGTCTCTGACTGCCTCGTGGCTGTGGATGTGGCTGAGTTGCACAGGGAACTTTCTTTGCAAAGCTTCAGGACAAGATTGCCCAGTTTCTATGGTGATGCCTTTCCTGAGGAGGCTCTGTACAAAGGCATGGAACTATACCATTCTTGACCTTAAGCTCAAACATTAGCTGTCAGGGATAGAGAATTCTGAGCATGATAAGATAACCACAATGTCTCACAAGTGCTGTGACTGGTTTGGAGAAACTTTCCCACAAATAACCTATTGATAATAAAACTCGAATAACAAACATGCTGTACTAGCTCCAAGTCATTTTTCCTCCTTCAGAGGACAGTGTCCCACATGGTCCCAATTTTCTCTCTAGAAGTGTTTTTGTCTGTCTTAATCTCCCATGTCCCTCACTGGTTTCTAAGATTCAGCTGTGCAGGTAGCAGCAAGCACATAAACTGTGCTTGGTTTAATTTACTGTGAAAGAAACAATTAAAAAAAGTGATTAAGGTGCACATTTTGCTTTTGAGTTAAGTGAAACTTAGTTCATGAGCGATAGAGGGCTTATACCATGAATGAGAATCAAGAATCAATAGTCATGGAAAAGAGGTGAGCTGCATGGCATATAAAACAAAATTGTGGAGGTGATTAATAGTAAAGGACTATGCCAAGTTGTATTTTTTTTCTGAAAGAGAAAGAGAGAGGAGAGAGAGAGAGAACTTTTTAACATTTATTTTTCAGTTTTCAGTGGACACAATATCTTTATTTATTTAATTTTTATGTGGTGCTGAGGATGGAACCCAGCGCCCCCTCACATGCCAGGCGAGCGCTTTACTGTTTGAGCCACATCCCCAGCCCAAGGTTTTTTTTTTTTTAGATTTTTTTATTTGCCAATTTCATTAGCTTGATATTTATACTGTACTATCAGTTGTTATTGTATCTTGCTGATGTGTCTATGTACTAACTTTCTTCTGCCTAAAATACACACTCAATATGCTTTTATCAACAAATAAAATATTTGATTTGCAAATTTAATATTCTGTGTCCACTTCTCTTGCTCATTATAGTTTTGTTACATTTTCCATGCTGTGGGGTTATATTACTTAGTTAGACATTTCTTTCAGGTTGAAAGAAAATGAGATTGACAATAGGAAGTCCAAATTAATTCAAGACTGTCATGTCTTCACAGTTGTTGCTTGTATTGCATATTTCTCTGATATATAATGTTGAAAAAACATAATTTCTACAAAGCCTAATTAAAATTACTCAGCTTTTCTTTAGGGTGCTCTCATCAGTACAATGCTCTCCAGAGACATTTTAATTATGCTCTCCAACAAGAATCCCCTGTGTCTGTGTGGAGGAGAAAAATAAGCAGATAAAAGTAGTTGGCTTATTTAAGAAAGAATATTTATAAAACCAAGTTTTCTAACTTGAAGGTGAACAAAGTAAAAAAAAAATTACAACCCATCTTTCTTACAAAAATTGATAAGAAATTGGTAAAATATATTAGAAGGTTTTCTTGTAACCCAGGTCAAGACTTTGTTCTTTTTATAGATTTTGGGGAAACAAGAGACTACCAAAAACTTAATCTTGGATCATACACTTGGCATAGCCCTTTACTATTAATCTTCTCCAAAATTTTGTTTTATATGCAGCTCACCTCTTTTCTATAAGTATTGATTATTGATTTTCATTCATGATATGAGAACTCTCCAGTTCATCAATTGACTTTCACTTAACTCACAAGCAAAATATGCAGCTTTATCAACTTCTACTTGCCTGCTTCTCTGTAAGTATTTTCATAATAAACTGATAAAGTTTCCACTTTTTTACTCCTTTTGTTCTTCCACTTTCTTGCTTTCTATTTCTCTGTCTCTCTTGTTTCTTCCTTATTCCTTTTTTCTTTCCCACTCCTGTTCTTTCTTTTTTTCTTTCATTCTTTCACTCTGTGAAGCTTTGCCACACTCCAGGAAAGCATTATTTCTAGCTCTGGCTCACACATCCTACCCTGTAAGCAGTTCTAAACTGTCCATTTTTTTTTTTGCTCTTAAATAATTGGTACCAGGAACCCTTTTATTCAATGACAACTTTTGAAATGCTACCTGAGTTTCAGGCTTACAGACTTTACATGATTAACCACTTGAGAGTGCCCTCAGAGCTTCTGCCACTGACCAGGGGACACCAGATTTCTTATCAATTCACAAACTCTTTTCCTAGATGATAAATTCCATAGATTTTTGGATACATTGCCTACATCTGTTTGTAGCAACTTCTACCAGTACCTGAAGCTATGCCCCCCTCCATCAGAGTCTGTCTGATGTTAAAAATAGGTTTTCTATTGGAGTCATTTCTACAGTAAGTTCACTGTATATAACAAGGATCATGTGTTCAGATTCCACTTATATGCTATACAAGTTTGTCATTATGTAAGAAAGTCACAGGTACACACAACTTGAGAAGTGCATGAAAAACTCTGAAAACAAAGCATCAAACATTGTGACACAAAGAAAGCAACCTACAACTTGGGTTTCAGTGGTCCAACTGCTACCCATGATATTATCTCAATGTAAGTGCATTTTTATTGCTTGCTTCATTTATTTTTCTCCTTTATAATCATTGTATAACCTACAAAACTCAAATTTGGTACACAGAAACTCAACTATACAGGTCTAATATTTTTGATTAACAAAAGAAAAAATTTAATACTTTGTAAAAGTATGAATTTGTTTCTTTAGATAATGTATTGGTTTTGAAGGTCCTTATTTATTTATTACATGATTCTCTATACATTTGAATGATGTTAGATACCTGAAAAGCTGAAGAATTTATAAACTGTCAAAAAGTTTCATTTTCAGAAAATAAAATGAACTTGTGGTAATAGAGATACTATTTTACCATAAATGAATATTCTACATTTTAAAATTTCTACTTAGTTTTTACACACATATGATCAGATTTTTTAAAGAAAGTGGAGTATATTTGATAGGTATATATTTCTTATGCAGATGCAATTATTAAGCCTAGAAGGAGAATAACTTCATATTAAATGACTGGTGATGTATTAGGCAGATAATACAAGTTATTTTTTTGTATGTGTCTAATACATACATTCAAAATTTGGTACACCTTAGTGGCTAAATTATTGTTTCCTTACAGGCCTTTTATGTTTCCTCACTCAGGAGTCCTAAACTCATTAAAGAATTGTTTCTTATTTTTTATTTTAGACCCAAAAATAAAGAAATGAAAAATCATACATCTGCAACTGAGTTCATTCTTCTGGGATTAACAGATGACCCAAAGCTAAATGTTTTCATTTTTCTCTTTCTACTTTTCACCTACATACTGAGCATTACTGGAAACTTAACAATTATCACCCTCACTCTGGTAGACTTGCACCTAAAAACACCCATGTATTTCTTCCTTAGGAATTTCTCTTTCCTAGAAATCTCATTCACCACAGTTTCTATTCCTAGATACCTGGTCAGCATCATAACAGGTGATAAGACCATTTCCTACAATTCTTGCGTGGCTCAGGTGTTTTTCCTCATACTGCTTGGTGCAACAGAATTTTTCCTTTTGACTGTGATGTCCTATGACCGTTATGTGGCTATCTGCAAGCCTCTGCACTACACAACAATAATGAACAGCAGGATCTGCACCCTGCTTGTCCTTGGTTCTTGGCTGACCGGCTTTCTCACCATCTTTCCACCTGTGATCATGGGACTACAACTGGATTTCTGTGACTCCAACATCATTGACCACTTCACCTGTGACTCCTCTCCTTTGTTCTTGATCTCCTGCACAGACACATCCTTACTAGAGCTCTTGGCATTTATCCTGGCCATATTAACTCTCATTACAACCTTAACATTAGTGATTCTGTCCTATGTGTTCATCATTAAGACAATTCTGAGAATCCCCTCTGCTGAGCAAAGGAAAAAGGCCTTTTCCACTTGCTCCTCACACATGATTGTTGTCTCCATTTCTTATGGAAGCTGCATTTTCATGTATGTCAAAACTTCAGCCAAAGAAGGAGAAGCGTTGACCAAGGGCATAGCTGTGCTCAATACCTCTGTTGCCCCAATGTTAAATCCTTTTATTTACACCCTAAGGAACCAGCAGGTCAAACAATCCTTTAAGAACTTTGTCAAGAAATGTTTGTCAAGTAAATTTTAATGGTAAATAAATTCCTGCCTGGGCATTAAATGGAATGTCACATGCAATGCCATACCAACCCTGTTGTATTTGGGCATCGACTCACTAAGAAACTACCTTTCCCTGAATGTTGTGTTCTACATTATTACATTTCCATCTCAGTTGGAATAGTTAGCATTTTACATTTATATGCCCTGAAAGTTTCTTGAGCATGAATTTTTAATTTTTTTTTTTTGTTTTTAGCTGTAGATGGACACAATACCTTTTTAAATTTATTTATTTTTATGTGTTGCCTAGTGCCACATTCATGGAAGGCAAGCACTCTTCAATTGAGCCATATAACCCCAGCCCCTGAGCATGAATGTTTTTTTTTTAATTTTTTATTGTTGGCTGTTCAAAACATTACATAGTTCTTGATATATCATATTTCACACTTTGATTCAAGTGGGTTATGAGCTCCCATTTTTACCCCATATACAGATTGCAGAATCACATCAGTTACACATCCATTGATTTACATATTGCCATACTAGTGTCTGTTGTATTCTGCTGCCTTTCCTATCCTCTACTATCCCCCCTCCCCTCCCCCCCTCCCCTCCCCTCCCCTCCCCTCCCCTCCCCTCTTCTCTCTCTGCTCCCTCTACTGACATTCGTTTGTCCCCCTTATATTATTTTTCCCCTTCCCCTCACTTCCTCTTGTATGTACTTTTCTATAACTCTGAGGGTCTCCTTCCATTTCCATGCATTTTCCCTTCTCTCTCCCTTTCCCTCCCACCTCTCATCCCTGTTTAATGTTAATCTTCTTCTCATGCTCTTCGACTCTACTCTGTTCTTAGTTACTCTCCTTATATCAAAGAAGACATTTGGCATTTGTTTTTTAGGGATTGGCTAGCTTCACTTAGCATAATCTGCTCTAATGCCATCCATTTCCCTGTAAATTCTATGATTTTGTCATTTTTTAATGCAGAGTAATACTCCATTGTGTATAAATGCCACATTTTTTTTATCCATTCATCCATTGAAGGGCATCTAGGTTGGTTCCACAGTCTAGCTATTGTGAATTGTGCTGCTATGAACATCGATGTAGCAGTGTCCCTGTAGCATGCTCTTTTTAGGTCTTTAGGGAATAGACCGAGAAGGGGAATAGCTGGGTCAAATGGTGGCTCCATTCCCAGATTTCCAAGAAATCTCCATACTGCTTTCCAAATTGGCTGCACCAATTTGCAGTCCCACCAGCAATGTACAAGTGTACCCTTTTCCCCACATCCTCGCCAGCACTTGTTGTTGTTTGACTTCATAATGGATGCCAATCTAACTGGAGTGAGATGGTATCTTAGGGTGGTCTTGATTTGCATTTCTCTGACGAGCATGAATGTTTTGATGTCATAAAAATGAAAATGACAGTTAACAAAATTACCAGAATTCGGGTTTTAGGGTAACTGAAGAACTTTCTTTTTGAGTACCAAGCCAAAGCTTAGCAAATATTATCATGACACTCTGTGCATTATTTTTTTGAGGGCATAAGCAGAGTACTAACATAAACTCTTCTTTGAGTTAATGTATTCTAGTATGTTTCTATTTCTCTTCCTACCTCCAATGGATCTCACATCATGAATACTGTCTCATTCTATTTAGTGCATATGTATTGTGTCTTCATTGTGAATTAAATCCTTTATTGTTGTAGTGCATGTTAGTTAATGCTCTTTGACTCCAATTTCAAAGTTACATAGGAAGGACAACTGATATTTCTAGCAGGCTCCAGTATGCTCAGAAGGATACATTTTTAATGAACTACACAAATGGTTGCCCCATATCCCAGTATTTTCTTTTAATTTGCTATTTCTGATCCTGGATTTTATCTTAGAGGATTTGTGTGTGTGTGTGTGTGTATGTTATTTGTTTGCTTGTTTTTGGAATGACTCTGTCTTGTCTTTGGTTTTGCTGGATCTGATGTTTTTGCTGGATCCATATTTTTTGTGGCATGTTAAACCCCTCTGCATTCTATCGTCCTTGCAATTCTCAAAATTTTAATACACTGATGATACCTTAAACTGTTTTTCAGTGTGTATATTGTGTTATTATTTATATTTATACTTTGTCTCTCTCTCTCACTCTCTCTCTCTCTCTCTGTCTCTCTCTCTCTAGCTTTCTCATGCACACACACACACACACACACTTTGACACTCTGGAGGGTGTGGGATTAGGAATGTTTAAAATATTCTCTCTTTGGTATAATCCATTTCTTTAAGAGGTTGTTAGTTATAACTTTAAATTTGTAAGACTAAAATTTTGTTCCATATTCATCATTAACCACTTTGCAATATTCTTCTACAGCCATGCATCTACATGTGAAATTATTTCATTTACTATGGGAACACTGCCTTCCTATTCATTAAAATTCTCAGTGCTTTAGTTATTTTTTTCTCCTCCTTAAAAACAATGAGTTTTTCTAGCAAAGTTTTATAGAAACAATAATAAAAAATGAAAATTAATAATAATGAAAATGAAAATTAACAAATTTATACTGAGAGTATGAATATTTAAAACATCCATATATCTTGGCCAAAATATTGACTTTGTGTGATTGCAAGAAATGTTCTGCTAAATTGATAGCAACTTCCTTTTGAATTGATACATTCATTGGAATTTCTTCTTAAGCTTTACAGAGCTGAATTTTTAAGCCCATTCAGAATTAGGTTTTTGTTTCTAATTGCTTGACAAGGCCTTTTATTTTTACAGTAGTTGCTTTGGTGATTCTGTGTAAGTGAGAGTTTGCTTTGTACCTTTTGATGTAGATATGACTCAAGCAATATGGTATGCAGAAGTCTAGCTCCTTTAGTGCATATGAGAATAGAGAAAAGATGTGCTGTTAAATGTTGAACAATGAAATGTTCATCCACAAAAATTCTAAGATATAAATTTTGTAATGCAACTGATAATAATAAAGCATACAAATATACTTTTTTGCAAATTTCATATATAGAATTCATTTTTATACAATGTTTTTGTTGTTATTTTCTAAACATAAGTTCATAAGAAGGTAATATTTGCAATTTAACCACAGTTTGACAAAGGGTATTTCAATCCGCCCTTTCTCTGTCTTTAAATCTGATAACATGTAAGGTTTGAAGAGTTGTTAAGATTAATTTTAGATAAACATAATTATGTTTACAGAGTTTATTTAAAATTATGACTTTGTTCATTGACTGCCTACCAAGATTTTGAAAAGGTTAGCACTGTGGCCCTATCCTGTATTCTCAGAATTGAGGACAAAGGGAGCTCTGTTAGGTTATTGAAAAAAGTTGTATTGGCTGTAGGCCTGAATTCTTAAAATATGCACATTATTGCAATTTTATATGTTCTTTAATAATATATTATCTTAAATGTACATTCTAACATGCTATTTTGACCTATAAATATCAACCAGATATAAGTAATATTACACAAAACTTTTTTCTTAAAATTAGAGCATATTCATCATTGACAATTTATTATGATATACATAATACCGACAAAAAAATCTAAACTTATAATTATTTTGTCTAGAGTTCCAGTTATAGGACAAAATTTACAAAGCAATGAAACGATATGAGACTTTTTGTATTGTTATAATATTCAAGCAGAAGAGCAAAAGAGAATATCAGAAATGTAAAAAAATGTAAATATGAAATGGTATAATCAGTGTTAATGTTATATGTATACTATGTTTATGTATATACATTAATGATAAAGATACATAGAAAAATAAATATTGAGAAAAGAAATTTATATTGAATAAAATGAAGCAAAATTTGATACTCTTAATCAATCAAAATTTATCTAAATAAATTTATTCCACAAGTCAAACAGTAAAAATTAGTATAAATTTTTCAAAGTAAAATTATTAAGAAATATATACCTTTCCTCCTTTCTTTCTTTCCCTTTTTTTTTCTTCCTCCTTCTTTCCTTCCATTTTTCCTTCCCTCCTTTTTTTTTATTTGCAGTTCTAGATATTGAATCCAGGGAAGCTCTACCATTGATAGTATCATTGAGCAATAATTCTCAACATAAGAATAATTTTTTTTTCTTTTGATACAGGGTCTTGATAAGTTGACCAAATTGGTCTCAAATTTATAATATTTTGCTTAGATTCCAGAGTAGCTGGGAACACATGCATGTACCCCATATCCTATACAATGTATTCATTTCTAAGTGATGCTATAATTAAAAAAAAAAGAGAAATGGGGTGACTTAAGACATTGTATTTTAAGGTGTCTCACTGCAATTTCCCTGAGTTGTTGGAATTCAGTGAGATTCTTAGATATGTGAATTCATATTTTTCCCCAAATTTGAAAATTTTAACATTATTTCTCAAATACTCACTTTATGCCTTTCTATTTCCTTCTGGCTTCCCATAATGCATGTTTTGGTACAGTTGGTATTGTGCAAGATCTGTAGGCTGTGTTCTCTTCTTTGTTCTTTACGAGGAATGGAAGCACCACAAATATGTTTGAAATCATATCATGAGTTGATATTCACTTTTCTTTTTACCAATAAATGTACCAAAATTCAGAGCATGGCCATGTCAAATAAAATGTCAATTAGAAATTCTGGGATTTATAGATTACTCAGCATTATGAGCTGTGATATTCTCCTTTATGCTAATCACACATTTATTGCGTTTAAATGGCAACACAACCATCATCATTACATTAACACTACCAAATCTTCATTTTTTTCTGGGGAATTTCTCTTTCGTAGAAATTTTGCTTATAACAGTCTGCATTCCTAGATTTCTGATTAGCATTGTTATGGGGACACAATCATTTCCTAAATTCTTGCCTGGCAATTTATTGTATTTTATTTTATGTGTTTTCTTTGGTGTTTTATTTAATGCTTTGGCAAGCAACAGAATTTTTTCTTTTGTCTGTCATGCCCTATGATCACTATGTGGCTATCTGCAAACCTCAGTATGAAACATCTATTATGAGGAACAAAGTCTGTAACAATCTTGTAACCAGCTCATGGTTAGCTAGTTTTATCATTATGTTTCTCTCAGTGATCTGGGGCCTCCAGTTGAATCTCTGTGACTTCAACACAAATGAAAAGAGTCCATCAGTGACTCTTCTCCTTTTTTGCTGATTGCCTGCCACAAAATTACTAAAGGACTTAACATTTTTCTTAATAGTCACACTCATAGTATTTTAGCATTATTGATTCTTTCCTACATACTCATCCTTGGACGTCTGAAGATCCCCTCTGCCCTGCAAAGGAAAAATAAATGTCTTTTCCATTTGTTCTTCCTCTATGATTGTGGTATTCATTCCTTATGGACTTTGCATGTAAAAAAATATGCCATCATGGAATAAGGCGGTGGGTGAGTAGAGGCCAGACCATATTGATGGCTCTGCCTTTGAACTGGATCAACAGTTGTGCAGCTTCACAAGGAGTCAGGAGAGCAGAGCTCTATTCCAACTCAGGCAAAGCACAAAAAGTAATGGAGTTTTAGAAAAATAAGAAAGTTGCAATGGTTGGGTGAGTGTAACAGTCTACAAGAGCACCTGGATTGTGGCTGCTCAGAGGAAATGGGGAACTCCCTTTCTGAGTGCTGGGAGGAGGTGCAGATATCATAAAGATCTCAAATATTACAGACCACACCAATCAGACATATATGCAATTTGCAATTTTAAGTATAGAACTACAATCCTCCATACAAGCAGATCTGCACTGGTGAGGTTATCTGAACTCCCTGTTGAAGACAGTGAGAACTGGGACAAGGATTGCATCTTAAAAAAGGGACAAGATTATTTGTAGAGAGCATGAGCGATCTATACCCCTTTCTGCATCTTCTATGGTATTCTTGACAACCCCAGGACCCAGAAGACTACAGCAGTACATTTCTCATTTTTTTTCCTCCCTTTTTTCTCCTTCTCTTTCTCTCTCATTTGAATGGCAAGTCCCAGTACAATAATAAGACCAGATGGAGATGGGGAGCAAAGGAGATAATATTGGGGATTGAGACTGAAAAAAAACATTATATTCACTTATGAATATTCAAAAGAACCATATAATTATATAAAACTATAATGTATTCATACAAATGAATTTTAAAAAATTCAACAGGAAAAATGAGTCCAAAAGAAATATGATAGAAATCTTACAAAATCTCACCATTAGAAAGGGGGAAGGAACTTTTTTTTTTGGTTAGAAAAATCATGTCCTTCATTAAACATGCTCTTAAAGTAGACAATCAACCTAAGTCACCAGTATTTCTCCCCCATTTCTGCAGATTCATTTTTTTGTAGCACATCCAGGTAGATATAACACAATTCCAAGGATTAAAATAAAAATCAAATTCAGCATACACAACAAACATATTATATTTAAAGGATTCAGTAACTGAAACAATGTAACAGACCCGAAATTGTCACATAGAAAAATCAGACATAGACAATAAAAACAGCACAAAAACTTTGTTTACTTGGTTTCTAATGTGAAAGAAACAATATTTTTAATTTTTTTTGTTAAAAAAATTTATGTTTTAATTTTAATTTAATTTGTTAATGTTTTAATTTTAATTTAATTTGTTAATGCATGAGAGTTGAGTGTATGTTGATATATTTTCACAAACATGGAGTACAGGAAAATATTTGAGGAGTTTTTACAGATATCAATTTTATGAGTTTTATATTTATATTATAGTCTCAATTTTCATTGTATCTTGCTGATATGCCTATAGCTATCTTTATCTTCCCTAAAATACATACCCAATATGCTTTCTATCAACAAATAAAGATCTGAATGGCACAGTTAATATTTGTTATGGTTTGCATATGAGGTGTCTCGCATGAATCACCACAGAAATGTTCAGATTTGAAATGCTTAGATAATGAGAGTAGTAACTTAAGCAGACCATTTTAATTTGAATGGATTAACAGGATGGTTAGGATATAAGTAGGTGGAGTGTGGTTGGAAGAAGTAGGTGACTGGAAGCATGACTCTGGAGTTTATATTTTGCCCCAGTGCCTGAATGCATCTCCCCACCCCATTTCTCTCTCTCTCCCCCTCTTTCTTGTCTCTCTCTCCCTCTGCTTCCTAGTATCCATGAGGTCAGCAGCTTTTTCTCACCACACATTTCTGTCGTGATGCTCCATCTCATCTCAGCCCAGAGTAGTGGAGTGAACCAACCATGGTCTGAACTTACAAAACTGTGATTCAAAGTAAATAGTATATCCACTAACTGTTCTTGTTAGGTATTTTGGTCAGAGGAATCAAAAGCTGCCTAACACAATATTCTTGAAGTCTCTTCTCATTCTATTTTCTACTTTTTTACATGTTCCCATGAAGTAGGATTATATTATTTCATCAGACTTTTGTTTCAGGTTGAAAAAAAGACAAGATGGACAATATGAAGTCCAAAGTAACATAATACTGTCATTTCTTTATTGTTATTGTTGCCATTGTACAATTTTCTGTTATTTAATATTGAGGAAAAAAATTCTAAAATAAGTCTAGTTAAAGTTACTCAGCTTTTCTTTAGGGTGCTCTCATCAGTACCATGCTCTCCAGAGACATTTTAATTCTGCTCTCCAGCAAGAATCCCCTGTGTCTGTTTAGAGGAGGGGAAATTAAAAAAAAAAAGAAACAGACAAAACAAATTAGTTTATTTAAAAAGAATATTTATAAAACCAAGTTTTCCAACAGAAAGGTAAAAAAGAAGTAATAAAAAAATTGCAACCTATCTTTTATTAATGCTTCCTGAGAGCCAAGTAAAATGTATTTCAGGTTTCCTAGCATCTAAGGTCAGGACTTTATTCTTTTTATAGAAATTTTGGAAACAAGATACTAAATGCCTGATCTTGGATCATACAACTTGATATAATCCTTTACTATTAATCATCACAACAATTGCATTTCATATGCCATGCACTTCACCTGTTTTTCATAACTATTGATCCTTGATTTTTATTCATGGCATGTGTTCTGTCCTGATTAGAAACTGTTTCACTTAATTCACAAGCAAATTTGACATCTTTATCACCTCTATTTGTCTCTTTCTTTGTAAGTATTGGCCCTCAAAATAAAAAAAAAAATCCCCCAAAGCCACTTATTTTGTTCCTTTTATTTAATGATTTCTCTCTTTATTACTCCCTCTCTCACCTCCATCCCTCACTCCCTCCTGCTTTTTCTTTCCTCCTTTCTTTCTTCCTTCCTTTATTCTTTCCTTTCTTTCTCAGAATTTTTTCCAAATTCAAAGAAAGCATTATCTCTGGCTGTGAAATCCTGCCCTGTAATCAATTCTAAACTGTTCATTTTTCTACTGCCATCTCCAACTTCAAACTTATAGTTCTACTCTTAAAAATAGTAAGTTGGTAACAGACACTTTTACTCAATGACCATTTTGCAATGCTACCTGTGTTCCAGACTTTCAGACTTAACATGAATTGAATACTTCAGACTACCCTTAGGGCTTCTTCCCAGTATACAAGATTTCTCATCAGGTCCCAAACTCTTTCCCAGACCATAAAGAGTGGAACTTCTTGGATACTTTGCCTAAGTCTGGTTTTAGGACCTTCTCTGACTACTTGAGGCCATATTCCCATCCCATCAGGGCCTCTCTGATGTTAGCATTAGATTTTCTAATGGGGTCATTCCTACAGCAAGTTCACTGTATATAACAAAGACCATCAGCCCCAATTCCACCAATATGCTATATATTTGTCATTGTGCAAAAAAAAAAAAAATAGAGATAGGCAGGCTGAGAAGTATATGAAAAACTCTGAAAGTAAAGTGTCAAACATCATCACTTAAATAAGAGTAACTTAGCATTTGGGTTTCGGCAGTTCAACAGCATTCACATGACTATAAGTGCATTTCTTCTTTTTTTCTTCATTTCTTTTTCTCCCTTTTCTAATAATTGTATAATATACACTTAACTTTGGCCCTCAGAAACTCATCTATGCAGAGATAAATTATTACTCAATTCAGAAAGGAAAATTTTTAATATTTTGGAAAATTCCGTGTTTGTTTCTTTTGAATTATATAAGTAATATTTTCAAAGTCCTGGTTTATTTGTAAAATTATTAATCCTATATACTGTTAAGAGGGACACTGAGTATCATGGAAAATTAAGAAACATACTTTGAAATGTTCCATGTTCAGAAATTCAGAATGTGTGTTCATTGGAATAGTATTTTAACAACAAAAGTGTATTTTAGGTTTTAAGAATTTCTATGTAGTTTTTGCACACATATGGTCAGATAAGTAAAGGAAAGTATGGCATATTCAAAAAGTATACCTTTCTTATGCAGACTCTCTTATTATACCTACCAACAGACTAACTTCATATTAAATGGCTAGGGATGTATAAGGCAGGTAACAAACAGATTATTTTGTTGTGGTTAATGTGTATTTTTTAAAATTAGTACATCTTTATGGTTAATTTATTCTTTTTACATGCCTTTTATGTTTCTCACCTCAGGAGACGTGATGAAAAGGTAGTACTAACATCCTTAAAGAATTGATCCTTATTTGCGTTTTTAGACCTGGAAGAAGTGAAAAATAAGAAATGAAAGATCAAACATCTGAAACTGAGTTCATTCTTCTGGGATTAACAGATGATCCAAAGCCAAATATTTTCATTTTTAATTTTTCTAATTCTCACCTACATACTGAGAATTATTGGAAATTTAAAAATTATCACTCTCACTCATATAGACTTGCACCTAAAAACACCCATGTATTTCATCCTTAGGAATTTCTCTTTCCTAGAAATCTCATTCACAAGAGTTTCTATTCCTAGATACCTGGTCAGCATAACAACAGGGGATAAGACCATTTCCTTTAATTCTTGCATGGCCCAGTTGTTTTTATTCATACTGCTTGGTGCAACAGAATTTTTCCTTTAGACTGTTATGTCTTATGAGCATTAGGTTGCTATCTGTAAGCCACTGCATTACACAACAATAATGAACAGCAGGATCTGCATTCTGCTTTTCATTAGTTCCTAGATGACTGATTTTATCATTGTTTTCGCCTGTGATCATGGGACTACAACTGGATTTCTGTGACTCTCATATCACTGATCACTTCATCTGTGACTCCTCTCCTATGCTTCTGATCTCCTGCACAGACACGTCCTTACTAGAGCTCTTGGCGTTTTTCCTGGCCATATTAACTCTCATTACAACCTTAACATTGGTGATTCTGTCCTATGTGTTAATCATTAAGACAATTCTGAGGATCCCCTCTGCTGAGCAAAGGAAAAAGGCCTTTTCCACTTGCTCCTCACACATGATTGTTGTCTCCATTTCTTATGGAAGCTGCATTTTCATGTATGTCAAAACTTCAGCCAAAGAAAGGAAACCTTGACCAAGGGCATAGCTGTGCTCAATACCTCTGTTACCCCAATGTTAAATCCTTTTATTTACTCCCTAAGGAACCAGCAGGTAAAAGAATCTTTTAAGAACTTTGTCAAGAAATGTTTTTCAAGTATATTTAAATGGTAAAGAAATCCATTGCCTAAATATAAATAGAACCTCATATCTAATGCAGTATTTTGTAAAACCTTTGTCTAGATTTCATATCAGGGTGATACTACCTTCATTTTTTATTCTACATTTTATTAATTTGGGCTCTGATTCAATGATTTCCTCTTTTCTACTGGTTTTGAATTAGTATTTTTTTTATTTCTCATTTGACCCATTCCTCATCCAAAATGGTATTATTCAATCTCCGAATTTTAAAATGGTTTGTTTTTTATTTTGTTATCAATTTAAGATTTCATCCTATTATGATAGGATAAGACAAAAGATATAACCTCTGCTTTTTTGTATAAGACTTGATTTGTGCCCCAAAATATGTTCTATTTTGGGCAAGTTTCTATGTACAGCTGAGAAAAAAGTGAATTCATTTGTTGTGGGATGAAATAGTCTACAGATGTCTGTGAGATCCATTTTTTTAATAGTGTTGTTAATGTCTAAATAGTCTTCAGGTTTTTGTCTGAATAACCTATCTATTAATTGGAGAGAAATAGTCACATCACCTAATATTATTGTATTATAGTATATCTGATGATACTATATGTATGATTTCTTTTATGTAGTTAGATATGTGACAGAAGTATTTACAATTGTTATATGCTCTTGTTGGATAGTTTCTGTAACCAATATAAAGTAACATTTCGTGTCTCTTCTGATTAATTTTGTCTTGAAGTCTGCTTTTTCAGCTATGATAGTAGTTACTCCTGCTTGTTTTTATTTTCAATTTCATGGCATATCTTTATCCACTCCTTCAATTTCAACCTATGGCTACCTTTTCCTGTGACGTGAATTTATTAAAAACACCAGATGATTGATACCTGTTTTAACCCAATCTATCAGTCTGTCATTTAACTGGAGAGTTGAGACCACTGACATTCAATGTGTTTATAAAAATTATCATCATTTCCTGCCATTTTATTTATTTATGAAAAAAATTAAACCTTTATGAATTTGCATGTCATACATCTACAAGGGCTATACTAAACTTCTCTGTGTCACTGGAATTTTAGTATATGTGCTGCCAAAGTGTGCATCTTACCATCTTTTTTTTAATAATATATTGTTCTAAATAAATATTTTGAATGGTTTTTTTACCTATAGATAAAACCATACATATATATAATTATATATGGATAATATATACTAAATATTATATAATATATAATATATATGTCAGTTTCATATATATACACATATATATATATATAGTTATACATATATATATATACATATATAGTTATACATATATATATATATATATATATATATATATAACAGAGATTTTCTTAAAACAGAAAATTGGTCATTGCTAATTTAATCCAATATATAAAATACCAATACAAAACTATAATTCTATGATTATTTTGTCTATGAATATCATATTGTAGCAAAAGCTTCCCCCCAAAATGAAATAAGACACTCTATAAGATTATATTATTCAAGCAAAAACACAAAAGAGAAAATAAGAAATGTGAATAAAGCTAGTAAATGTTAAATTAGATGATAAATGTTAACCTTATACTAGCATACATAATTAATACAGATACATTAAAGATAAATGAAGCAATATTTATAATCTTATTCAAAATTTATCTGAAGATGATTATTCTAAAAGTTAAAAAAAGGAAATAATTGAAAATCAATCTAAACCTTTCCAGAGTGAAATTGTAAGAAAATACATTCACTTATAAGTGCTGATGTACTGAGAACCAGAAATTGGGTGGCTCTAGACATCAGAATTTCATGTATCTCTTTGTAGTCTCTTTAGTTTATCCTAACTGAAGTTCATTGACCCTCTTGAATATGTAAATCCATGTCTTTCTTCAAGTCGGGAAATTTTAACCATTATTACTCAAAATAGTCTGTTTATCCTTTCATTTCATCCTCTGGGCCTCCCAAAATGGGTATTTATATACTGCAAGTACTATAGACTCAGATACTGTTAATCTTTTTCTGTATCTTCTCTAACTATATAATATCATTTTTCCAATATGCAAGATTTTCCTGCTTTCTCATTGGCACTAAAATCTGCTGTTGAAGTCCTTTAAAATTCTTTATTTCAGCTATTATACTTTGCAAATTTAAATTTCTGTTTGATTTGCTGTTATACTCTTAGTCACTTTGTTGATATTTTTCATTTATTCATCATTCTTGTGGTTCCATTGCTTGTCCATAGTTACATTCAACTTTTTGAACACAATGGATATGAAGTCACCATCTAATGTGGCCTATGTCTGCACATTCTGAGGATCTGTTCCTGACAATTTCTTTCTTGTATCTTCCTACTTCCAAATCCCAGTGACTAGTCCATACTTTCTTATTTTTGGGTAAGCCTTGTCACTCTTTATTTTTTTTTAATTTTTATTTTTTAAATGACATTTTGAATAATATAGTGTGGTTACTCTGGGAATCAAATTCTTTTCCCTTGCCGATTCTGCTGCTGTTGTTTGTTGAGGACTGCAGTCATATTGATTTAGAGATTTTAACTAAACTATTTTTTATAAGACTTCTATTATCGTGCATGATCACAATGGCCTCTATTTTTCTATGTTGGTACTCAGATGGTGACTCGTCAGAATGTTTTTAAACATCTGAAGCCAAAAACAGAAAAAAAGAAAAATTCGTAGAACTATTCTGGTCTTGGGATCTGAGTCAAAGATGGGGGACTTCTTCAATGCTTAGTCAGGCTGCTTCCCATTCTGCCTTAACCTTCAACAACTGCTTTCATGAAGCCCACACAGCTGCCAGCTTTTCCAACAAATTCCTGAACCCCAGAAGGTGTATTTCACTCTAGCTTCCATGATATATGAGATGGCCCTTGGGAGCTATTTTGCCCAAGAAAATTGTATCAACTTGAGTCAACTTTAGTCAGAGAAGAGCTAAAAGGGTTAATATATCATCATGGCACAATAAGAAAGACTTCAATGAATTTCCCCCAAATATAACACTTTTGTTTGATTTTTTTTCTATGAATGTAGATCAAAAATCACTTTTTTAAAAAATTGACTTATTAAACAATATTTTCCAATGACAGATTTAGAATTTTCATTTTATTGTCACTAACTTTTCAAAATTTCTAATTGTTTTGACAATTTGTTTCATCTTCCTCAAGTACAATAAAGCCAAACTGTTATCATCATTAACTATTTTATAACTCTCACACATCAGTTAGAGCTCTAATCTCTAGGGTATACAAAGAACTCAAAATGTTAAACAGCAAAAAAACAAATAACCCAATCAACAAATGGACCAAGGACCTGAACAGACACTTCTCAGAAGAGGATATACAATCAATCAACAAATACACGAAAAAATGTTCACCATTGCTAGCAATGAGAGAAATGCAAATTAAAGCTTCTCTAAGATACCATCTCACTCCAGTAAGAATGGCAGCCATTATGAAGTAAAAAAAAAAAACAAAACAAAACAATAAATGCTGGTGAGGATGTGTGTGTGGGGGGGAGGCAGACTCATACATTGCTGGTGGGACTGCAAATTGATGCAGCCAATTTGGAAAGCAGTATGGAGATTCCTTGGAAAACTGGGAATGGAACCACCATTTGACCCAGCTATTCCTCTTCTCAGACTACACTCAAAAGACCTAAAAATGGCATACTACAGGGACACAGCCACATCAACGTTTATAGCAGCACAATTCACAATAGCTAGACTGTGAAGCTAACCTAAATGCCCTTCAATGGATGAATGGATAAAAAAAAATGTGGCAGTTATACACAATGGATTATTACTCAGCACTAAGAAATAACAAGATCATGGCATTTGCAGGGAAATGGATGGCATTAGAGCAGATTATGCTAAATGAAATTAGTCAATCCCCAAAAAACAAATGCCGAATTGTCTTCTCTGAGATAAGGGGGGTGACTCAAAATGGGGTAGGGAGGAAGAGCATGAGAAGAAAATTACCTCTAGATAGGGAAGAGAGGTGGGAGGGAAAGGGAGGGAGAAGGGGAATTGCATGGAAGAGGGAAGGAGACCCCCTTCATTATACAGAATTCAGGTATGACAATGTGAGGGGAAAAAAAGGAAGTGGGTCACATTAGATTGGGTAGAGAGAAGTGATGGGAGGGGAGGAGAAGTGGGGAATGGAAGGAGAGCAGAATAAAATAGACATTATTATTGCTGTAGGTATATACGTGACTGCATGACCAATGTAATTCTGCAACCTGTACACTCAGAAAAATGAGAAATTATATACCATGTGATTCAAATGTATGATATGTCAAGATCATTGTACTGTCATGTATAACTAATTAAAAGAAATTTTAAAAAGATACCTAAAAAATAAATAAATAAAATTAAAAATTAAAAAAAAAACCTGCATTTTGTGTATTAACTAAGTAACCAAAAAGCATATGAGAGAGAATTATTAAAACTGAGGTTAAAACATACTTTTACAGTAATTGGACACAAATTAATCCTGTCCCTCCCTAATACATTCTGATATGAGCTTTCACTTCTGATGAACAGCTGTTTTGCCATTTCCTGTTGAATGTGTCTAGTGATGAACTTTATGCAGAATAAGAGAACTAAAAATGTATTTGAAATTATATTATAAATTGATGTTAAGTTTTCTTTTCACCTAGATGTATCAGAATTCAGAGTATGGCCATGCCAAATAAAACATCAATTGGAGAATTTATTCTTCTGGACTTACAAATGACTTAGAGTTACAAGTTGTAACATTCTCTCTTATCATATTGCACAATACCTGCTATATCACCTATATCCAAGGCAGCTGATTATCCTGCTGATAAATAGAATTCTTGGAGAGGGGGCAAGATTCAGGTGCCCATCAGATAACTCCATTTGTTTGGCCTTAGGATGTGTTGATATTATCTCTTCAAAATAGGTATCACCCAACAAATTTCCAAAGTTGCAATCTGAGCTAGCCCCCAACCATAGTAACTTCCCATTTACAACTCTGGATCAGCCCTACCCTGGGAGTGCATTGATCTAGTCTTTCTAGAAAAAAAAGTTTCAATAGATGATACTTCCCATTCTGTCTTACCTTTCACTGGTGAGCAGGGAAGCTGAAAGCCATTTTAATCAGCTTTGGTCCCAGACCACTTCTGTCTTTGGTCCCAGGACACAAAATGAAGAAATGGTAAGTAACCCCAGCCTTTGTCATCTCCAAGAAAACGTGAAAACAAGAGCAGCATGGCATCTATAATGAATATCTTTCCATGTCTATAATTTTAGCCACCTCAGGGTACACAATTCTTTCATTTTTTATTTAGAATTTTTTGGTTATTACCATTGCATTTACAAATTGGCTTATGTAAATGCAAATACATACATTTTTCATTTCTTTTTTAGTTTCATCTTTTTCTTTTTGTCATCCTTTTGCTATTCTGTTTTGTTTCCTGGTGGCTGATGAGTTTTGTGCTTTTCTATTTTCTTTCTTTTATTTATTTATTTTTTTTTTACTTTGGTTTGGTTTGGTTTGTTACACTTTCTTTTCTTTTGTCTCAAATAGTCAAAATCTCTTCTCTCTCTGAATTATAAACAAATATACTTTTTTTTGTTGTTGTTATTTTACTTTTTCCTTCTTCTCTGTCGCTTTCAGGTAGGTGCTCCCTCTCTTATGCTTTTTCTCATTTCCATTTTTCGTATTCTAAACTCTCTTTACCTTCTTTCCCCACTTTCTTTTCTCTTAACTAACTGTATTTTTACCATCTTTTCAAACTATTTAGTTTATGTAATTTCTGACCCACTATTCATGTTGTTTTTATTATTTGTATTGTGGAGGTTGCTGAAAACTGGTGTTTACATTGGTGCTCTATTTAGTTCCCAAATGTTTGTTGTTCTACCTGCTATTAATTTCTGACCCTGCCATTCCTGTTTTTGTGATTATTAGTGTAGGTCTTAATAGGCAAGCAGTATTTACTCTAATGCTATATATTGTTAACTGCTAAAGTTGTAATTGTTTATCTCCCCCTTTTATATGGGACTGGGTATTTGGTTTGATGATAAGTTCACATGGTACACACTCTGCTAAGGAGGTACACTTCAACCCAGTCCAGATACAGTGCTTCTTGCTACACGTAGCACAACACAACCATGTTCAAACATCAGCAATAATTAAACACAAAGAATAAGGGTAACTAATATCCCAAACCAATGAGAAGACCTCAAGTAAGAATGGCTAAAGGGGGACATAGGTTCAACTCATGGAATTTTGTTCTTATACCAACAATAGGAAATCACAGAAAGATTTTGTAAACTATACCTAGCAGGAGCTTCAACCTAACCTTTTTAGAAAATACAGAATTTTGCAGTCTAAAATCCCATGATAGAAGTTCTATTCCATACTACATTGATATATAGAACACAACTCTCCGCCATAATAGAAGAAACCCACTCTTGTGAGATTTAAAAAGTGGGATCCTCAAGCTGTGAAATAATACATATTAATAAGCACCAAAAAACTAGCAGGGATACTAAACTATGTATATACTGGAAATACATTCAATATTCATAACATAATATGAATACATATTATGTTATGAATATTTTTATGAATAAAAATACAGGGTACTTTTCCAGGAGGAAGATATGCCCTAAAAATGCCCTCACATAAAAATGAAAAAGAAAAATATCCTAACAAATGCACAAGTCTTTGGAACCACAAAAAGAATGAAAATAAGAGGTAACTTGACACCTTCTAAAGTTTATACTTCCTTAGTAAGTAACTCCCAACATACTGAATTGGATGAAATACCATATAAATAAATCAAAAGAATGATTATTTAAAAAGTCAATGAATTTCAAGAGAACCAAAAAACAACTAAGGAAATTAGTGAAGTCAATACAGGATATAAATGAGAATTCAATAAAGAGATAAACACTTCAAAAATAATCAAACTATAATCTTAGAAACAAAAGGCAGAATAAATCAATTAAGTATTCCAGTGAAAGCTTTTCCAATAGAGTAAATCAAGTAGAACACACAATCTTAGAACTAGAAGGGGGCTGGCATTAAATATACAGACTGTATTAAGAAAATAGGTAACCATGAACAGAATATACAAGAACTCACAGACAACATTAACAGACCAAATTTAAAAACTATTGGAATCAAACAGGGATTTGAGATACAGGATTAGTTTATGGATAAACTATTTGGTTAATAGAAATTTTTTGAAACTTTGTCCAGATGAAAGACACATTCAGAACCCCAAATAGAAAAATTAAAATAATTTTCCATGACACCTTGTATAATAAAAATGTTTAACATGTAAAAAAAAAAATTAAAGTCTCAAGAGAAAAATATCATGTAACATTTAGGGGTAATTCAATCAGAATTTGATTTCTCCCTCCCTCATCCATGAGGGATTGAACACTGTGCTCCAAAACATAAAAGTTATTAAATAAAATAACTACAAACAAGTAATTATATAAAATGCCTATAAACCAAGATTGTCATATTGAGTAAAGGCTATACTTCAAAATCAAAAGGAAAATTTTTGATTTCTTGAAAACCTTCCAAGATAAGCAAAAAATAAAAGATTACATAAATATTAAGGTAACACTACAGAAACATTTTAAAAGTACACACTAAAGAAGTTAAAAACAAACTCTAGAGCTCAAGAATGTATGAATCTTCTTAGAAGAATAGCTAAGCAATAGCTAAGGATTTTATAAAACTCTTTCTGTAATAACACTAAATATAAAATTATCTCAACTCTCCAATTAAAATTTAGATTGGCATAATTGATTAAAAAACAAGATCTAACTATATGTTGTTTACAAAAGATTCATCTTATAGGCAAAAATAGCCACAGACTGAAGGTTAAAGAACAGTGTTATGCTTTAGATACCAGGTGTACCAAAAAGCACATGTGTGAGCCACTGAAGATGGTTTTAGAGGTGAAAAGATTGGGTTAAGAGAGCCTTAACTCAATCAGTGTATTAATACCCTGATAAAGATTAACTTGGTGGTAACAGTAGGCAGGTATGGTGGTCCCTGGGTTATAACTTTCGTTCTTCTTGAGTGAAGTGCGCACTCTATCTCTCTCTGCTTACTGGTATGCTGTCCTGAGCCACTTCTCCACCACATTCTTTTGCCCTTGTACACCAAGAAATGGAACCAGCTGCTGTCTCTGGCCTAGACCTCTGAAACCATAAGCCCCCAAATAAACTTTTCTTCTTAATTTTTTTCAGGTCTTTTGGTCACAGCAGAAAAAAAATATGTCTAAAACAAAAAGAAACATTCAATTCAAATGAAGACACAAATAAAACAGACATCAAACCCCAAATTAATCATAAGAGACAAAGATGGTCACTTTATAAAATGAAAAAATCTAACAATAAGATATAATGATAGTAAATATTTATGCCCAAAATACTGGTGCACCTAAATAAATAAATAAATATGATTTGATATAATAACTCAGATAAAAGCCAATACAATAATACTGAGAGGTTTTTAATGCCCCTTTCCCACTAATAAATAGGTCAAACAGATATAAAATCAGTAAAGAATTCTTTGCCCCTCAATGTTATTAATAAATTAACTAATAGACATCTGCAAAATAGTTCATTCAACAACACCCAAATTTACTTTATTCTCAGCTGTTCATAAAACCTCCTACAAAATAAACTATATATTACACCACAAAGCAAGTCTTAGAAAGTATAAAAAAATCAATATAATTCCTTGCATTTTAGCAGATAACAGTGGAACGAAATTAGAAATAAACAAGAAAAATGACAGAAAGTATATAAAAATAAGGAAATGAGGTGATAAATTTAAAAAGTTTAAAAATAAAAAGTAACTCATGACATATCAAAAGTTTAAAAATAAAAAGTAACTCATGACATATCAAAGTCTCTGGCTCTTGGAAGGAAGATGGCGGCGAGGGGAGTGCATTGCCCCCGTGTGCCTCGTCACTTTGTGGGAGAATGACGAGTCAGGACTGCTAAAGGCTATCTTGTTAGGAATTTCCAGCAACAGTGGGGTGCTCCGGAACCTGGAGGAAGGATTTCCATCTCACAAGGATCGGCTGCGGGGACTCAAACACGAGAGATTTGTCGCATGGAGGGTAACACTGCTTATTCAGCAAATTGCCCCGCGGCTAGACTCTGCGGCGTGCGCTGGGAAACGAAGAGATAGTGACGCAGGAATACAGCGCTGCAGTTTCTGCCAGCCGTGCAATCACCGTACTCAGTGCTGAATTCTGGGTTCGAGACGGGGGAAGGAAGCGGTCCAATTTGGTTCTCCACACCGGTCAGACCACAGAGGAGGCCAGCGGCCACCATCTTGGAGAGCTGACGTCACCATCCCTGTTTTCGACTGACCGCAGCTCATTCAGCCATAGAACAGGTAATTTCAGGCTGCCATTTGCCTGCGGCTTGCAGACAGATTACTCAGGCTCAGTGCTAGATGACCTGCGGAGACTGCTTCTTGGAGCCTGCCTTATTGGAGCATACACGGAGAACGGAGCGGCTGAGTTCCGGCTCCCGGAACTGCTCTGGCCCAGGGCTAAGGAGCCCGCGGAAACTGCTTCTCGGTCCGGGTCCTGATGAGTACTGTGGAGGTAAATACCAACCGAGTCTTCGTGGGCAGTGGCAACAGGACTGAGACGGGGCCTGTGAGGGCCGGTCAGGACTCACCCGTTGCTTTGGTCACCTGGCAAAGGGAACGAAGTGCTGCCATTCGCATAGGATACCAACATGGCAGAGATCTGATGTCTTCAGAAAGCGGTGGAGGAGAGAACTTCATCAATACCAGCGGCTACAGAAACAGTTGGTCTCCTGGTAGGGAGGGTGAGTCACAGACACCCGAGTCTCTCTCGCTTTGTCTTCGAGCCAGAGGGGAGGAGCCGGTCCACTGCCCGCGCCCGGAGCAGGCCCAGCGGCTCGCCGGCGTGGGGGTCGCGTGACCCCAATTGGAGAGAGGGCGGAACGGAGCCGCCACCCAAGCCCGCAAGCTGGGCAGACCTGCTGAATTCTGGGTTCGAGTGGTACACAGGCGTGGTAGGAGGGGCAGGGCAGAGCCGCCGCCCGTGCCTGCAAGGTAAGCAGACCTGCGACAGACTGGTGGGTCAGGCCCAGCGGCCTGCCAGCGTGGTACACACGTCACCCCAACTGGAGTAGGGGCAAAGCAGAGCCTTCGCCCGCGCCCTGATCAGGCCCCGCCAGTGTGGTGGTCACGTGACCCCAATTGGAGTGTGGGCGGAGCGGAACCGCCACCCGTGCCCGCAGGGTGGGCAGACCTGCAACCAACCTGCAGATCAGGCCCAGTGGTCCGCGGGCATGGTAGGAGGTGCAGGGCAGACCAGCGACAGACCTGCAGATCAGGCCCAGCGACCTGCCGGCGTGGTAGTCACGACACCCCAATTGGAGTAGGGGCAGAGCAGAGCCGCCACCCGAGCCCGAAAGGTGGGCAGACCTGCGACAGACCGGCAGAACAGGCCCAGGGGTCCGCGGGCATGGTAGACACCTCACACCAATTGGAGGCTGGGGAGAGCAGAGCCCCCGCCCGCGCCTGCAAGGTAGGCAGACCGCCGCTGCAAGGGAGACTTTTCAACTATACAAGAGCAATATAAATATATAGGGGAAAAAAACATTTCAAAAACACAACAGTTTCACCAAGCAGAAAGAAACGCAAGCAGTATGAAAAGATAAGGAAAGAAAGGACCACAAGCAATGCAGGTCAACTCAACTTTAGAAGAGGTAACAGCTGCAGCAGATGGAATGTCAGATAAAGAATTCAGGATATACATGCTTCAGATGATCTGGAGTATCAAGGAAGACATTAAACAGCAAAATCAGACAATGAAAGATCACTTCGACAACGAATTACGCAAACAAATCCAGGAAGCAAAGGATCAACTATACAGGGAGATAGAGGTTATAAAAAACAAACAAACAGAAATCCTAGAAATGCAGGAAGCAATAAACCAACTTAAAAACTCAATGGAGAATACTACCAGCAGAGTAGAACACTTAGAAGATAGAACATCAGACAATGAAGACAAAGTATTTCAACTGGAAAAGAACATAGACCGCTCAGCAAGACTGTTAAGAAACCATGAGCAGAACATCCAAGAAATATGGGATAACATTAAGAGACCAAACTTAAGAGTCATTGGGATACAGAAAGGTACAGAACTCCAAACCAAAGGAATGAGCAATCTATTCAATGAAATAATATGAGAAAACTTGCCAGACTTGAAGAATGAGACAGAATCCCAAATCCTTGAAGCCTACAGGATGCCAAATGTGCAAAATAATAAGAGATCCACACCTAGACACATTATAATGAAGATGCCCAACATATAGAATAAGGAGAGAATTTTAAAAGCTACAAGAGAAAGGAAGCAGATTACATTTAGGGGTAAGCCAATCAGGATAACAGCTGATCTTTCAATACAGACTCTAAAAGCTAGAAGATCCTGGAATAACATATTTCAAACACTGAAAGAAAATGGGTTCCAACCAAGAATTGTGTATCTAGCGAAATTAAGCTTCAGGATGGAAGATGAAATTAAAACCTTCCATGATAAACAAAAGTTAAAAGAATTTGCAGCTAGAAAACCATCTCTTCAAAACATCCTCGCCAAAACATTACAGGAAGTGGAAATGGAAAATAACAATGAAAACCAAGAGTGGGAGGTAGGACAGTAAAGGGGGAGAAAATAATCAAAGAGGAAAACAAACCATGTTTAGTAACAGAAATAAACAAATATGGCTGGAAGAACAACCCATATCTCAATAATAACCCTAAATGTTAATGGCTTAAACTCACCAATTAAGAGACACAGGCTAGTAGAATGGATCACAAAACAAGACCCAACAATATGCTGCCTACAGGAGACGCATTTGATAGGAAAAGATACACAGGTGGAAGGTGAAAGGTTGGGAAAAATCATATCACTCATATGGACTTCGGAAACAAGCAGGAGTGTCCATACTCATATCACATAAAATAGATTTCAAGCCAAAATTAATCAAAAGGGATAAAGAGGGACACTGCATACTGCTCAAGGGAACCATACACCAACAAGACATAACAATCATAAATATATATGCCCCAAACAATGGTGCAGCTATGTTCATCAAACAAACTCTTCTCAAGTTCAAGAGTCTAATAGACCACCATACAATAATCATGGGAGACTTCAACACACCTCTCTCGCCACTGGACAGATCTTCCAAACAAAAGTTGAATAAGGAAACTATAGAACTCAATAACACAATTAATAACCTAGACTTAATTGACATATATAGAATATACCACCCAACATCAAGCACTTACACTTTTTTCTCAGCAGCACATGGATCCTTCTCAAAAATAGATCACATATTATGTCACAGGGCAAATCTTAGACAATATAAAGGAGTAGAGATAATACCATGCATCTTATCTGATCATAATGGAATGAAACTGAAAATCAACGATAAAAGAAGGAAGGAAAAAGCATACATCACTTGGAGAATGAACAATAGGTTACTGAATGATCAATGGGTTATAGAAGACATCAAGGAGGAAATTAAAAAATTCTTAGAGATAAATGAAAACACAGACACAACATATCAGAATCTATGGGACATATTGAAAGCAGTTCTAAGAGGAAAATTCATTACATGGAGTTCATTCCTTAAAAAAAGAAAAAAACCAACAAATAAATGATCTCATACTTCATCTCAAAATCCTAGAAAAAGAAGAGCAAAACAACAGCAAAAGAAGTAGAAGGCAAGAAATAATTAAAATCAGAGCTGAAATTAATGAAATTGAAACAAAAGAAACAATTGAAAAAAATGACAAAACTAAAAGTTGGTTCTTTGAAAAAATAAACAAAATCGACAGACCCTTAGCCATGCTAGCGAAGAGAAGAAGAGAGAGAACTCAAATTACTAGCATAAAGGATGAAAAAGCAATATCACAACAGACACTTCAGAAATACAGAAGATAATCAAAAATTATTTTGAATCGTTATACTCCAATAAATTAGAAGATAGTGAAGCATAGATAAATTTCTTAAGTCATATGATCTGCCCAGATTGAGTCAGGAGGATATAGACAACCTAAACAGACCAATATCAATTGAGGAAATAGAAGAAACCATCAAAAGACTACAAACTAAGAAAAGCCCAGGACCGGGTGGGTATACAGCAGAGTTTTACAAAACCTTTAAAGAGGAACTAATACCAATACTTTTCAAGCTACTTCAGGAAATAGAAAAAGAGGGAGAACTTCCAAATTCATTCTACAAGGCCAACATCACCCTGATACCTAAACCAGATAAAGACACTTCAAAGAAAGAAAACTACAGACCAATATCTCTAATGAACCTAGATGCAAAAATCCTCAATAAAATTCTGGCGAATCGGATACAAAAACATATCAAAAAAATTGTGCACCATGATCAAGTAGGATTCATCCCTGGGATGCAAGGCTGGTTCAATATACGGAAATCAATAAATGTTATTCACCACATCAATAGACTTAAAAATAAGAATCATATGATCATCTCCATAGATGCAGAAAAAGCATTCGACAAAGTACAGCATCCCTTTATGTTCAAAACTCTAGAAAAAGTAGGGATAACAGGAACATACCTCAATATTGTAAAAGCAATCTATGCTAAGCCTCAGGCTAGCATCATTCTGAATGGAGAAAAACTGAAGGCATTCCCTCTAAAATCTGGAACAAGACAGGGATGCCCTCTCTCTCCACTTCTCTTCAACATAGTTCTTGAAACACTGGCCAGAGCAATTAGACAGATGAAAGAAATTAAAGGCATCAAAATAGGAAAAGAAGAACTTAAATTATCACTGTTTGCAGATGATATGATTCTATACCTAGCAGACCCAAAAGGCTCTACAAAGAAACTATTAGAGTTAATAAATGAATTCAGCAAAGTGGCAGGATATAAAATCAACACGCATAAATCAAAGGCATTCCTGTATATCAGCGACAAATCCTCTGAAATGGAAATGAGAACAACCACTCCATTCACAATATCTTCAAAAAAAATAAAATACTTGGGAATCAACCTAACAAAAGAGGTGAAAGACTTATACAATGAAAACTACAGAACCCTAAAGAGAGAAATAGAAGAAGATCTTAGAAGATGGAAAAATATACCCTGTTCATGGATAGGCAGAACTAACATCATCAAAATGGCAATATTACCAAAAGTTCTCTATAGGTTTAATGCAGTGCCAATCAAAATCCCAATGGCATTTCTTGCAGAAATAGAGAAAGCAATCATGAAATTCATATGGAAAAATAAAAGACCCAGAATAGCAAAAACAATGCTAAGCAGGAAGTGTGAATCAGGCGGTATAGCGATACCAGACTTCAAACTATACTACAGAGCAATAGTAACAAAACCAGCATGGTACTGGTACCAAAACAGGTGGGTGGACCAATGGTACAGAATAGAGGACACAGAAACCAATCCACAAAACTACAACTATCTTATATTTGATAAAGGGGCTAAAAGCATGCAATGGAGGAAGGATAGCATCTTCAACAAATGGTGCTGGGAAAACTGGAAATCCATATGCAACAAAATGAAACTGAATCCCTTTCTCTAACCATGCACAAAAGTTAATTCAAAATGGATCAAGGAGCTTGATATCAAATCAGAGACACGCCATCTGATAGAAGAAAAAGTTGGCTACAATCTACATACGGTGGGGTCGGGCTCCAAATTCCTCAATAGGACACCCATAGCACAAAAGTTTATAACTAGAATCAACAAATGGGACTTACTCAAACTAAAAAGTTTTTTCTCAGCAAAAGAAACAATAAGAGAGGTAAATAGGGAGCCTACATCCTGGGAACAAATCTTTACTCCTCACACTTCAGATAGAGCCCTAATATCCAGAGTATACAAAGAACTCAAAAAATTAGACAATAAGATAACAAATAACCCAATCAACAAATGGGCCAAGGACCTGAACAGACACTTCTCAGAGGAGGACATACAGTCAATCAACAAGTACATGAAAAAATGCTCACCATCTCTAGCAGTCAGAGAAATGCAAATCAAAATCACCCTAAGATACCATCTCACTCCAGTAAGATTGGCAGCAATTATGAAGTCAAACAACAACAAGTGCTGGCGAGGATGTGGGGAAAAGTGTACATTTGTACATTGCTGGTGGGACTGCAAATTGGTGCAGCCAATTTGGAAAGCAGTATGGAGATTTCTTGGAAATCTGGGAATGGAGCCACCATTTGACCCAGCTATTCCCCTTCTCGGTCTATTCCCTAAAGACCTAAAAAGAGCATGCTACAGGGACACTGCTACATCAAAGTTCATAGCAGCTCAATTCACAATAGCAAGACTGTGGAACCAACCTAGATTCCCTTTAATAGACGAAATGATAAAAAAAAATGTGGCATTTATACACAATGGAGTATTACTCTGCATTAAAAAATGACAAAATCATAGAATTTACAGGGAAATGGATGGCATTAGAGCAGATTATGCTAAGTGAAGCTAGCCAATCCCTAAAAAACAAATGCCAAATGTCTTCTTTGATATAAGGAGAGTAACTAAGAAAAGAGTAGGGACTAAGAGCAGGAGAAGAAGATTAACATTAAACAGGGATGAGAGGTGGGAGGGAAAGGGAGAGAGAAGGGAAATTGCATGGAAATGGAAGGAGACCCTCAGGGTTATACAAAAGTACATACAAGAGGAAGTGAGGGGAAAGGGAAAAATAATACAAGGGGGAGAAATGAATTACAGTAGAGGGGGTAGAGAGAGAAGAGGGGAGGGGAGGGGAGGGGAGGGGGGATAGTAGAGGATAGGAAAGGCAGCAGAACACAACAGACACTAGTATGGCAATATGTAAATCAATGGATGTGTAACTGATGTGATTCTGCAATCTGTATATGGGGTAAAAATGGGAGTTCATAACCCACTTGAATCAAAGTGTGAAATATGATATGTCAAGAACTATGTAATGTTTTGAACTACCAACAATAAAAAATTTAAAAAAAAACCAAAAAACTTTAAAACTATAAAAAAAATCAAAGTCTCTGAAACACTGTAACAGTGGTTCTATGAGAAAAACTCAGTTGCAATAACTGCCTATATTAAATAAATAAGAAAGGTCCCAAATAAAGAAAATAATAAGTAAATCAATAACCTAATGATGCATATCAAGATCTTAGAAAATCAAGGGCAAAAAATTTCAAAAGCAGTAAAAGAAGGAAAATAATCAGCATCAAAGCTGAAATTAATGAAATAGAGAATAAAAAATACAGGAAAAGTATCAATAAAATGAATAGTTGGTTCTTTGAAAAGACAAACAATATTGATAAGCCCTTAAACAAACTAATAACCCACATTAATAAAAGTAGAGATGTAAAAGGACATACCACCATCGACATTATGGAAATTGAGAGATTAACTAGGGTCTGTATTGTAAACATGTACTTCAATAAATCAGAAAACTGAAAGAAATGGATAAAATTCTATATGCATATGAATTACCAAGAAGATATAAACCAAAAAGATATAAAAAACTAAAAAAAAAAACAAGCTATGAGATTGAAGCAGTAATTAAAAAGTCTTCAACAAAGAAAAGCCCATAACCACATAGATTCTCTGGTGAATTCTATCAAGCTTTTAAAGAATAATTAATGCCATTCCTCCTAAAATTGTTTCATGAAATAGAAAGAGGGATGGAACACTTCCAAATTAATTTTAGTTATCACCCTTATACCTAAACTAGATAAGGACACCTCAAAGAAAGAAAATTACAGAATAATATTTTTATGAATATAGATGCAAAAATTCTTAATAAACAGCAAACTGTATTCAACAGTCATTAGGAATATTGAATATCACAATCAAGTTAGTTTCATGCCGTGGAAGAAAGAATGGTTCAATATATGCAAATCAATGAATGTAATCCACCACATAAACAGAAGTAAATAAAAAGTGTCTTGATTACCTCAATAGATTTTGCAAAAGTCTTCAACAAAATTCAGCACTCATTCACGACAACAAAATTGAAGAAGTTAGAGATAAGGTAAAATTACTTTAACATCATAAGGCTACATAGACAAACTTAAAGCCAAAATCATACTGAATGGGGTAAAACTAAAAACACTTTCTCTAAAATCAGGAATAAGTCAAATGTGTCCACTGTCATTACTCTTATTCTATATAGTATGTGAAATTTCAGTCAGATCAATTAAGCATAAAAAGAAAATGAAAGGGATACAAATAGGAAAAGAAGATATCAAATTTCAAGTTTTGTAGATGATATGATCTGATACTTAGAAGGTACAAAAATCTCTATTAGAAGACTTCTAGAACTAACATACAAATTTAGCAAAGTAACATATTAAAAATCAACATTCAAAAATCAATAATGAATTCACTAAAAAAGTAATCAGAAAATAATCCCTTTTTCAATAGCTTCAAATAATAAAAATAAAATGCCTATGATTCAGTCTAAGGAACTGAAAGATCTCTACAATGACAATTATAGAATGCTGATGAAAGATATTAAAGACAATATTGGAAGATGCAAAGACTTACTATGTTTATTTATAGACAGGCTTACTAATGCTAAAATGGCCACATTACTGAAAGTGATCTACAGATTCAATGCACTACCCATCAAAATATAATAACATTCTCCCAGAATTACAAAACAACTGTCCCAAAATTTATATGGAAAAATAAAAGACCTACAATAGCCAAAGCAATTGTAAGGAAAAGAGCAATGTTGGAGGCTCTGATTTTAAGTTATAATTCAGAAGTGCAGTAACAAAAGCAGCATGGTATTTTCATTAAAACAGACACATAAACCAATGAAAAAGAAAACACAAAGACAACCCCACATAAATATAGCCATCTGATCCTTGATAAAGGTACCAAAAACATAGGCTGGAGAAAGACAGCCATTTTAACAAATGGTGCCAGGCAAACTGGATATCCATATGCAGATAAATAAAAATCAACTCAAAATGAATCAAAAACCTGAAAGTTTGCAGTTTCTGGAAGAAAATAAGGGAAACACTCCAACATCAAAGCACTGGCTATAACTTCCTCATTATCTAAAGCTCAGGAAATAATAACAATAATGAAATGGCATCAAGTTAAAAAGCTTCTGCACAGCAAAGAAAATATGAGCATGTGACACCTACACAAAATATGTTCCATCTACTCTCTGACAGTGGAATATCTGTAATATATAAAAACTCAAAAAACTTAACATCAAAAACAAAAACAAAACAAACAAACAAAAAAACAACACCAATCAACAAATGGCCAAATAAATTAAGTAAGAAATTTCCCCCCAAAAGAAACAAATAGTAAGAAATATATGGAAAAAATGCAACAGTTTTAGCAATAAGAGAGCAAACCAATGCTACACTGAGAATTGATATCATGCCAGTTAGAACACCTTCATCACAAATACAAATAATAATAAATGCTGGCAAGATGGTGAGAAGAGAAAAAAATACTTACACACTCTTGGTGGACTTACAAATTAGTACACTCACTATGGAGATATGTATGGGGGCTTATAGCAGCCCAGTTTTCAATAGCCAAATTATGGTGCCAGCCTAGGTATCCACCAGTTGATAAATGAATAAAGAATACGTGGCATACTTACACAATGAAATTTTATTCAGACACAAAGAATAAAATTATGTCATTTGTAGGAAAATGAATGGAATTTGAGAACATTATGTTAAGTGAAATAAGCCAAACTCAGTCAAGTGTTGTTTTGGTTTGTTTGCTTATTTTCATATATGAAAGGTAGAGAGAAAAAAATGGAAAGAAGAGTGGACGATCTCATGAAAATGAAAGGGAAACAAATAGAATAAAGAGAGGAGTTCAGGGTTATGGATAAGGAAAGAGAGGTAGTGTAAATAAAATTCATCAGATTATATTATGTGTATGTACAAATGTCACAATTATTTCCTTTATTATATAGTCATAGTTGTCCAGTAAGAAATTAAGACAATTTGAAATAGTTTTTTTTTAAATTAATTAGCAAACATTCAGTTTACCTAAATATACATTTATCTAAAAACTATTAAAAATATAAAAATATAAATAGTTCAAAAAGCTATGTCATCTAAATATTTACAATGTTTTTAATATTTTATTTTAAACATTTGATGCATAAACAATTTATTTAAAGAATATATATTTTTAAAGTATTTGTAAAATATAAAATGATGAAAAATTATTTCCTTAATGATATATCAAAATCTCCACAAGATATAAACATGTATAAATCCTACTGTAATGAGTCAATAGTATTAAAAGATACTAGGACAAGAGGAGAAATACAAAGATATCTGATTATAAAGAAACTTTGAAATACAGTGCATCATTTTATCTTTTAAATAGGCGAGATGAGAAAAAAAACACCTAAAATACCTCAAAACATATACTATGTACCATAAGTAATCAATGAAAACTAGAAAAAAGTAACACATTTATGAAACTAGCTTTATCAAAACCACAAAGAAAATACATATTAAATGAACAATTAAAATGTTACCCAAAGGTAAAATTAATATTCATGTAATGACAACAAAAAAATGCCACTTCACCTTATGTATGAACTGGTTCAGAGATTTTTTGCTTCAGTTACCATTAAGCAATGCAAAAACTTTAAAAAACTGAAGCAAAATTTGCAAGTCAAAATGAGAAGACAGGAGAGATCCAAGATGGCAGGCCAGAGGGAGGAAGCATTCTGTGTCATTTGTGACATGGGAGTCAAGTAATGACAATACTGCTTCTCAGATAGTGATATTCCTGCTCCCATGCAGGAATCATGGTCCTGTGCCCTTCCAGGGCTCTAGGCCTCAGCGTCAAAGTAGGTCTCTCAACTACTCACCCACGCAGGACTACCGGGTACCTGAGCAAGACCATCAGCACCAGCACCACCTGGGCAGAACTTTCAGCCACCCACCCGAGGAGAAATCAGGACACCACTCCCATACAAGACCTGGCAGCTTTCTATGAGTAGGATCTCAGGCTACCATTCCCATATGGATCCCCATCTACCAATGTGGGGCTCCCCCAGTCGCCACCATCTTGAGAGTCAGCAGTAGCAAAGATAGTCCCATACATGCAGTAGCCTGCCTGCACTGGAGAACTTGACACAGGCTCTGAAGTCAACAGACAGCCACACATTGCACACTCTGAGCTGCTCTCGGAGCTTATCTTCCAACAACACCATGGCTTGGCTACCCCTGCAACCTGATAACCCACCTCTGAAAGCATGCGCCTCCACCTTTGGTCACCTTCATCACCAACTTCAGTGGGGACAACTCTCAGTTTGGAACTCTGGCTCGCCAGGTACCCAGCTTATAACTCACCCCTTTCCCCAGCAGCTGCTACCACTGCACAGTGACACCCTTGTTACCTTCACCATCCTGAGGACAGAGATACCAGCTAACAACAGATGACCCTACCTATTGGATGAGAAGGGAAGCAGGAAAGATACTGATCTCCAACCAAAACAATACCTGTTTCTTCCTTCAAGATTTTTTCCCCCCTCTCTCTCTAAACCAAAGGAATGGGCAATCTATTCAATGAGCAATCTATTCAATGAAATAATATCAGGAAAGTTTACAAACATGAAGAATGAATTGGAAAACCAAATTCAGGAGGCTTGCAGGACACCAAATGTACAAAATCACAACAGATCCACACTAAGGCACATTATAATGAAAATGTCTAACATACAGAATAAGGAGAGAATATTAAAAGCCATGAGAGAAAGGATCAGATTACATATAGAGGAAAACCAATTAGATTATGTGCAGATTTTTCAACCCAGACTCTGAAAACTAGAAGATCCTGGAAAAACATACATGAAGCTCTGAAAGAAAATGATGCCCACCAAGAATCTTTTTTTTAATTTTAAAAATTTTTAATTATTTTATTTAGTTATACATGACAGTAGAATGCATCTATGCACTTTGATATACCATACATAGTTGGGTAAAATTTCTCATTTTTCTGAGTGCACATGTTTCAGAATCATATTGGTCATGTAATCACATATATACACACAGTAATAATGTTTGTTTCACTCTACTGTCTTTCCTATCCCCACATCCCCTCCTCTCCTCTCCCATCATTTTCCTCTACCTAATCTAAGCTAATGCTATTCTTCCCTAGTGCCCCCACCTTATTGTGAATTAGCATCCACATATTAGAGAAAACATTCAGCCTTTGGTTTTGTGGGATTGACTTATTTCGCTTAGCATTATATTCTCCAACTCCAACCATTTACTGCCAAATGTCATAATTTTACTTTTCTTTAAATACAGTAATATTCCATTGAGTTTGTATACCAAATATTTTAATCCATTTATCTATTGAGGGAGACCTAGGTTGGTTCCATAGTCTGGCTATTGTAAATTGCGCTGCTATAAACATTGATACGGCTGCATCACTGTAGTATGCTGATTTTAAGAATCTTATATCCAGCAAAATTAAGCTTTAGATTTAATGACAAAATAAAAACCTTCCATGTTGACAAAGTTAAAAGAATTTAGAACTCAAAATCTTCACTACAAATATCCTTGGCAAAATATTCCATGAAGAGGAATTGAAAAACAATGATGAAAATCAGCAAAGGGAGGTATTACACTAAAGGAAAAACTAATCAAAGGAGAAACCAAGGCAAGTTAAATACCAAAAATAAACAAAAATGACTGGGAATACAAATCATGTCTCAAAAATAACCCTGAATGTTAATGGCCTAACCTCACTAATCAAAATACATAGACTGGCAGATTGGATTTTAAAAAAAAAAAGAACAAACAATATGCTTGTTTGTAGGAGATTCTTAGGAAAAGACATCCACAGACTGAAGGTGAAAATTTGGAAAAAAAAAAAGCATACCACTCACGTCTGCAGAAACAAGCTGGGTTTCCATCCTTATATCAAATAAAGTAGACCTGAAGCCAAAGTTAATGAAAAGGGATAAAGAAGGATATTTCATACTGCTTAAGAGAACCATTCATCAACAAGACACACAATAATAAATTTATATGCCCAAACAATGGAGCATCTATATTCATCAAACAAACTCCTCTCAAGTTCAAGATTCAAATAGACCACAACACAATAATTCTGGGTGACTTTAACACACTTATTTCCCCAGGGGATAGATTGTCCAAACAAAAGCTGAACAAAGAAACTATAGAATTCATTAATACATCAATAACTTAGACTTCACTGACATATATAGAATATTTTATCCTTCAAAGAATGAGTATACTTTCTTCTCAGCAGCACATGGATCCTCCTCTAAAATAGACCATATATTATGCCACAAAGCATCTTTTACCTAATACAAAAAAGTAGATATACTACCCTTCATTCTATCAGATCATAATGAAATGAAATTAGAAACCAATGATAAAATTAAAAAAAAAAAGCTCCTCTAACGCCTGGAGACTATGTAATATGCTACTGAATGAACAAGGGTTTGCAAAAGACAACAAGAAGGAAATGAAAAAAAATGCTTGAATGTGAAAGAGAACACAGATACAATGTATTAAATTCAAAGGAGCAGGATATAAAATCAATACCTATAAATTAAATGCATTTCAATATATCAGTGATGAATTCTCTGAAAGAGAAATTAGAAACTATCCCATTCACAATAGTCTCAAAAAAAAGGTACTTGGAAATCAGTTTAACAAAAAGAAAAGACCTCTACAATAAAAACTACAGAACACCATAGAAAGAAATTGAAGAAGAACTTAGAATATGGAAAGATCCCCCAGGTTCTTGGATAGGCAAAATTAATGTGGTCAAAATGTTCATACTACCCAAAGAGCTATACAGATTCAATTCAAAGTAAAATCCCAACATAATTCTTTATAGAAATAGAAAAATCAATCATGAAACTTATTTGGAAAAATAAGAGACCCAGAATAACCAAAAATCCTTTGCAAGAAGAGTGAAGCAGCAGGCATCACAATACCAGACCTTAAACTAAAAAGGTATAATAACAAAAACGTCATGGTATTGGCACCAAAATAGACATTTAGACCCATGGTACAAAATAGAAAACACAGAAATAAACCCACATAAATACAGTTACCTCATACTAGACAAAGGTGCCAAAAACATACATTGGAGAAAAGATAGACTCTTCAACAGATGGTGCTATAAGAACTAGAAATCCATATGCAGCAAAATGAAAATAAACCCCTATCTCTCACCATGCAAAAAACTCAACTCATAGTGAATGAAGGACCTAAGAATTAGTCCAGAGATCCTATTCCTAATAGAGGAATAAGTAGACCCAAATCTTCATCACTTCAAATTAGGCCCAAACTGTCTTAACAAGACTTCTAAAGGGCAAGAAATTCAATCAAGAATTAATAAATGGGATGGACTCAAACTAAAAAGTTTCTTCTCAGCCAAAGAAATAATCAATGTGGTGAAGAGAGAGCCTACATTTTGGGAGAAAAATTTTTTGCAACACAGATGTCAAATAGAACACTAATCTCCAGGATATAAAGAACTCCAAAAACTTAACACACACACAAAAAAAAAAACACAAAAAACAAAAAACAAACCAAAAACCAAAACCAAAACAAACGAAAAAACAACAACAACAACAACAACAACAAAAACAACAACCATGCAACAAAATCAATAAATGGGCTAAAGAGCTGAACAGACACTTCTCAGAAGAAGATACAATCAATCAACAAATATATGAAAAAATGTTCAACATCTCTAGTAATTAAAGAAATGCAAATCAAAACTTCAAAACTACTCTAATATTTCATCTCACTCCAGTCAGAATGGCAGTTAACAGGAATACAGACAACAATAATTGATGGAGAGGATGTGGAGAAAAAGCACACCTCTAGATGATTCTGTTTTTTTGTGTGGCATAACATGCTTTTTGTATTTTTAATCTGATTTTCCTTCCAGTCTTCAGAGTAATGCATGCAACACATGAAAGTGAAAATCAGAAGATATCAGTGAATTTTTCCTGGGCTTCACCCTTCCCCAGATGCATAGTTAACATTTTGCTGAATAATCTGTTTTCTCCTGGGACATAGGTCTCATAATTAACCAATTCAAATATGATTGCCCAAATTTATCTAATGAACAGATTCATTAGAGCCCCATTATTTACCCACAAGGTAATTAAGAATTTATTTGCTTCAATTATTTTTTCTGATATTATGTGAAACAAAATACATTTAAGGTGGTATACTTTATTCCAAGGGAAATTTTATGGATTTGGCCCTCTGAGAAATATCAAAATAGTTTATCAAAAATAACTCTAGAATTTTTTTTTCATTTATAAAGCAGAACTTTCATCTAAAGATATGATATTAAGATGATGCTTGGAATGTATCAGGGCTCCAGATGTTAAATGATGCTGGGGAAAGATAAAAAGGAAATATTTTCCTGGGTGTTTTGAGATGAAGTATAAAGGACTTTGAGAGGGAATTTGCAGTTCCATGGGAGGAGAAGAAAACATGTATTTCTCCCTGCAGCATTGAACAACTGCATGACTTTTGGTTTAAACAAATTGAGAATACCATTTTGTACTCAACACTTACTTTTAACCATCAATATTTGGTAATAGGCAAGTAATTTCAACTTATTTTATATTATATTTCAACTTCTATTCATTCTATCCTATTGTTCACTATGGTGCATTTTTGTATCTCTCTCAGATTGTTCTATCTATCTATATATCTATAATATTTGCACATATATTTAGTAGTTAACTTGATAACTGATGTATAAAAACATATTTAGTGATAATGTTTAGCAACTAACTGAAATATGTAGAATATAGCATACCTTCTTTAATATTTGTACATTTATAATTTTTTGTCAAAATACTAATAAAGGTAGTAGTCACTAATTATCAAGAATTACATTTAGAGCTTTTCCTAGAAAGTTGAGTTGATCAAGAATTCCATGATCAAATAAGAATTTGTGTTCCTGGAGAAGATGATGTAAGAAAGGCACAGTACCCCATATGTATTAGCTAAATAATGAAGCATTTGAAGACTATGTGAATAATAACTTCATTTTTCAATAATTAATGCAGTAGAGACAGAATAAAATACACCAGAGTGATATTAAAAATTAAAGATACATGATTGGACTATAAAAGTGAGAAATATACAACACACAATCACAACAACAGCAAAAGTCCCCAGTGCTTCATATCAAAATACAATATCACTTTAAAAACTATATGCAGATGTTCATGCTTCTCTTCTGACCAATATTTTATTGTTTTCCAGGTCAATGTTATCAGTAAAATCTGCCTCAAACCAACCATTGGAAATGAAAAATCGAACATCAGTAACAGACTTCATCCTCCTGGGTCTAACAGATGATCCAGAGCTACAGGTTGTGATTTTCTTCTTTATATTTCTCACCTATGTGCTGAGTGTTACTGGAAATCTAACTATCATCACCCTGACCCTGCTGGATTCCCACCTGAAGACACCCATGTATTTCTTCCTCAGGAATTTCTCCTTCCTAGAAATTTCATTTACTTCTGTCTGTAACCCTAGGTTTTTGATCAGCATCCTAACTGGGGACAAGTCGATTTCCTACAATGCTTGTGCAGCTCAACTATTTTTCTTTATCTTCCTGGGCTCAACAGAGTTTTTCCTCCTGGCCTCTATGTCCTATGATCGCTACGTGGCTATCTGCAAGCCTCTACATTATACAACCATCATGAGCAACAAGATTTGTTACCAGCTCATCATCATCTCTTGGCTGGCTGGTTTCTTGGTCATTTTTCCACCACTGACCATGGGCTTGCAGTTAGATTTCTGTGATTCCAATGTCATTGACCACTTCACCTGTGACTCTGCTCCTTTGCTGCAAATCTCTTGCACAGACACCAGTACTCTAGAGCTCTTGAGTTTTGTTTTAGCTTTGTTCACTCTCCTGACCACATTGACACTAATAATTCTCTCCTATGCTTACATCCTCAGAACAATTCTAAGAATTCCTTCAGCTCAACAAAGAACAAAGGCCTTCTCAACCTGTTCCTCACACATGATTGTTGTCTCCATCTCATATGGAAGCTGCATCTTCATATATGTGAAAACATCAGCAAAGGAAGGAGTTGCTTTCACAAAAGGGGTGGCTATTCTCTACACCTCTGTCGCTCCTATGCTGAATCCATTTATTTACACTCTAAGGAACCAGCAGGTGAAACAAGCAATTAAAGACATTGTGAGGAAGATATTTGCCTCAAAACCATCAATCTGAACATGATTAATAACTGAGGCAGGTGCATAATTTGGACTTCAAAGTCAAAACATTGCTGTTTAATTATTCTCTGCCTTCTTATCTCTTCTCAGAAAAACAACTTTTTATGCCAATTGTTATTAAAATAACATACTATGTATCAAATACTTTATGAATTCATACACATTATTATTACGGAATGATTTGAACATTTTCATATAATACAATTCAAAGACAGGACTAAAATCATTTTATATATTAATTTATATACTTCTAGTATATACATGTAAATGATTAATCACTGCACATATTTCTGAACAGAAGAAGACATTGAGTTTCTTTACTTATTAATTCATATGTGTGTTTATATAAATGTATGTATAAGCATGTATGTTCTTAAAAATGTATATACATGCTCATGTGTCTGTGTGTGTATATGTATTCCCTCTTTTTGCTTTTTTTTTCTCTTTTAGTAGTGCTAGAGATCTAGGACACCCTGCTTTAAATGGTTGTTGTGGTGGTTTTATTTAATAATATAAAGAGAAAATGTAGACATATAGGTTACAGGAAGAATTGGTTTATAAACAAACAGTAAATGTTAAACAAGATGAAAAAAAGAGGATTACTTTTGTACTAAACATTTGACATTTAATTCACAACTTACTTGAAATCTTATGATTTAAAAATTGAGTGATATTTGTGATCATGATAGAAAAATCAGTAATAGATACAACCATTTTTGAGGGCTTTTGCCTCTAAATAAATTCATTATATTGTTATTTAAATTATTTCACTTACTATTTATGCTGGCGTTTGCAAGAAAAATTAATATAACTATGACATCATGCTGAGTGTGAAGGTGCCTGCCTATAATTCTGGAGGCTGTAGTTCACAAGTTCAAAGCCAGCCTCAGTAATTTAGCATTGTCCTACGCTACTTAGAGAGAACCTGTCTCAAATTTAAAAATTAAAAAGGCCTGGGGGTGTGACCCAGTGAGTCAGCAACCCTGGGTTAAATCCCTGTGCAAAAAAAAAAAAAAAAAAAAAAAACGAAAAGAAAAAAATACAATTTTATGAGAGTAGAAATTTTCTAATTAGAGTTATTACTTAAGGAAAAAATAGCATCAAGAAGTCACATTTTTGTAAAACGTTTCTACCAAAAAAAAAAAAAAAAGCAACATTCTGCTTGGGAATGACAATCTCTGGAAAAGTTTACCTAAGTTAGGCCATGATTTAGAAATCTATATCCATGTGGTATGCTAGCTTATATTTTGTCTTTTATCAGTTCTCCCACTCTAATTTTGGTAAGGTTTGCTCATCGAATTATGTGAGATAATATTGTTTTCCAAATAAGCACTAAAAGTAAAAATTGATTAAGAAAAAAGATTTAGGAAATTAAATGTATAAGAAAGACTTGCAAGAACTAGGAAAATTCGGTTTAGCTCAGGAGCTAAAAAAAGTAATTCATGTATGCCACTCTTTATTATTTCTAATAATTTATTTTCTTCCTGCTTTTATCATAACTTCATTTGTTCATATTTTGTTTGCTTCTTCTATTAAGCAGATAGTTATCTGTCACATAATAAGTAGCAGAAAACACTGCAGACCTAAATTCACTCATTTTTTAAAAAAATAGCTCATTACATTTTATTTTTAAATTTATTTTAGCAGCTTTATTGACATATGGTTTATGCAACAGTATATGCACATATATAAGGCACAAAATATGATTTTTTTTTGAAATTTATACATCCTTAAAATCGTCACAACATTGAAGACATTCAAAGTAATATATATGACCTCCAAAAATTTGTTCCTGTCTCTACCTTTTTATATTTTTTAATTTGGGAAGAACACTTAATATCAACATCTACCCTCTTCACAAAATTTTTGTGCAAAATACAGTATTGTTAACCATAGACCCATTGTTATATTGTAGATACCTAAAACTTATCCATCCTATGTAATTGAAATTTTATATTCATCAAATAGCAACTGCCCATTTCCCCAACTCCACACACCTGAAAGCTTACACTACTTTCTGCTTCTGAGTTTGATTATTTTCAGTCCTTCAAAAATGTGAGCCTTGTTTTATTTGTCTATGACTGCCTTTTTTCTTATTACAATGTCTTCCAGGTTCATGTATATTGTTGCATATGGCAAAATTTCACTATTAATTAGGGCTGAATAATATCCCAATGTATGTATATAACACATTTTCTTTGTCCACTAGTCTGTAGATGGATATTTAAAGGATTGCTTTCATATCCTGGATATTGTGAATAATAATGTAATATGCACAAGTATTCAAAAATTTCCAGATGATCCTGGTTTCGATTCTTTTGGATTCATATCTAAAAACTGGATTTTTGTCTCACATGGTAGCTTTATTGTAATTGTTTAGAGGAACAATTGTACTGTTCTCTGAAATGGCTGTATCATTTGACATCCCCATCAACAATGTAAATGAGTATCAATTTCTCCTCCTTTGACCCAAAATTGTTACTTTTAATTTTGGGGGTTTGTTGTTTTGCTTTTGTTCATATAATAGCCCTCCTAACAGGTGTGATGCCTCACTGTGATTTTAAGTTACACTCCTCTAATAATTAGTGATGTTAAGAACCTTGTACACTTGTATGTATTCTTTTGGAAAATAACTCTTCAGGTCCTTTTCCCACTTTTGTTTTCAGTTGCATTAGTTTTTCAACTGTCACATCTACAGAGTTTCTTATATTTTAGATATTAATCCCTTACCATGTTTATAAGTATTTTTTCCCATTCTATGGAATGCCTTTTCATTCTGTTTTTTTTTTTTTTTTGTGTGTGTGTGTGTGTGTGTTTTTGTTGTTTGTTCTTTGTGAGTGTAGAAGCATCTCAATTTGATGTGCTCCCACTTGTCTGTTAATGTTTTTATCACCTGAGCTTTTGGTGTCATTGCCAAGACCAATGTCATGACGCTTTCCACATATATTTCTTCCTGGAGTTTTACTGTCTCAGATGTTTGTATGAGTGTGTGTGTGTACATGTTGTCTCAGATCTTATGTTTAGTCTTAAGTTCTTTTTCAGGTTGTGTGTAATGTGAGATAAGGCTCCAGTTTCATTCTTTTGCATGTGAATATATAGTTTTTGCAATTCTATTTATTAATTGTCATTTCCTATTGTGAATACATAGCACTTTCTAAAAGTTCAATGTTCTGTACACACATCAGATTATTACTGAACTATCTTTTCTGTTCAATTAGTTTACATGTCGACTTATACAAATGCCATGATGTTTAATTGTTGCAGCTTTGTAACATACTTAGAAATCAGCAAATGTTATGCCTCCAACTCCATTCTTTTTTCTCAGAATTGATTTGGTTATTCAAAGTCTTTGGTTATCACATTCCAATTTTAGCCTTTTTTTCTTTTTCAGTAAAAAAAAATAGTCTTGAAATCATGATACATATCACATTGAATGTGTAGATAAATTAGTGTAAAGAACAATTTAACAATATTAAGTCTTCCAATCCATAAACACGGGATTCTTTTATTTATTTGTGTCCCTTAAGTCATTCTTCGGTGTTTTATAGTTTTCAGCATAAAAGTCTTTTCTCTATTTAGTTAAGTTTATTTTAAATATTTTATTCTCTTTTTTACTATTATAAATTAAATTGTTTTCTTTCAAACTTTTCAAATAGTTTGTTGTTATTGTAGAGATGCAGCTGTGTTTTGTTGTGTTGGTTTGGTATTTTGCAACATTACTAGTTCATTGGTTCAAACAATTTTTTTTTTTGTGTGTGTGTGTGTATTCTTCAGTGTATTCTTCATAGACCATGCCATCTACAAAAAAAGATAATTTGACATTTTCCAATTGAATGTCTTTCATTTTTTATTATTGCTTTATTCCTCTAGATATCATTTTCACTCTAATATTGAATGAAAGCAGTGAATATGGGAAAAGTTATCTTGAATTTGACCTTTAAGGATCATGTTTTCCCTTACTGAAGATGATGTTAGTGGTGGGCTTGTTGTACACTGTCTTGTTGTGTTGAGACTAATTCCTTTTGAACCCAGTTTGTTGAGAGATTTTTTTTTAAATCATAAAATAGTGATTTATTCTTGGGGTGCAAGGATGACTAAACATGGGCAAATAAATTAATTAGATAATCCACAGTAGCAGAATGAAGAATAAATCATTTGATCATCTCAATAGAGAAAAAATATTTAGTAAGTGCAATACCTTTGCAGCTTAAAAACACAATTCCTTATTTTTGATTCCTTATAGATAGGCAAGAGATTCACCACCATCAATTTCAATTGCCAGTTAGATGGTATTGATTGACATTCCTTTGGATAGGTATCATGAACTATCACTTGGATCCAGGAGGGTCAGTTATATGTTTCATAGGCTTAGTGTGGTGCTTAATTGTATGAGTGCTAGAATTATGTTGCCAGGGTTTGTATTCTGGATTTGTCATTTACAAGCTTGACATTTTGAAAAAAACAAAACAAAACAAAACACCTTACCTTCTCTAGAATTCAGATTTGTTTATTTGTTATAAAGGAGGAAAAATATTTGTACTCAATTGATAGATTTTTAAAATAATTTTATATAGATTAACATCTAAAATACTGCAAGTAAACAAGTAAGTTCTTGGCAGTGTTAATAATTATTATTGCAATGGGTCCATCCCAGTGCAACACTGGTGTCAGCAGGCTATGGAACTGAGTAACCATAGACTGAAACATCTAAAAGCAAGCCAATTTATGCTGCCCATCACAACTTGAAATTTGGGACAAACTGTGCTTGGATCGCCCTCTAGTGCTGACACAATGAACACTCAATAGCAAATGTGAAGCAAACCCAGACTTAGGACACAATCTAGAGCTGAAAGAGCAGAAATGACTACAGACTCAGAGAAACTAAGCAGGCCACTTAAAATTCCTACCAATAAAAGCATAAACAAAGATAGATTATGAAGTTTGGAATAAACTCCCAACGCTTCAATGATATTGTACACTAAAAAGCATCAAGAACTGTCATGGAACTACTAACTGTCCAAATAAGGTACACAAAGACGACTGGATAGTAACCCACATGGATGTGAACTCTTGAATGAAGAATCTAAAAGAATAATTTTAAGGAACTTAATAAGCTACAAGAAAATAAAGGGAAACAATAAACACTAACAAAGAATTAGCAGAGAAATTGAAGCAATTGCAAAGGAAAAAATGACCAGAAATTCTTGCACCACAAAAAATATACTAAGTGAAATTTTAAAATATGAAAGAAGGAATTATAGCAATATTAATTAAACAGCAAAGAGAATTAATGAGCTCAAAGTTTTTAGAAAATGCACAGTTGGAGAAGAAAGAAGACAAAACAAAAGGAATAGAGAAAGCCTGTGGGGATTTGGATACACCATTAAAAGAGCAAATAATTGTGTTTTTGGGGTTCAATAGGGACTTGAGAATACCTAGGGATAGAAAGGTTATTCAAAGAGGTAATAACAGTAAATTCTCCAAACCTGGAGAAGAATAGACATATTCAGGTATAAGAAAACTCAGTGATCACCAGACAGATTTAACTTGACCAAGTCTATTCCAAGACATGCTTTAACGAGTTAAAAGTAAAAAGATAAAAGTTAAAAGTGAAAGATAAAGAGAAGATTCTCAAGGTCACAGAAGAAAAGAAACAGACAACATATAAGTGTGTATCAATTCACCTGACAGCTGACTTTTTAAAAATCTTACAGGGTAAGAGAGAGGGGCATGAGATTTTTAGAACAATGAAGGGAAAAAAATTATCAGCAAAAAATACTGTACCCATCAAAGCTATTCTTTGAAATGAAAAAGTGGTAAAAGTATTTTTAGCTAAAAGCTGAGAGAATTTGTCCCCACAGTACTGAGTGCCAATATATGCTAGAGGGAGTTATTTAAAATAAAAGATAGTGATGTTGAAGAGTAAGAAGAAAAGATGGGAAGATTTAAAACTCAAAGAGTAAAATTAGCCATACAGACAAATTCACAATGCCTTAATGTTGTAAGGTGGTATGTAAATCATCTATATCTTTAGTATGAATATGATAAACAAAACATGCCTAAACTCAAAAACTACATTGGTAAGTTTACATGGAAGATGTGAGGTGTTAAAAATTGAAAATGTGGGGAGGAGTGGAGTGTGAATGTAATGTTCTTATTAATATAGTTTCTTTTTCTTACTTTTATAATCATGTTATGTTGTAAACATTTAAAGATAACTTGTTATAATCAAGGATGTCTTTGTAACCCTCAAATTAAACACAAAAATATCTTGACAACCAAAAATAATAAGCAAGAAATGAAAACACAATCATAAATGCAGTAAATCACTTAATCACAAAAGAAGATTGTAAGAAAGGGGAAAAAAAGGAAATACTATAAAACCAGACAAGAAGTTTCAAAATGGCTGTAGTAAACTCGGCCCATTGATAAGTTATTTAAATGCAAACATGTTAAAATCTCCAATTAAAAGATGCAAAGTAGCTAAATGAATAATAAAAAACATGACCCAACTATAAGCTGCTTACAAGAATCTCAACTCACCTCTAAGAACCACTTAAACTGAATGTGAGGGTAGGTGATAGGATGTTCCATGAAAATAGAATAAAAAGCAGGAGTAGCCACAATCACATCACAAAACACTAGACCCTAAATAAAAAAAAAAAAAAAAAAAAAAAAAAAAACATAGGGCCAGGAGTGTAACTAACTCAGTGCTAAAGTGATTGTCTATAATGTGTGAGGCCCTGAGTTAAATCCCCAGCACTGGCAACAAGAACAAAGAAAATAATTTTTAAAAGAGGCAAATGAAATGATTAAATTGTGATAAAGGGTCAATTCCACGAGAGGAAAGAGTAGTTATATATGCATTCAATTTTGGAGTATACAAATATATAAAGATAATATTAATAGATTTAAAAGGAGAGATAGGCTCCAAAACAATAATACTATGGGATTTGAACGCTCCATTTTCAATAATGGAAGAATTATTCACGCAGAAAATCAACAAAGAAAGGACAGAGTTAAAGTGTACATAACAGACATCTACAAACTCCATCCAACAAGTGATGAATACATAATCTTCTAAAAACATAAAGTAATCTTCAAGATAGATCATATGATAGCCTACAAAACAAATCTCAGTAAGTCTTTAAAATTGAGATTATATTAATATATCTTTTCCAAACATACCATGATACAATATAATTAGAAATCAATAAAAAAAAACTTTGGAAATTACATAAATCCAGGGAAATTAAGCAAACTCAGTCATGAATAAACAATAGATAATGAAAGAAATGAAGAATGAAGTTAAAAAATGCTTGAAACAATTGAAATTGTAAACACAGCATACCAAACACCAATGGTATACAACAGAAGCACTAATACAAAGGAAGTTCATAACAATCAGTACCTTCTCCAAAAATGGTAAGGCCTTAAATAAGGAATTTGTCTGTGCATATCAAAAAAATAAGAACAAAATTCAAAATTAGTAAAAGGAAAGAAATAATGATCTAAGTCAAAATGAGTGAAATAGAGAATTTTAAAAAAACAACACAAAAGACCTTATGTTTGGTCCTTCAATAGATAAAGAAAATTGACAATTCCCCTGTAGGACTAACAAAAAGAAAATATTCAAACAAAATCAGAGAGGAAAATGACATTATTCAAATTGGCACTGAAGAAATGCCTAGAAACATTAAAGATTATTATGAACAATTATACCAATAAAATTTATAACCTAGAAAAAAGGAAAAAAGTACCTGGAAACATACACCTTGCCAAGATTTAATCATGAAGAAATAGAAAAACTGAACAGGCCAAGATTGAATATTGAAACAGTAAATAAAATCTCCCTTCGCAGAAAAAAATCCAGGACTAGATGGCTTCTCTATGAAGTTCTACCAGTTATGTAAGAAATATTAATTCCATTGTTTAAGGGGCTCCATAAAAAGGAAGAGGATTAAATTCTTGCAAATTTATTCTATGATACCAGCTAGCATTAATTTCCCTTATACCAAAACGAGACAAGGACACAACAACAACAAAAGTACAGCCCAATGTCCTTAAAGAACATAGATGCAACAATTTTCAACAAAACTATCAAACTGAATCCCATGACACATTAAAAAGATTATTCACCATTCTTTTTTAAAAAATATTTTTTTTAGTTATAGGTGGACATATTATTTTTATTTTATACTTATGTGGTGCTGAGGATCAAACCCAGTGCCTCACGCATGCTAGGAGAGTGCTCTACCTCTGAGCCACAACCCAACCCCCATTATTCAACATTCTTAAGTGGGAATCCTGGCAGGGATGCAAGGATGGTTCAAAATATGCAAATCAATAAACAAGATATGCATCATCAACAAAATGAAGGACAAAAGCATATGATCACCTGAATAGATGTAGAACAGCCATTTGATAACAAACTCAACAACCCTTTATGATGAAAACAGAATACATTAAGAGTAAAACTAATGTATCTAACATAATAAAGGCTATATATAATAAGTCAACAGTTGCAATCAAAATGAATGGAGAAAAGTTGGAAGCTTTCTCTCTAACATGTGGAACAAGAATGTCATTTCCACCACTTTCATTCTAGCAAGAACAATCAGGCAAAAATAGAAATAAAAAGGCATCTAAGTTGTTAAAGAGGAAATCATATTGCCATTGTTTGTAAGGCAATATGTTCTTATGTATAGAAAATCCACAAAACTCCACTAAAAAGCTATTGGAACTAAAATTAATTCAGCAAAGTTGAATGATACAAAACCAACATACAAAACTCATTAGTATTTCTGTGCACTAATAGCCTATTATTTGAATTAGAATTCAAGAGAGATTATTCAGCTATAAAAGTAATGATATCATGTGCCACAAGATGCATATAACTAGAGAACAATATGCAAAATAAAATAAGTCACATGCAGATAGACAAATATTATGTATTCTTTCTCATATGTGAATGTTAAAAAATTAAGTTGATCAGATTGTATAATAATGATTACTAGAACTGGGAATGGGGAAGATAATGGGCTAAGAAAAGTGGTACCCAAGTACACAGAAAATATTCTATAGAACAAGGATACTGTAGTTTATAATGACTTATTTTATATTTTATAAATAACTAGAAGAAATAAGCTAGAAGTCTCCAAACAAAAAGTAATAGGTAAAAGAACCAACAAGGCTTGCTGTTGGAGAAAATGCCCATTTATTGAGGAACAGCTCTGCATATTTATAAAGGGGGGGGGGTTGACAGTTGGCATGAGGTGCTTTTTGATTGGTGGGTAAGGATCAGATAAGCCAGCAGGGCTCACCATTGGACAGCTCTTCTTGGGGGATGGGGAAGTTAGTCTTTGGAGGGGCCGGAGGGGAATTCCAACAATAGTGAGAAACATTTTTTGCATATAGAACAAATAATGTCCACCTTATACATGTTCTCCTGTTTTCAAATATAAATTCTGATTAACAAAATAATTGTTTTTATAATATCTCTGTATACATAGTACGTTTTGTCAATTAGAATTTTCACATGTACCAGATACTTTATCAAATATTTTATCATGGTGGATTCAATAAAATATTTTGTTAACAGACATAATTATATTCTTAGGAAGTATAATGGGCAGTTGAATCAGACTTGTGCTGTTCCCCCACCCCATCCTGCCGCCATTAAGACGAGCACCTTCCCTGTAACTTGTTCCTAATAGCTATCTTATTGTCTCAAGGAAGGTGTTTTGGCTGCAGCCTATTTTACTTGCTTTGCCAAAGCTAATTACACAGAAGATTCAGTAAATGATATTTGAACCTCAACACTAAGGACACTTAACAATTAACTCAAGTAATCCCAATGTGCTTCTCTGAGACAGAGAAGAAAATATAAATATCATTATTTGAGGAGTAAAAATATTAACTGCCTGCTCTTAAGGATCAGAAAACCACTCTTCTCAACCCCAAGAAAATAATTTTTTTTTCCCTCTAGAATTTTCTTACCAGCATGAGGGAGAGCAAAGAAAATGATTCTAATATTCAAAGTAAGAAAGAGTTTCTAAATATATACTCTGTTAAAATGGGAAACTAGAAAAACGCAAGACTCTCCAAAACATGCCTACAGAGCAATTTAAGTGATTGCCAGGACAAAACACATTTTCCTTAACACCATGCAGTTTTAAACCCACTAGGAGCTGCCAGCCAAAATAATAAAAAATTATTAAGAGTAAGTAATCTAAGGCAGACACGAAAACTATTTTCTCTTTTGAGAGATAAGGGAAAGAAGATGATGTATTGGTGTATTTTCCTGTAATTTTGTTAAGATTTGTTTCAACTCTTTAATATGGAATATTGTAATGACCATGTTTTCATATTATTAAACAGAGTCTTAACTACACTATTGTCTTTGTCAGGCATATTTAAGCATCTATCTGTAGTCACCGATCCAGCAATTTGTAGTTATCCATGCTGTGTAATTTAAAAGACACTCTGAGGTGTGCCTTCCAAATCCTTGGAAAATGTATCACAAAGAATATTACATTGCTGAAAATTTCAACATTTTCTAAATTGGAAATATTATTTTAGTATGAAAAATTTAAGTAGAAATAATACAATACTACTATTATTTTAATGAAATTGTTCCCTTAATAGCAAATTGAGACAAATTACTCTCTATTGCAAGAACTTTTACTTGCTCATTATTCACTGCACAACATTATCAAAGCATGCTGAGCCTTGCCATATACACCACATGGGATTTTCTAAGGCAAATGGCCATAGAAAGGAAGAATTCATTTTTCCAGACTCATGGGACTCATGTTGTTTGCAGGAATTTTTAAAAACCAAACTGAGTTTTAAAAAAATCCTAAAACAAACTGCTATCTCCTGGGGAAATATCCTTTCATTCAATGATAGGGAAATACCCAAAGCCCAAGAGACCATGTTTTCAGGTGCTGCATATGTTAAGTGCAAGCATTATAAATAATAGATGCTGGCTGACTAGGGGCAGTTATTGCTTCACTAACAGAAGCACTGTCTGTTCCTCTATATGAAGATTACATGTAATGATCAGAGATTACATCAACAAAAGAAAGCCTGTAATGCAGGTAAAAGAACTCTATTAATACTTTAGTCATCCTTCATTTGAGTCTAAATTATAATGCAAATATATAAATTAAGTGATGGTTTATGACATAAGTAACAGCACTGATGGGGTGTGTAGATGACAGTGTCAGTGATTAACACTAATCTTTCAATGCCTGGGTGATTCTCAAACTTTAATATGCATATGAAACTCTTAATAATTGTACTGCAATTATTCTAGCTTCTAATTTCTCCACTAGTATCTAACCTCACTCCCTGACTTCCTAGTGAAAATTTATTATCTAATTCCCCAAAATTTCTATATTTGTGAAAATATCTTTGATAATTCTAATTCAAAAGATGAAAGTAATGCATTACAGAAAGTAATGGTGAGAGATTTAGTACAAGTTAAATGAGTTTCATGATGTGGAACCTAGCCTGGTGCCTTATAAATGGTAGATGCTATATGGGATAGATTTATTTCAACTAACTTGCTTTGTGTTTGACAACAGTCAGGTGCAATCAATTCCTGAGGGAATTAATAAGAGGGAGGGGGATGAAAGGATCCAAAGCACTTCATTCCTTGGAAAGACTAGGACCAAGACAATATCAGAATGGAGCACTCTGTGCAGTAAATACATCATCATTATGCCTAAGGAGTCTGGAAAAAGGAATTGAGAGTTTGAAAGATACATATGGAGAATGGATGTTATAAAACAAACATTGCCTAGTCACAGCTTTCCCTATCCTGCATTGATGGAATGATTTCTGAGAGGATGAAACAAAAAAAACTTAGGGGAATTAAAAGACTTCATTTTTTATGCAAAAGGAGAAGATATATTTACACCTAATCAAAAAATATGTGAAGAGAGAAATGAAAGTGATATTGCGTTTCTGAGGAGAAAAATAGATGAAATTTAGAGTTTGTGTAAAGGACTGTATGAAAGGCTTTAAAAGCACAAAAGGAAAAACTATCTTGTTAAATAATTAAGGGGACAATTTTTGACTTTAAGATCTCTCATTTATTTATCTTCCATACTAGAAATTTATAGCAACAGAACAGCTCTCCATTTCCCCTTCCTCTGCTCCTGGCAACCACCCCTCTAACTCTCTTTCTTTGAATCTGACTATGTTAGATACTTCATGTAAGAGGAACCAAACAATATTTGTCTTCTGTAACTCATTTCACTTTGATAATGTCTTCCAGGTTATTCATGTTGTTACGTATTGCAGGATTTCCTTCTTTTTAAAGTTGGATAATATTCCATTTTTTGTGTGTGTATGTGTGTGTGTGTGCACACATGCATATCACATTTCCTTTTAGTCAGTTTATCTGTTGATGGACATCTTAATTGTTTCTGTATCTTTGCTATTTTTAGCTGCAAAGAACACAGGATCGCAGACTTTTCTTTGGGATATTTATTTCTATTCTTTTGGAAATATGACAAAAAGTGGAAATGCTAGATCAGACAGTCATTCTATTGCCTGTTTTCTTAGGAAACTTCTTAACATTTTCTATAGTAACTATACGAGGTTACATTTCCACCAAAAGTTTGCAGATCCCAATTTCTCCACATCCTCATGAAAACATATTTTTATTGTTGTTAATAGATGGATGTAAGTTGACATCTCATTGTAGTTTACACCTTAATATTAGTTGTTAGAAAGCTGAGTAGTCAGAAGCACATTTTTACTGTAAGACTCCAAACACCTGATATTTCCAGTGTAACAAAGATTGTAAGCTGTGGTCACACTTCCTGGAGGATAGCAGAATCACCAGAAAAGAGAAGTTTTTTAAAAATTGAACTTTTCCTGCCCACTCAGCCTTCACTTCATCCTGTACCTGGTTCCCACTCTTTGCAGAAGAGAAAACTACTGGTATTGCACAATTGTTTTCCTTACCTCGAAAGTGCTGGATCCTAAGAGATTTATAATTCCCTACCATTTAGGTGAATTTATGGATGAGAAGAATGGAGAAAAGAGGAGGAATCCTGGCCAGGCAAGGAAAAGTCAAACAACAGATCCTCAGATTGTGACTATTCCTGGCCATAGAAATTTGATGGCATTATTTTTCCCTTTACAAAAGGTAGGTTTATTTATTTATCTCTGTGGCAATCCTCACTTTTTCTCTAGAAACACTATCACTGAAGATGATTATGTAAAATACAAAGAACTGAATAGCTAAATGAACATTTTAATATGGATATAAACGTAAGTAGAATTAATACTATTAATATGAAAAGATGTTTAGACTAATAACATATCAGCATATGTACTTGGAGTATCAGTATGAGAGAAACACATTTTTGGATATAGATAGAAAATTAAATTAAAAAAAATACGTGGGTTATAATCACAAGATTTAACAATAATTCTAATCTTTAGACATCACAAGTAAGTCTTTTAGATATAAGTATCATCTGAAATATTCTCTATTTTTTGAAAGATTAAAATACAATTTAAAATATATCAACATACAACAAACCATTTCTTCAAAAATTATTAAACATGTGTTATGTATCATGCACTCTTTTTGTAGCTACAAAGGCTATAACAGAGTAAGAACAACTTTCCTGTTCTTAGACTATATTTTTCTCTCAATCTTAAAAATCTAATAACCTTGAGAATATTTGGATATTCCTGAGCTTCTTGAAGGTACCTGTTTATATTATCCATGTGGATCACGGTTGATTTTAGAAAGACAATATGAAGTCTGTCTTAGGAGATTAAATCCTTAGAAATGCAGTAGGTGGTTTCAGACTAATGTGGAACAATGTGGAACAATTACAATTCCAAAAAGTGATATATGGGAAGCAATTATGTTAAAAAAAAGAGCAAACCTTTACTAAGCGCCTAACAAGGAGGGAGAGGTCAGGAAAGAAGTTACAGGAAATAAGAAAGCAAACAGTAGCTGCTGACAGGGAATTAGTTATTAAGGGTAAAGGAAGCAGTAGATCAAGGCTGGGAAAAACTCTGTAGAGTGTAGAGCTGGGCCTATTCAGGCCTTTGTTTTAAGAAGTATTCAAAATAAAAGAGTAGTTTGAAGTGTATATGTAAATATGGACTTTGAATCAAATGACCAGAATAAGTATTAGGGAGTATATAGTCTTTGGAGTGTTAGGAAATCTATAGGGAGTTGCAAGTGAAAGTCCCAACAGAGCTAGTTAGGACCTCAATGGGATGAAGAAAAACTGAGGAGAAACTTGGATGTTTTTAAATGAATTTAAAACATCATGCCATAATACACAGCCTAGATGGCTATATTCTGTGATATTAAATATATATTAACATCTGAAGCTTTGAGAGAAAGAGGGACATCAGTCAAGTAATTGAGCATAAATGTATGCATAAGAAAGTACGCTTTTTTTAATACCTTGGACATAACACTTTCTCACACTATAAGTAAAATAGTTCTACATCCAACCATCCATAGGTTCTACAATTTCCACTATAAGGAATCCTGTTCTTGTCTTTATCACTTGTTTGTTTTTCAAGAGAAATGTATCTTACCCTTACATCAATCCCCAGATAGTAACAAGTAAAGAGAATCTATGCCCTTATTTACATGGATAGGCTGGGTATCCAGGGTTCTCTTGGACAAAGAACTATTAGCTACCCATAAGTGTCATCTTTTTCTAACCCAGCTGGAAATCCAGTCCATCTAATGAGTTGTATGTGACCAATAAACTACATTTGTAAATTCTAAAGGGAGCAAACAATCAAAGAAAAAGGTGGATTGTTCTACAAAAACATGAACCCTTAAGGAAATCTCCACTGGTCATACACATAAAATTCAGGATTGCTATTGAAATAATAAAAAATATTAGTTATGATGTAAAAGTAGAAGAAAAACATAGGTTGGTTTGCTTGGCTTCTATATGCACACCTTTTTGTTGTAGAATTTGAATATGTTTCTCTTTATGAAATCTTGATTTTTATATAAGGATTTGGTAAATATCAATGTACAATGATGAGGAACCACACAGAAATAACCACTTTCATCCTGCTGGGACTGACAGATGACCCAAAACTGCAAGTTCTGCTTTTTATCTTTCTGTTGCTCACATACATTTTGAGTGCAACAGGGAACCTGACTATTATCACCCTCACACTGGTGGATCCCCATCTTAAGACACCTATGTACTTCTTCCTCAGAAACTTTTCCTTCCTAGAAGTTTCATTCACTACTGTCTGTATCCCTCGATTCCTGTACAGTTTATCAACTGGAGACAATGCCATTACCTACAATGCTTGTATAAGTCAAATATTTTTTGTTTTTCTCTTTGGAGCAACAGAATTTTTTCTCCTGGCAGCCATGTCCTATGATCGCTATGTGGCCATCTGTAAACCCCTTCATTATGTGACCATCATGAACAACAGAGTGTGCACCTTATTAGTCCTCTCCTGCTGGGTAGCTGGCTTGATGATTATTGTCCCACCCCTAAGTGTAGGTCTCCAGCTTGAATTCTGTGATTCTAATGTCATTGATCATTTCAGTTGTGATGCAAGTCCCTTCATAAAGATCTCCTGTTCAGACACATGGATATTAGAACAGATGGTTATCATTGTGGCTGTATTTGCCCTCATTATTACCCTAGTCTGTGTGGTTCTGTCCTACACATACATCATCAGGACCATTCTGAGATTCCCCTCTGTTCAGCAAAGGAAAAAGGCCTTTTCCACCTGCTCCTCCCACATGATTGTGCTTTCCATCACATATGGCAGCTCCATATTCATTTATATTAAGCCTTCAGCAAAGGAAGAGGTGTCCATAAATAAAGGAGTTTCAGTTCTCGCCACTTCTGTAGCGCCCTTGCTGAACCCTTTCATTTACACCTTGAGAAACAAGCAAGTGAAACATGCTTTCAATGACTCCATAAATAAGATTGTGTTTCTCTCAAAGAAGTAGAAGTTTTGATGAATAAGTAAAATAAAACATTCTGTAATTCTTTTTGTACTGCTTCTAAGTTACTTCATCATTTCCTTTCTACATTACAATCAGATTAGCCTTCTCAATGACACTTAATATTTAATCCTGATCTCATCTCTATTAAACTCTTTATTATTTCAACTCAAATTCATGCATTGTGTTTTCCATCACTGTGAAACTAAAATTCATAATTTTCAAGGTGTTAAGTTTTTCTTATTTCTGAGCTAGGGAAGTGAAGAAAATAACATTGCTCTAGGGAAGGAAAGATAATATTTAAAATTGTACAAATTATCTCTGAGTTAAATTAAATGGCAATAGTGCCAGTCACTGTCTTCCTGTAATACAAGTTACAAAATGAATAACACAAATGCAATAATCAAAACAGCAACAACAACAAAAACAGCAGAGACATGCTAAAATATATTAAAACAAATAAGGCATTCCAAGCAAATTAAAATAATTGGAGAAGGAGGTATCAACAGGAGTTGATTAGTCAGAATTGAAGAATTGGAGATTTCTTCCCAATCACTGAGAAGACTTATTTGCTATTTCCTTATATAGAAGAGCAATATTACTTTCAAAGTATACATTTAATTTAAAGCAATATATACATAAAATCACATTTTATGTTACTCATTCAGAGTAGATGCATGAAAGTGAATTGAAACACCAAATTTTGCATTTTCACAAATAGGAAAACTAGTTAAGTCAACATAAAATATACAAAATAATTTTTTGAAGATATCAAGGATATAGAATTAATAAAACTTGGAAAAAATAATAATACTAATATCAATTAGAATTAAGATGAAGGGAACATATTTTTTGGTGTTAAGTATTTTGAGTTCTTTGCATAACCTGGAGATTAATGCTCTGAGGTGAATGCAGTAAACATTTTCTCCCATTCTGTAGGCTCTCTCTTCATGTTTTTAATTATTTCCTCTTGCACACATTCCATGTATACGAGGGAAAGGTTTCCCTTCAGAGTGATGGGCTGGCTGAGAAATAAAAGCCAAGAAAATAGTACTACAAAATAACCACAGGACACATAAATACAATTTCAGAGCTGAGGCAGCAACAGGCCAAGCTGACCAGAGGGGTACAACTTCTAACAAAAAAAGGAGCCCACACCTGATTTATTTATATCAGCACAGATCAAAATAATTTGATAGAAATTTCTTCTCAAAAACACCATTGAGGTAGGGGTCCATAGACCAATCAGACCTTAATGGGTCACGCCCATCTCTGGTGCTGCATAGGACCTTTGGCAAAGCTGGGTGGGAGTTCCTAATATATAAGACCATCTCAAAACCAGCAGGGGTGCTGCTGGGAGTTCCCAGATGCCAGATATTCCCAGTCAATGGCTTCAATGCTGATCTTGTCCTTGCACATTTCATAGATGGCTTCCCACACTTCCCCTTTTCTTACTTTTTAAATGCAAATGATGGGATGTTATATAGAGTTCCTGGATTCATGTTCTGAGGTTATGACAATCTATTATTAGGATACAAAAGAGAATTAGTAGAAAATATATCATTCCAATAATATACCATGCAGAGTGTTTCAGCATATTTCCTGGATTAAAGCTGCTCAATTTCTGAAGCACTTGACCAGCTAGAAATATAGGGTCCATAAGATTGATTATGCTTTTCTGAATATCCTGGATGTGATGATGTAACTCCATAAGATGCATGCTATTTTATTGCTATGCCAAATATCCATTATATGATTTTTAGCCTTTTCCGAATCCCATTGAGAAGCATTATATTTGGTGATAGTAACACAGACATATTTATAATTAGCATGGCATTTAAGACTCTATTTAAACTTAAGAGTGGAAAACTCATTACCAATAGTTATGACAGTAGCCTCCATGGTGTTCAGTTTAGTTTCAATCTTTTCATCAATATTTATCTGATTATGGAGAGTTTTGGAAGTATTTTGAGCCAAATTCTTGAGAAAATGTGCATGTTGACTGTTTTGAAATATAGCCACCAAAGCTGTTACATTACAGGATATAAATGGTATTAAAGCAACCATTCCAAGACTTACGAGACAAAGAGATCACTTGGTTAACTGAGTATGCATCTGTTGTAGAACTTGAACATCAGGGTCAGCATACCGTGGTTCTGAAATGTTGGCTGGTAGTAAGACAAAAGAGGTTAGTGAAGGATTAACATTCCTCTCCCTCTGTTAAATCTAGTGATGCAATTAGATTGCATTTTTTACAGGCTACAAGACATGTATCACTTTTTTGGCAATTATAATAATTTTCAAAAATTAAAACATAAGAAGATTGAACATAGGATCACAGGCCATATCAGGAACCCTCTTTGCAATTCCTGTCTAGAAAGTCAGGCATAGGGTTATCTATATGATGTAGAAAGTCTGAGGCTGAAATTAAGTGCCAGAGATCTTTTTTGATACCTCCTTCACTGAAGGTTAGAATATCACCAAGGAAACCTCCAGGAGTCATGACATTCTTAAGTAGTGGTCTTTTATCAGTTCTTAGAGACAGTCAAAAATATATCCATATTTCTAGAAACTTTATATTGAATTGGACAGACATTTGCACATCCCATCTATTTAGGAAAGGTACCAAATTCTATTGCAGAACAATTAAAGAAGTAAGGTAATTGTGGATCTTGTGGAGAAATGACTGGCTTGTTATAAGAAAATTCCATTTTAATAACTGTCCAGACATAAAATTTTAACTCCCAGGGGTTAGGTCTCCCATATGCTGTCTTTTCCTCAACAGGTACCTGTAAACAGCCAGCATGTTTATCATGGGACCAACATGGAAGTAGTTGTACACTGTAAACAGTATAATTAAATCCAGGCGCATGGATGTGTGTAATATGAGTATCTGTAAAACCTCCCATAATATGTGTATCATTAGTAAATAGTGGGATGGATTCTCCAGTTGACATTACTAAAGTTGGATAAGGGAAATAGGCTCAAAAATCTTTCCATGGATTCTAATTGCCTGCCAGGTAAATAGAGCTATCATGGCCACAAACATTGGGGTGGAGACAGTTCAACCTGTTGCATCAGATTCTTCAGCTGTTTCCATGATGGCAGTTTAGACATTTAGTCCCTCTGGGACTTCTTCATCCTCTTCCTACTTACTAAATTTCTGTTCCTGCTGGGGGGTCAGTGCTGACATCTCTGGACTGATCTTTAGTCATTTGAACCTAGGATCCAGGTCCTTCATTTCTGATGGCATGTTCAGGTACCCAAATAGGACAAAAAGCACCTTCTGAGAAAACATAAGCATGACCTCTACCCCACAATATGAATGAATTTGGTCCTCTCCACTGTCCTGTTTTTAAGTCTTTCCACCAAACTAGACCCAATGGACTTGTTTGCAGTGGAAAAATGTCTCTAAGCAGCAGTGCAATCTAAAATTTAGAACAAATGAAAATTTAGAACAAATAAAGCATGATTAAAGTTATTCTGTAGGGTGGTAATTCCCCTCCCCCCTTTTAAATAATTGTGGCTTAATAGATAAATGAGTTTGTTCTACAATGATGTGACCTTAAGCATTATGAAGAATTGCCGCAGTCTGGCTGGGCACAATCAGGAGCCACTTGTCAAAAGAAACTAACTTTATTTTTAGAACCACACACGCCAAACAAAACAGCCTCTCAGGAAAAACCCTCAGAGCCTCAACTGCCACCACTGGCTTTCCACAAGCCTCTCTCTCCCACACAAGCTTCTCTCCACCTCCCACAATCCTCCTGCTCTTGAGGCCAATTGGCTGGGTCATGTGGGCGGAGCCAAAAAAGTCCCCCAATGAGCAGCTCCGTGGTCTGAAAGGGCAGGGAAACAGCCCAATGAGCATCACCGCAGAGGAGCCAATCAGCTAGATGTTGCTGGGGCCGCTGTGAGCCAATCATCAGCCGGCAGCTGGAAGTTTGCTGGCAGCTGGAAGTTTGCTGGGGCCCCTTCGGCTGTGGCTCTCAACAAAGAATGCCTGTATTATGATCAGTACAAAATTGGTGGCAAAACTTTACTGGAAAATTATCGAGGATTTAAGGTATAAAGAGTCCTGAAATGCCATATTTATCGTCCCAAAAGTTTTGAGCACTTTCAGCAGACTGAGAGATCTGACCAATGAATGCCTTCTTGTTGGACAGGTGCTGTCTGTAAGGCCCAGTTCCTGGGCCAGAATTAACTGGAAATTACAGAGACATCTGCACCAATATCTGTAACTCCCTTGAAAATTTTGTAATTACATTTAAGATACAATAGAGGACACTCTTGCTTAAGTAATTGAGCCAAGTTTACTCTGTGTGGGGACCTGGAAATCTGAATTTCTTGGGGATCCAGCTGCTAAATCTTTCCCTACAGAATGACAAGGCAAGTAAACAATTGACACTATGATGTCTTTTGGAGAAAGCTGAGTAATGGAATTTGCTTGAACAGCAATTTTAATTTCTTCATTAAAATTTCCATAAAAAACTCCAGGTAGTACCCAAATTCCTTTTCTATTCAATATTAAACCTATTGTATCTGGTGGTAGAGGTTCCTAAATTCCCATAGGAACCATTTGTGGACCCATCTCTGATGTCAGTATGAATTTTAAGGTGGGATGGAGCTCCAAGCTCCCTGTTCCCAAGTGGAAAATGTTCTGAATATATCACAAGACTGGGGCTGTACATAAGGAGGGTGAGCTAGAGTGTGTGACAGTTAACCCACAGCTAAAAGCTGCTCTGGAGCAAATTGTGATGTCTCCCCCATTATATGGTGGGGTTGGGCCTTTTCCTACCTCCTGTTTCCCTGTTGTGTAAATGAACATGGTCTCTTTATGACATTCTGGGCATGGCTTTCCCATACCCAGTGGTTAACACAGACAAAGACCTGGTATATTTATTTGTCCTTGTGACAGTTTGCAATATCTTGCCAGGTGTCCCATCTTGCCACAATTAAAGAATTGCCTCTTAGAAATGGTCTCATTTAATGGATTTTGCAAAATTGCTTTAATACAGCTGCCATGGATACACCCTGGGAATAGGCTAATCCCACCCTGAAAAAAAAGGTGTATGTAACCTGATATCATTCATTTTTTGCAGTGGGGCTGAATTACCTCTTGGAAAATTCTAGTAGAATTTTCCAAAACTGTCTGTTTAATTAAATCTCAGAGGCATTCAGATCTCTGATCAAAGGGCTCACAGCTTGATATAAATGTGTCACAAAATCTGAGAAATTCTTCTTGGTCCCTTACTAAAAATCTGACTGAAATATAGTTTTCTCTCCCTCAGTAAGTAATTCTCTCCATATCCTTCTTGCACACACACTAATGTTAGTATAAGTTTGTGTAAGGAGCATCTGCCATAGACCTTCTTGGATATGCTGGGATTCACTAAGTTGCTGGCCATAAGGAACAGCTGCCATTGAACTGCTTAGTCATGTCTGCTTGCAATTGATGAAGAGCTGTAAGGGGCACTAGCCATAGGTGTTAGGTTGGTTTAAGGTGGCTAAGGGAACAAAGCACCAAGCAACTCATGCACCTGAAAGAACAACTAATCAGGCACCAACAGAACCATCTGCCAATCAATGGAGTCTCCTGATCAATCCTGGAAGGACATGGATCTCAGCAGGATCCCCTGACCAACCCCAGGAATACAAGGGACTCCAAAAACCACCCATTTCCTGTATCAAATCCTCCCTTCCTACCCTAAGCACAATAAAATTCCAATCCAGCTGAGCCTGCATGGGATTCCCTCAGACCGACTTTGTTGGACTGGAGGGTCTTGCCTGAGAGTGAATCTCAACAAAGCCTTGTTAAGATTCTTTTAATCTGCCTCCTTTTGATCACTGGTGCCTGACCTTAGAATAGGCATTCTTAGCAATGACTGATTATAATTGACAGAGAGCACAGCTCCATGGATGTGTACAAAGAACATGCCCAGTTGCAGTCACACACCTCACTGGACATAACCAATGGACATTGACTTTCAGTGGGTGTAACCAATCACCAACATACACCATCAACTTGGAACTGTATTTAAATTCCTTGTCTGGCCACATTAAAAAGTTTTGTTTCAAGGACATCAGTGAGACTGGCCACCTTGCTATCCATCCCTGGACTGACTCCTCCATTCCCTGACATCCATCCATTGGCTGGAGAGAACCACCAGACAAGAACAATGTCTGCTCTTTAGCTCTTTGGCATTGGAGGTTTTGGGGGCTCGTGGTTGCCATAGGATTGTGTGATTTGATTATAGTGTTTAATTAGTGTGCATTAGATGCTTGTTGGTGTGCTTCAGTATACCCAACACTTTTGCTTTAATTGTTTATATTTGATGATTGGCATGAATAGACATACATTTGCGTTTAAAGATAATCTGCCTCTGAGTAATTATGAATAATGCTGCTCATGACAGTTTCTAAATCATAATTTAACTGTATTTCCAAATCAGCAAATTGTCCCATCCCAGTCAACATCTCTAAAGTAATTTGAAGTCCATGTCTTCTGTTAGTTTCTTCCTGCTCAGACCAAAAATCCATCCAACAAGATTTGCAACCAATATTCACCTCCTGAAAGAGAAGCCTTAGCAAGTGTAATCCAATCATAAGTTGACAGGGCCTCATTACACATAGATTCTATCAAGTTTTGAGCAAAAGGCAAGTTTGGGCCATATGTGGAGCAAGCAAATTTTAATTATTCTTATGTTTTAAAAGAAATAGCTGATTGAACTCTTACATTTTGGTTTTGTTGGTCTAACTGCTCAAATATTGGAAATAATTTAAAGTCTGATATATCTTCTCCCAGGGTTCAGGTGGCTCTGAGGCCTCATAGGAGTGGTGAAATATTTGGGACTCTGAGTCTTAGACATTCTCAAGGGACAGGGTGGTCCCTGGAAAAGGACCATTTAAATGCAAATTACAGAGGTCTGCTGCCAATTTAATCTCTTCCTCAAGTGAAAGTTTTTGTCCTCAGACAGAGAATACTCCAGAGTGACCCTTCCTGCATCTTCTTGTTTCTCTCTTTCTAATGAAGTGCAATCTGGGCTGTTTCCCTGCCTTTTATTCACTATAAATTAGAATCATGTTATGAATCTGCCTCCAGGCTGTTTCCCTGTCTCTCACTTACTATGAATGAAGTTTGCTTTGGTTGTGTTCTTAGATCATCTCTTTGGTTTTCATGAGCTACAAATGGGGCCTGCTGCAGTTCCACCCTTGACTCTTCTCTGTGTTTTTAATGTGTTAAGTTTCCTGCAAACAGAGAATTTCTGGAAGCTTGACAACCCTATTAACTGGGTTTAAGACTTTTAACCACATTTCTGAGGCCCATGATTAAATCTCCTAAGAACCATCATCCAATATCTTAGTCTGAATATAAGCAAGTCTCTATTACCATGCATATTCTTCTAAATTGTACCCTTAGTCTTGTTAGCTGAAATACAGACAGCATGCAGCTCTCTGCCAGGTTTTTCCCAAGTATAAAAACCAAGGGATTTCTCCTCACAAAACTGTGGACAAACTTCCCTAATCACCTCTAAGCACTGAGAGATTTGAGCTCTTTTCATAGGCTTTCCCTTTTTCCTCATGATAGTCTTGAGAATAGAAAATTAAATTTCTCTCTCTGTATAGAGTGAGTTCCTTATGCTTGAAATCACGCACTAAAGAAACTTTCTCTCTTCTTTCTCTCAACCAGCAAGTTGTCCACAAGCTTTCTGCAAGAGAGGGTTGTGTACTCACCTGATACCTTTCTCTTTCAAAGGTATCAGGTGAGTACATGGACCCTCTTTGGGGAAGGTGTTCCTGTTCTGGGTGCCAATTCTCACTCATGTCCTGTGTGGGCAAAGAAAAGCATTCCCCTATAGAGGAATGGGCTGACTGAGAAATAAAAGCTAAGAAAATAGAACTATGAAATAATCACAGGACAAAGAATCATAGTTTCAGAGCCAGGGCAGCAATAGGCCAAGCTGACAAGATGGGTACAGCTTCTAACAAAGAAAGGAGCCTGTACCTGGTTTATTTATATCAGCACAGTTCTAAGGGATTCAATGGAAAGTTGTTCATAAAAGTGATGAAACCAGCCTAATTCCATATTAAGATTGGGAGCCATCTTGTCACAAAGTCATGGAAAGTTCATTTCTATTTTACTGAAAAATACTAAGATTTCTATTTGGTCTGACCATACATTTATGTTTAAACTTGTTTAAATTCCTGCCCATGTTCTGAACTCACCCATGCCTGGCTATACCTAAACAGATAACAATCCTCTCTGAAACTTCAGTGGCTCCTCATAAATTCTGACTCTCCTTGACCAGGTAAAAATCCTACCTAAAACCCCAGTGGCCTCTCATAAATTCTGGTTCTCCTTGACCAAATAACAACCCTCCCTGAAAACTGAGTGGCTCCTCATAAATTCTAATGTTGAAATCTAAATTAACTCTCTACCTTGAAATGTTAAGCCATGTAGATGTTGAGAGCCACAGCTGAAGGGGCCCAAGCAAACTTCCAGCTGCCAGCTGATGATTGGCTCACAGCAGCCCCAGCAAACTTCTAGCTGCCAACTGATTGGCTCCTCTGCGTTGATGCTCATTGGGCTGTTTCCCTGCCATTTCAGACCATGGAGCTACTCATTGGGGGACTTTTTTGGCTTCACCCACATGACCCAGCCAATCAGCCTGAAGAGCAGGAGGAGTGGGGGAGGTTGAGAGGCTTGTGGGAAGAAGGTGGTGGCAGTTGGGCTCTGAGGGTTTTCCTGAGGAGCTGTGTGGTGCGGTGTGTGTGTTCTAAAAATAAAGTTCGTTTCTTTTGACAAGTGGCTCCTGAATTGTGCCCAGCCAGACTGAGGCATTTGGTCGCCCCTATGGGGAACGACTGAGAGTAAGTGATAAGGTAAACTGCTCGTCCCTGAGGGCAGGGCGAGAGGATGGGTAGCCATTTTAAGATTCTTCTTTTGTTTTGCTTCACTTTTGTTTTAAGTTGCCTGTCCCTGGAGATGTGTAAGATGGAAGAAAAACCACTCACATCTGAGGAACAGATAAGGAGAAAGGACGGATGGACATTTCAGGAGGCTATTATAATGATTTTTTGTTGTTCCAATTTTGTTTCACTCTGTTTCAGTTTTCTTAGGCGTTATCTTGTTGGGTTTTATTATAGTTATAGTAGAAAAATTCAAGTAAAAGAGAAGGTCTCTCAAGCTAGTCAGACAGAGGAAGAAAGTTTAGAGCAGAAAAACCCATCAGGGGAAAAGTTACAACAGGAGACTGCTACTAACACCTTTCTATCACCAGAGGGCATAAGTGTCCAACTAACAGCGCCACCTCTACAGGAGACTGCTACTAACACCTTTCTATCACCATAGGGCGAAAGTGTCCAACCAACAACACCACCTCCATATTCTGGGAGGCCCCCAACCCCCACAGTTGATAGATGGGATCCTGAGACAGGATCTCAAATATTAACATGCCCTGTATTTGAGGTAGGAGGGCAGTGAATTCACCATGCTTTAAATTTCAAAATAGTGAAGCAGCTAAAAGAGTCTGTAACAACCTATGGTCCTCAAGCACCCTTCACTGTAAGCATGGTAGAATCCATTACCAACTTGAACATGAGGCCAGCAGATTGGGCTAATATGTGTAAAGCTGTGCTCAATGGAGGACAATACCTGTTATGGAAGGTTGCCAATGAAGAATTTTGCAAGGAGATGGCTAGGCGAAATGCAGCAGCTGGTTATCCTCAGAGAAATCTAGATATGTTGTTAGGAAAGGGACCTTATGAGGATCAGCAACAACAAATTGCATATGATCCTGGTGTATACTTACAAATTGCTGTTGATGCAGTTAGGGCATGGAAGACTTTACAAGGACATGGAGGTTTACAAGGTCAATTATCTAAGGTAATACAAGGAGCTAATGAACCTTATGCTGAATTTTTAGATAGGCTTATTCAAACAGCTACCAGAGTTTTTGGGAATACAGAACAAGCAATACCATTAATAAAACAAATGGCTTATGAACAAGCAAATCGTTGGTTCAGAGAAGTCATTAGACCATGGAAACATGAAGATTTAAACACATATATTAAATTATGTAGAGACATTAATGAACAAGGGCAAATTGTGGCAGCTGCAGTACAACTGGTTTTAGATGCCAGGCCAAAAACATGCTACAATTGTGAAAAACAGGACATTTTAAAAGGAATTGCCCCATAGGAGGAGGGTTTAACAAAACTAGGTATCAAAGGAATAGAATACCGGGTATTTGCCCATGATGCCATAGAGGGAGACATTGAGCTAATGAATGCCGTTCTCAAACCACCATAGAGGATACTCCATTATCAAAAAACAAACAAGGACCAGGTGTTTATCCACGATATCCTGAAGAAAGGCATCGGGCTCCGTTGCCAAAAAATGGACAGGGGGGCCCAATGCTCTAGGGCCAACAACCACAAATATATGGAGCACTGGAGGAACCCAGCAACCCCATCAGGGTAGTGCCCAGGACACATTGTCCATTAGATCCCTCATCAGAAAAACCAGAGGGAGCACAGGGTTGGACATCTGCGCCTCCACCAGAACAGTACTAACTCCAGAGATAGGAGTTCAAATCATTCCCACAGGGGTAAAAGGACCTCTTCCCAAAGGAACAGTAGGCTTATTATTGGGACGCAGTTCTTCTACTCTAAAAGGACTTATGATAAGTCCTGTGGTAATTGATCCTGATTATGAAGGTGAAATAAAAATTATAGCCAGTTCTCCAAAGGGTATATCAGTAATGTCACCAGGAGATAGAATAACACAGTTACTAATAATACCCAGCCTACATGATTAATTTTCCAGTCATACTGTAGAAAGAGGTTCCAAGGGATTAGGCTCCACAGGTGTAGATTGGGCTATGCTTTCTTTAAATTTAGATTCTCGCCCCATGCTAAAACTAAATATTCAAGGACATGAATTTAATGGACTACTGGATACGGGTGCAGACATTAGCATCATCTCTCGTCAAGAATGGCCAAAACATTGGCCATTACAACAAACCACTCAAATGCTTCAAGGCCTAGGAGTGGCGACTAATCCCCATAGAAGTGCAACGGTATTAGATTTGAAGGATCCTGAAGGATGTGAAGGAACTATACAGCCATATGTATTGGATCATCTTCCCGTAAATTTATGGGGATGAGATGTCCTAGATCAATTAGGTTTGACATTAACAAATAACATCAATCAAAATACATGCACTATTATGGCTAGACAAGGTTTTAGGAAAGGAAAAAGATTAGAAAAACAAGAACAAGGTATAGCAGCACCAATACAAATAGATCAAGGAACAGACAGACATGGGTTGGATTTTCAGAAGGGGCCACTGAGACAAAAAAATTACTTGGAAATCAGAAAGACCAGTATGGGTTCCTCAGTGGCCCCTGACTAAAGAAAAGATACAAGCAGCCCATGACCTGGTCAAACAACAATTAGTGGAAGGACATATACAACCTTCTGTATCTCCCCATAATACTCCCATTTTTGTCATCAAAAAGAAATCTGGTAAATGGAGATTATTGTAAGATTTAAGAGCCATTAATAATAAGATGGTTATTATGGGACCTGCTCAATCAGGGATTCCTCAATTGTCTGCTTTGCCAAAAACCTGGTATGTTTTAGTTATAGATATTAAAGATTGTTTTTTTTTTGCAATTCCAATTCATCCTGAGGATAGTCCATGTTTTGCATTTACAATCCCTGCACTGAATCATGAAGGTCCTGATCAGAGATATGAATCGAAAGTACTCCCTCAAGGGATGCCTAACAGCCCAACTATGTGTCAAATTTATGTTAACAAAGTAATCCAGCCACTTAGAAATCAAAATCCTGAACTACAAATATTTCACTATATGGATGATGTATTATTAGCACACAAAGATAAAAACACATTGCTAGAATGTTATGCCACACTTACAAACTTATTAAAAAATTATAATCTAGAGATAGCAATAGATAAAGTACAATTAAATTTTCCAATTAATTATTTAGGAGTTCTATTATCCTCAACCATGGTCCATCCACCAAAAATTCAAATACGAGTAGATCAACTCAAATCACTTAATGACTTTCAAAAGTTATTAGGCGACATAAATTGGATAAGGCCTTATCTAGGTATACCAACAGGAGAGTTGGGACCTTTGTTTGATATCCTAAAAGGTCCATCAGATCCAAATTCACCCTGAATGATAACGCCTGAAGCAAGAAAGGCATTAAAAATCATTGAAACATATATGGAAAATATGCATTTGGATAGAATTGATATGTTTGCCTTTATTATTTATTGTACTACCAACAAAAAATATTCCTACAGGAGTATTTTGGCAAGAAGGTCCATTATTATGGATACATTTGTCTTATTCTCCTAACACTATTCTTACTAGGTATCCTGAGGCTGTAGGACAATTAATACTCAAAGGAATAAAAGCAGCAAAGGGAGTGTTTGGAATTTCTCCCAATAAAATTATTATTCCATATACTATGAATCAAATTGATGAGTTAGCTAATGAGTTAAATAATTGGGCAATAATCATGTGCAAATCTAGTGTTTCATTTGATAACCAGTTACCATCTAATCCTTTATTGTCTTTTTGGTCATTGCATCCTGTAATTTTTCCAAAAATGACAAGAAAAACACCTACCATGAATGCTTCAAATATATTCACTGATGGGTCAAATAATGGTACAGCAGCAATATTTACACCTGATCAAACTTTTACATTCTTAGTACCCAAACAATCAGCTCAAAAGGTAGAGCTTAATGCAGTATTACAAGCTTTTGTGATGTTTACAGATTCTGTATTTAATTTATTTTCCGATAGTGAGTATATAGTTAATGCTATAGTATTCCTTGAAGATGCTGGTAGGATTTCCCCTTCCTCTACTGTTTTCTCTTTGCTTTCCAGTATACAAAGTATAATCTGGGACAGAAAAGATCCATTCTTTATAGGACATATCAGGGCACATACAGGATTGCCTGGAGCCTTTAGTTTGGGCAGTGATTTAGCAGATAAAACTATACATGACATACATATTTTCTCTACACTAGAAGAAGCTACAAATTTTCATAAAAAGTTCCATGTCAATGCTAATACTTTACAAAAGCATTTTAAAATAACTAAGGAACAAGCTAGACAAAAATAAAACAATGTCAAAATTGTGTGACCTTTTTACCACAAGTTAATCTTGGAATCAATCCTAGAGGACGGTTACCTAACCATATTTGGCAGATGGATGTCACACACTTGCCAGAATTTGGAAAATTAAAATATTTGCATGTTACAATTGATACTTCTTCTGGATTTTTGATGGGCTCCCTTCATGCCAGAGAAAAAACTAAAGATATTATAGCTCATTGCTTACAAAGTTTTGCCACTGTGGGCGTTCCAAAACAGTTAAAAACAGATAATGCCCCTGGTTATTCTTCTACCTCTTTTAAACAATTTTGCTCATCATTTGGCATTACTCATATAACAGGAATCCCTTACAATCCACAGGGCAAGGCATAGTTGAAAGAGCTCATCAAACTATTAAAATGTACTTATTAAAGCAAAAAGAGGGAATTGGGAAGGGGTATCTATTCCCCAAATGTGTGACTTCCTGCAATTTACTTTGCTTAAAAGAAATTTTTTTTGTTTGAATCATTCCCATTTATTAATTCTTCATTTTACTTTTTGTGCTTTAGGAATCTTGTTAAGGAAGTCAGATTCTAGACTGACATGATAAAGATTTGGGCCTAATATTTCTTCTGTTAGGCACAGGGTCTCTGTTCTAGTGCCTAAGTCTTTGGTACACATTGAGCTGAGTTTCATGCTGGATGAGAAAGAGGGGTTCAGACACTTAACACACACACATACACACAAAATACAATCAGTCAACAAATATATCAAAAATGTTCAATATCTCTTACAGTTAAAGAAATGCAAATCAACACTACTCTATTATTTCATCTCGCTTCAGTCAGAATGGCAATTACCAAGAATATAAGCAACAACAAATGTTGGCAAGGATGAAGGGGGAAAGGTATATTTATACATTGCTGGTGGGAATGCAAATTGGTACAAGCTTTATTGGAACATCTCAAAACTGTAGTAGGGGACAGAAGAGGCATTTATGGGAGTTTCTCAGAAAATTTGGAATAGAACCAACACTTGACCCAGCTATCCCACTTCTTGGCTTAATGTCAAAGGATTTACATTCAGCATATTACAGTGACACAGCCACATCAATGTTTATAGCTGTTCAACTCATAATATCTAAACCATGTAACCAACCTAGGTGCTCTTCAATAAATGAATGGATAAATAAAATGTGGCATATATATATATCCAATGGAATATTACTCAGTCTTAGAAAAGAATAAAATCATGGCATTTTCAGGTAAATGGATGTAGCTGGAGAATACCATGCTAAGCAAAATAAGCCAATCCTAAAGAACAAAAGCTGCATATTTTCTCTGATATGCAGATACTAATTCGCAATAAGGGGAGGGGGGCTTGCTAAGAACAGAGTTCTTTAGATAGAGGAAAGTGAAGGGAGGGGTGATGGTATGTGGGTAGGAAGAATAGTAGAATGAATCAGGCATTATTACACTATGTACATATATGATTTCAAGACCAGTGAGATTCTATATCAGGTTCAACCAGAAGAATGAAAAATTACGCTCCAATTGTGTGTGATGTATTAAAGTGCATTCTACTGTCACATATAACTAATTAGAACAAATTTTTAAAATAAAATGCTAAAAAGTAAAAACAAACAAACAAAAAACAGTGCACTTATCAGTGAAAGAAAAAAAGTTAGAAAACTTCAATTATATGTTACCTATAAGAGGCACAATACTGAGACAAAAAAATTCCATAGGCTAAAATATTAAAAGAACAGAAAATGATATTCCATAGAAATGAAGTCCAAAAGCAAGCAAGAGTAGCTCCTCTGGTATCCAACAAGCAGATATCAAGTCAACATTAATCAGAAGAGACTAAGAAGTTACCTTCACACTATAAAGGAAGAAATACAACAAGAAGATGACATAATACTAAATATTTATGCCCCAAGAAATTGTCTAATAGTAATTAATGAGCCTCTAGATTTCACTGATGTCCTTCTTCATCTCTAACTGTATCTCTTGTCTGTCTTTTCTTAAAGTTTACCTAAAGTTCTATCAATCTTTGTTATTTTAATAAAGAACTCAATCTTTATTGCATTTTTGCATGTTTTATATTCCATTTCATTAATTTTATCTCAGAGCTTAATTATTTCCTTACTTACACTAGATTTAGAATTGGTTTGTTCTTATATTTCTAGGACCTTAAAGCATCTTTAGATTGTTTATTTGGGATCTTGCTGGGTTTTGGGATTGTTTGGGTTGTTGTTGTTTGCATATAGGCAATCATAGCTATACACTTCCTCTTAGAAAAACTTCAAAATGCCCCAGAGATTCTGGTATGTTCTATATCTATTCTCACTGGATTCAAAGGATTTATTTGTTTGTTTGTTTAGAGAAAAAGCATTAGAGTAACACCCACATGCCTCTTTCATGATCATTGTGGCAACTTCTCATACTGAGAACATATTTTTAAATTTAATTTATTTTCTCCCTGCTTTTAATTTATCATGACTTCATTTGTTCATATTTTGTGTGCTTCTTTATTAAGTCGATAGTCATCTGTTAGATAATAAGTAACACAGTTCTCTGCTGACCCAAATTCACTCACTTAAAAAAATAACTCATTACTCTTTTATTTTTAAATTCATTTTAACAGCTTTATTGACATATGCTTTATATAAAGGAACTGCAAATATGTAAGGAACAAAATCTGATTTGTGTTTACATTTCATATACATCCATAAAATCATCTCCATATTAAAGACATTCGAGGTAATAAACATACTTATAACCTCCAAAAAATTCTTCCTGTCTCTCTATTCTTAGGTTTCAGTTTTTAACTTAGTAAGAGCACATCACCTGAAGTTCTACCCTCTTCACAAAATTTTAAGTGTACAATACAGTATTGTTAACTACAAACACTTTGTTATATATTAGATATCTAGCACTTATTCATCCTACATAATTGAAACTTTATACTCATTGAACAGTAACTGCCCATTTCCTCAACTCCCCAGACCTGAAAACTTTCATTACTTTCTGCTTCTGAGTTTGACTATTTTCAATTCCGGAAAAATGTGACCCTATTTTCAGTTCCATAAACATATCATTCTATGACTGGATTTTATCTAAGTATAATGTCTTAAAAATTCATGTATACTGTGGCATATGGCAAAAATTCATTCTTAATTAGGACTGAATAATATTCTAACATATGTATATAACACATATACTTTGGCCACTAATCTATAGATGGGTATTTAAAAGATTGCTTTCATATCCTGGATATTGTGAATAATGATGCAATATGCATAAATATTTAAAAAAAATCTCTAGAAGATCCTGGTCTCAATTCATTTAGATACATATCTAAAAATTGGATTTCTGTCTTACATGGTAGTTCTATTCTAATTGTTTTGAGGAAAAATTATACTGTTCTCTAAATTGGCTGTATCATTTGACATCCCCATCAACAATGTACATGAGTCTCAATTTCTCTTCCTCTGGCCAAAACTTGTTACTTTTAGTTTGGGGGTTTGTTGTTTTGCTTTTGTTCATATAATAGCCCTCATTACAGGTGTGATGCCTCATTGTGGTTTTAATTTGCACTCCTCTGATAATCAGTGATGTTGAGAACCTTGTACACTTGTATGTCTTCTTTTGAAAAATAACTATATAGATCCTTTTCCCACTTTTGTTTTCAATTGCATTAGTTCTTCTACTGTCACATCTACAGAGTTTCTTATATTTTAGATATTAATCCCTTACCATGTTTATGATTATAAGTATTTTTTCATTCTATGGAATGCCTTTTCATTCTGTTTTGTTTGTTTGTTTGTTTGATTTTTGTGAGTGTAGAAGCATCTCAACTTGATGTTCTCCCACTTGTCTGTTAATGTTTTTTATCACCTGAGCTTTTGGAGTCATTGACAAGACCCATGTCATGACACTTTCCACATATATTTCTTCCTGGAGTTTTACTGTCTCAGATGTTTGTGTGAGTGTGTGTGTGAGTGCGTGTGTGAGTGGTATGTGTGCGTGTTGTCTCAGATCTTATGTTTAGTCTTTAGTTCTTTTTCAGTTTGTGTATAACTTGAGATAAGGCTCCAGTTTCATTCTTTTGCATGTGAATATATAGTTTTTGCAATTCTATTTATTAATTGTCATTTCCTATTGTTAATACATAGCACCTTCTAAAAGATCAATGTTCTGTACACACATGGGATTATTACTGATCTCTCTTTTCGGTTCAATTAGTTTACATGTCTGTCTTTATACAAATGCCAGGATGTTTAATTGTTGCAGCTTTGTAACATACTTAGAAATCAGCAAATGTTATGCCTCCAATGCCATTCTTTTTTCTCATAATTGATTTGGCTCTTCAAAGTCTTTGTTTATCACATTCCAATTGTAGCCTTTTTTCATTTTCAGTAAGAAACTGTTCTTGAAATCATGACACTTATCACATTGAATGTGTAGATAAATTAGTGTAAAGAACAATTTAACAATATTAAATCTTCCAATCCATAAATATGTGATTCTTTTATTTATTTGTTTTCCTTAAGTCATTCATCAGTGTTTTATAGTTTTCAGCATAAAAGTCTTTTCTCTATTTAGTTAAGTTTATTTTAAATGTTTTATTCTCTGTTATACTATTATGAATTAAATTGTTTTCTTACAAACGTTTCAAATAGTTTGTTGTTATTATAGAGATGCAGCTGAGTTTTGTATTGGTTTGGTATTTTGCAACATTCAGAGTTCATTGGTTCAAACAGTTTTTCTGTGTTTGTGTGTGGATGTGTGTATATTCTTTAGCAAATGGAATTCTTGTTCAAAGAAGACCATGCCATCTACAAAAAATATAGTTTGACATTTTTCCAATTTAATGTGTTTCATTTCTTATTATTGCATTATTCCTCTAGCTATCATTTTCAGTCTAACATTGAATAAAAACTGAATATGGAAAAATTGTCTTGAATTTGATCTTTAAGGATCATGTTTTCCATTACTGAATATGATGTTAGTGGTGGGCTTGTTATACTCTGTCTTGTTGTGTTGAGACTAATTCCTTCTGAACCTAGTTTGTTGAGAGATTTTTTTAAAATCATATAATAGTGATTTATTCTTGGGGTGCAAGGATGACTCAACATGGGCAAATAAATTAATTAAATAATCCACAGTAGCAGAATGGAGAATAAAATCATGTGATCATCTCAATAGAGAAAAATATTTAGCAAGTGCAATATCTTTGCATCATAAAACACAATTCCTTATTTTTGATTCCTTATAGATAGGCAAGAGATTCACCACCATCAAATTCATTTGCCAATTAGATGGTATTGATTGACATTCCTTTGTATAGATATCATGAACTATCACTTGGGTCCAGGAGGGTCAGTTATATGTTTCATAGGCTTAGTGTGCTGCTTAATTGTATGAGTGCTAGAATTATGTTGCCAGGGTTTGTACTCTTCTCTAGAATTCAGATTTGTTCATTTGTTAAAAAGGAGGAAAATAATTTTACTCAATTGATAGATTTTTAAAATAATTTTATATAGATTAACATCTAAAATACTGCAAGTAAACAAGTAAGTTCTTGGCAGTTTTAACCATTATTATTGTAATTGGTCCATCCCAGTGCAACACTGGTCTCAGCAGGCTGTGGAACTGAGTAACCATAGACTGAAATCTCTAAAACCAAGCCAATTTATGCTGCCATCACAACTTCAAATTTGGGACAAACTGTGTTTGGATCGCCCTCTAGTGCTGACACAATGAACACATCAATAGCAAACGTGCAGCAAAACTGTACCTAGGACACTATCTAGAGCTGAAACAGCAGAAATGACTATAGACTTGGAGAAAATAAGCAGGCCACTTAAAATTTCTAGAAATAAAGGCATAAATAGGTTATGAAGATTGGAATAAACACCCAACACTTCAATGATATTGTACACCAAAAAGCATCAAGAACTTTCATGGAACTACTAAATGTTCAAACAAGGTACACAAAGATGACTGGATAGTAACCCACATGGATGTGAACTCTTGAATGTAGAATCTAAAAGAATAATTTTAAGGAACTTAATAAGCTACAAGAAAATATAGGGAAATTATAAACTCTAACAACGAACTAGCAGAGAAATTGAAACAATTGCAAATGAAAAAATGACCAGAAATCCTTGCACCACAAAAAAAATATACTAAGCAAAATTTTAAAATATGAAAGAAGGAATTCTAGCAATATTGATTAAACAGAAAAGAGAATTAATGAGCTCAAAGTTTTTAGAAAATGCACAGTTGGAGAAGAAAGAAGACAAAACAAAAGGAATAGAGAAAGTCTTTGGGGATTTGGGGACACCAATAAAATTGTGTTAATTTTAAATTAAAATTGTGTTATTGGAGTTCAATAGGTACTTGAGAATGCCTAGGGATAGAAAGCTTATTCAAAGGGATAATAACAGTAAATTCCCCAAACTAGAGAAGAATAGATATATTCAGGTATAAGAGAACTCAGTGATCACCAGACAGATTTAACTTGATCAAGTCTATTCCAAGACATGCTTTAATGAGTTATTAAAGTGAAAGATAAAGAGAAGATTCTCAAGGTGTCAGAAGCAAAGAAATAACACACAAGGGTGTATCAATTCACCTGACAGCTGACTTTTTAAAAATCTTACAGGGTAAGAGAGACGGGCATGAGATTCTTAGAACAGTGAAGGGAAAAAAAATTATCAGCAAAAAATATTTTACCCATCTAAGCTATTCTTTGAAATGAAAAAGAGGTAAAGGTATTTTTAGCTAAAAGCTGGGAGAATTTGTCCCCACCAGAACTGAACCAAATTATGCTAGAGGGAGTTATTTAAAATAAAAGAAAGTGTTGTTGAAAAGTAAGAAGAAAAGATGGGAAGATGTAAAACTCAAAGAGTAAAATTAGCCCTACAGACAAATTCACAATTCCTTAATGTTATAAGATGGTATGTAAATCATTTATATTTTTAGTACGAATATGATAAACAAAACAAGCCTTAACCCAATAACTACATTGGTATGTTTATTTGAAAAATGTGATGGGACATTAAAAATTGAACATGTGGGGAGGAGTGGAGTGTGAATGTAATATTCTTATTAGTATAGTTTATTTTTCTTTATATTCTTTTTCCTGCTTTTATAATCATGTTATGTTGTAAACATTTAAAGATAACTTGTAATAAACAAAGATGTCTTTGTAAGCCTCAGATTAAACACAAAAATATTCTGAAAACCAAAAATGATAAGCAAGAAATGAAAACACAATCACAAAGGCAGTAAATCACTTAATCACAAAAGATGATTGTAAGAAAGGGGAGAGAGAGGAAATACTATAAAACCAGACAAGAAGTTTCAAAATGGATGTAGTAAGACTTGGCCCAATTATAATTTATTTAAATGCAAACATGTTAAAATCTCCAATTAAAAGTTGCAAAGTAGCTAAATGAATAATAAAAATATGACCCAACTATAAGTTGCATACAAGAATCTCAACTCACCTCTAAGACCCACTTAAACTGAAAGTGAGGGTATGTGATAGGATGTTCCATGAAAATAGAATAGAAAGCAGGAGTAACCACAGTCATATCACAAAACACTAGACCATAAATAAAAAAAAAACACTGGCCAGGAATGTAGCTCAGTGCTAAAGTGCTTGCCTATAATGCGTGAGTCCCTGAGTTGAATCCCCAGCACTAGCAACAAGAACAAAGGAAATAAAAATATTTTTAAAAAGAGGTAAAGGAAATGATTAAATAGTGATGAAGGGTCAATTCCACAAGAGGAAAGAATAGTTATATATGCATTTAATTTTGGAGTACACAGATATATCAAGGAAATATTAATAGATTTAAAAGGAGAGATAGGGTCCAAAACAATAATAGTATGGGACCTGAACACTCCATTTTAAGTAATGAAAGAATTATTCAGGCAGAAAATCAACAAAGAAATGACAGAGTTAAGTTGCACATAATAGACATCTACAAATTCCATCCAACAACTGAAGAATACATATTTTCTAAAAATATGGAGTAATCTTCAAGATAGATCACATGATAGCCTACAAAACAAATCTCAGTAAGTCTTTTAAAACTGAGATTATATTAATGCATCTTTTCCAAAAATACCATGATAAATTAGAAATCAATAGAAAAACTTTGGAAATTACATAAATCCAGGGAAATTAAGCAAACTAAGTCATAAACAACCAATAGATAATGAAAGAAATAAAGAATGAAGTTTTAAAAAATGCTTGAACAATTGAAATTGTAAACACAGCATATCAAAAATCAATGTTCTACAACAGAAGCACTACTAAAAATAAAGCTCATATCAATCAATTTATTCTCCAAAAATGGTAAGACCTTACATAAAGAACCTGCCTGTGCATATCAGGGCACTAGAAACATAAGAACAAACAAAATTCAAAATTAGTAAAAGGAAAGAAATAATGATCTAAGTCAAAATGAGTGAAATAGAGAATTTAAAAAATAACACAAAAGACTTCCTGTTTGGTCCTTCAAAAAGATAAAGAAAATTGACAATTCCCTAGCAAGACTAACAAAAAGAGAATATTCAAACAAAATCAGAGAGGAAAATTAAATTATTAAAATTGGAACTGAAGAAATACCGAGAAACATAAAGATTATTATGAACAAGTATACCAAAAAATTGATAATCTAGAAGAAAGTAAAACAAATGCCTGGAAACATACACCTTGTCAATATTTAATCATGAAGAAATAGAAAAACTGAACAGGCCAACAGTGAATAATGAGGTTGAAACAGTAAATAAAATCTCCCTTCACAGAAAAATACAGGACTAGATGGCTTCACTATGAAGTTCTACCAATTATGTAAGAAATGTTAATTCCATTGTTTAAGTGACTCCATAAAAGTTAAGAGGATGAATTTCTTGCAAATTTATTCTATGATGCTAGCATTAATTTCCCTGATACCAAAACCAGACAATGATACAACAACAAAAAAGCTACAGCCTGATGTCCTTTAAGAACATAGATGCAATAATTTTCAACAAAAACTAGCAAATGACTAAATCCAATGATATATTAAAAAGATTATTCAAAAAATATTTTGAATAATTATTTATTTATTAGTATAAATAAAATAAATATTTATTTTTTAGTGATAGGTGGACACAATATATTTATTTTATATTTATGTGGTGCTGAGGATCTAACCCAGTGCCTCACACATGCTAGGAGAGCACTCTACCTCTTAGCCACAACCCCAGCCCCCATGATGCACCATTCTTAAGTGGGAATCATACCAGGAATGCAAGGATGGTTCAAAATATGCAAATCATTAAACAAGATATACAGCATCAACAAAATGAAGGACAAAAACATATGAATACATGAGTAGATGTAGAACAGGCATTTGATAACAAACACAACAACCCTTTATGATGAAAACAGAATACATTAAGAGTAAAACTAAGGTATATATAATAAGAAAACAGTTGTAACCACACTGAATGGAGAAAAGCTGAAAGCTTTCTCGCTAACATCTGGAACAAGAATGTCATTTCCACCACTTTCATTTTAGCAAGAACAATCAGGCAAAAGAAAGAAATAAAGAGCATCTAAGTTGGTAAAGAGGAAGTCATATTGTCATTGTTTGTAAGGAAGTATGTTCTTATGTACAGAAAATCCACAAAACTCCACTAAAAAGCTATTGGAGCTAAAATTAATTTGGCAAAATTGAATGATACAAAACCAACATACAAAACTCACTAGTATTTCTGTGCATGAATAGCCTATCATGTGAATTAGAATTCAAGAGAGATTATTCAACCATAAAATTAATGATATCATATGCCACAAGATGGATATAACTAGAGAACAATTTGCAAAATAAAATAAGTCATATGCAAATAGACAAATATTATGTATTCTTTCTCATATGTGAATGTTAAAAAAATTAAGTTGATCATATTGTATAATAATGATTACTAGAACTGGGAATGGGGAAGATAATGGAGTAAGAAAAGTGGTACCCAAGTACAAAGTAAATATACTTGCTACTCAATTATACAGAAAATATTCTATAGAACAGGGATACTGTAGTTTACAATAACTTATTTTATATTTTATGAATAACTAGAAAAAATAAGGTGGAAGTCTCCAAACACAAAGTCATAGACAAAAGCATTGTTTGCATATCAAACAAATAATGTCCACCTTACACATGTTCTCCTGTTTTCAGATGTGAATTCTGATTTAAAAAATGATTGTTTTTATAATATCTCTGCCTACATAGTAATTTTTGTCAATTAGAATTTTCACATGTACCAGATACTTTATCAAATATTTTATCATGGTGGATTCAATAAAATGTTTTATTAACAGACATAATTATATTCTTAGAAAGTATAATGGGCACTTGAATCAGACTTGTGCTGGTCCCCCACCCCAACCCCCCACCATTAAGATGAGCACCTTCCCTGTAACTTGTTCCTAATCACTATCTTATTGTCTCAAAGAAGGTGTTTTGGCTGCTGCCTATTTTAGTTGCTTTGCCAAAGCTAATTACACAGAAGATTCAGTAAATGACATTTGAACCTCAACACTAAGGATACTTAACTATTAATTCAAATAATCTCAATGTGCTTCTCAGAGACAGAGAAGAAAATATAAATATCATTATTTGAGGAGTAAAAATATTAACTGCTAGCTCATAAAGATCAGAAAACCACTCTTCTCAACCCAAAGAAAATTATTTTTTTTTATCCCTCTAGAATTTTCTTACCAGAATGATGGAAAGCAAAGCAAATGCTTCTAATATTCAAAGTAAGAAAGAGTTTCTAAAGATATAAACATACTCTGTTAAAATGGGAAACTAGAAAAACGCAAGACTCTCCAAAACATTCCTAGAGAGCAACTAAAGTGATTGCCAGGACAAAACACATCTTCCTTAACACAATGCAGTTAAACTCACTAGGAGCTGCCAGCCAAAATAATAAAAAATTATAAAGAGTAAGTAATCTAAGGCAGACATGAAAACTACTTTCTTTTTTGAGAGATAAGGGAAAGAAATATTTGTTGGTGTATTTTCCTGTAATTTTGTTAAGCGTCTCTTCAACTCTTTAATATGGAATATTGTAATGACCATGTTTTTAAATTTTTCAACAAAGTCTTAACTACACTATTCTCTTGATCAGGCATATTTAAGCATCTATCTGTAGTCACCGATCCAGCAATTTGTAGTTATCAATGCTGTATAGTTTAAAAGACACTCTGAGGTGTGCCTTCCAAATCCTTGGAAAATGTACCACAAAGAATATTACATTGCTGAAAATTTCAACAGTTTCTAAATTGGAAATATTATTTTATTATGAAAAATTTAAGTAGAAATAATCTAATAACTCCTATTATTTTAATGAAATTGTCCCCTCAATAACAAAGTGAGACAAATTACTCTCTATTGAAGAACATTTAATTGTTCATTATTTACTGCACAAGATTATCAAAGCATGCTTAGCCTTGCCATATACACCACATGGGATTTTCTAAGGCAAATGGCCATAGAAAGGAAGAAGTCACTTTTCCAGACCTATGGGACTCATGTTGTTTGCAGGAATTTTTAAAAAGCAAACTGAGTTTTAAAAAAAAATCCTAAAACAAACTGCTATCTCCTGGGGAAATATACTTTCATTCAATGATAGGGAAATACACAAAGCCCAAGACACCATGTTTTCAGATGGTGCATATGTTAAATGCTAGCATTATAAATAATCGATGCTGGCTGACTAGGGGCAGTTATTGCTTCATTAACAGAAGCACAGTCTGTTCCTCTATATGAAGACTACACGTAATGATCAGAGATTACATGAACAAAAGAAAGCCTGTAATGCAGGTAAAAGAAATCTATTAATATTTTAGTCATCCTTCATTTGTGTCTAAATTATAATGCAAATATATAAATTAAGTGATCGTTTATGGCATAAGGAACAGCACTGATGGGGTGTGTAGATGACAATGTCAGTGATTAACACTAAACTTTAATTGCCTTGGTGATTCTCAAACTTTAATATGCATATGAAACTCTTAATAATTGTACTGCAATTATTCTAGCTTCTAATTTCTCCACTAGCATCTAACCTCACTCCCTGTCTTTCTAGTGAAAATTTATTATCTAATTCCCCCAAATTTCTATATTTGTGAAAATATCTTTGATAATTCTAATTCAAAAGATAAAAGTAATACATTACAGAATATGATGCTGATAGTTTTAGTACAACTTAATCAGTTTTAAGATGTGGAACAATGGTAGATGCTAGATGGGATAGATTTATTTGAACTAACTTGCTTTGTGTTTGCCAACAGTCAGGTGCAATCAATTCCTGAGGGAATTAATAAGAGGGAGGGGAATGAAAGAATCCAAAGCACTTCATTCTTTGGAAAGACTAGGACCAAGACAATGTCAGAGTGGAGCACTCTGTGGAGTAAATACATCATCATTATACCTAACAAGTCTGGCAAAAGGAACTGGGAGTTTGAAAGATATGTATGGAGAATTGATGTTATAAAACGAACATTACCTTAGTCACAGCTTTCCCTATCCTGCATTGGTGGAATGATTTCTGAGAGGATGAAACCAAAAAACTTGGAGAAATTAAAAGAGTTTATTTTTATGCAAAAGGAGAAGATATATTTACACCTACTCAAAAAAATATGTGAAGAGAAAAATGAAAATGATATTGCATTTCTGAGGCGAAAAATAGATGAAATTTAGAGTTTGTGTAAAGGACTATGTGAAAGGCTTTAAAAGCACAAAAGGAAAACTATCTTGTCAAATAATTAATGAGACTTTTTTTACTTTAAGATCTCTCACTTATTTATCTTCCATACTGAAATTTTATGGCAACAGAACAGCTCTCCATTTCCCCTTCCTCTGCTCCTGGCAATCACCCCTCTAGCTCTCTTTGAATCTGAGTATGTTAGATACTTCATGTAAGAGGAGTCACACAATATTTGCCTTCTGTAACTCATTTCACTTTGATAATGTCACCGGGTTATTCATGTTGTTACGTATTACAGGATTTCCTTTTTTTTTAAGTTGGATAATATTCCATTTTGTGCATGTGTGTGTGTCTGTGTGTGTATATGTGTGTGTATGTGTGTGTGTGCATGCACACATACGCATCACATTTTCTTTTAGTCCGTTTATCTGTGGATGGACATCTTAATTGTTTCTGTAACTTTGCTATTTTTAGCTATAAAGAACACAGGATTGCAGACTTTTCTTTGGTATATTTATTTCTATTATTCTTGAAATATGACAAAAAGTGGAAATGCTAGATCAGACAGTCATTCTATTGCCTGTTTTCTTAGGAAACTTCTTAACATTTTCTATAGTAAATATACAAGGTTGCATTTCCACCAAAAGTATGCAGATCCCAATTTCTCCACATCCTCATGAAAACATATTTTTATTGTTGTTAATAGATGGATGTAAGGTGACATCTCATTGTAGTTTACAACTTAATATTAGTTGTTAGAAAGCTGAGTAGTCAGAAGTACATTTTTACTGTAAGAATCCAAACACCTGAGATTTCCAGTGTAACAAAGATTGTAAGCTGTGGTCACACTTCCTGGAGGATAGCAAAATCACCAGAAAAGAGAAGTTTTAAAAAACTTGAACTTATCCTGCCCACTCAGCCTTTACCTCATCCTGTAGCTGGTTCCCACTCTTTGCAGAAGAGAGATCTACTGCTATTACATAATTGTGTTCCTTACCACGAAAGTGCTGGATCCTAAGAGATTTATAATTCCATACCATTTAGGTGAATTTATGGATGAGAAGAATGGAGAAAAGAGGAGCAAACCTGGACAGGCAAGGAAAAGTCAAATAACAATTCCTCAGACTGTGACTATTCCTGGCCATAGAAATTTGATGGCACTATTTTTCCCTTTACAAAAGGTAGGTTTATTTATTTATCTCTGTGGCAATCTTCACCTTTTCTCTAGAAACACTACTGCTGAAGATGATTATGGAAAATACAAAGAACTGAATAGCTAAATGAACATTTTAATATGGATATAAATGAAAGTAGAATTAATACTATTAATATGAAAAGATGTTCACACTAATAACATTCTGGTTATATCAGCAAATGTACTTGGAGTATCAGTATGAGAAAACACATTTTGGGATATAGATAGAAAAGAAAATTTTAAAAAAATACTTGGATTACAATCACAAGATTTAACAATAATTCTAATCTTCTAGACATCACAAAGTAAACCTTTTAGATATAAGTATCATCGAAACATTCTCTATTTTTTGAAAGATTAAAATACAAGTTAAAATACATAAAGGTACATTAAACCATTTCTTCAAAAATTATTAAACATGTGTTATGTATCATGCACTCTTTTTGTAGCTACAAAGGCTATAACAGAAAAAGAACAAATTTCCTGTTATTAGAGTATATTTTCTCTCAATCCTAAACATCTGATAACCTTGAGAATATTTGGATATTCCTGAGCTTCTTGAAGGTACCTGTTTATATTATCCATGTGGATCATGGTTGATTTTAGAAAGACAATACAAAGTCTCTTTTAGGAGATTAAATCTTTAGACATATAGTAGGTGGTTTCAGATATATATATATATATATCACAGTGTGGAACAATTACAGTTCCAAGAAATGATATATGGGAAGCAATTATGTTAAAAAGGGCAAACCTTAACTACGTTCCTAACAAGGAGGAAGAGATCAGGAAAGAAGTTACTGGAAATAAGAAAGCAAACAGCAGCTACAGACAGGGAATTAGTTATTAAGGATAAAGGAAGAAGTAGATCAAGCCTGGGAAAAACTCTGTAGAGTTTAGAGCTGGGCCTATTCAGGCCTTTGTTTTAAGAAGTATTCAAAATAAAAGAGTAGTTTGAAGTGTATATGTAAATATGGACTTTGAATCAAATGACCAGAATAAGTATTAGGGAGTATATAGCCAGGATATAGACAATGCTGCTTTGTTTCATCTGTAAGTTTACTATATAAGCCAAATATAAGAAAATTTAACAGCATATAAAATATTGTTTCTACTTTAGAGAAATTTACAGAAATATACAGGAGATGGCTAGGGAAGAGGCTCAGTCATAGAGTACAGGCTTGGCATGTGTGGGTACTAGGTTTGATCCCCAGCACCACATTAAAAAAAAAAAAAACTAAAAATAAATGAAAAAAAAGGTATTGAATCCATCTACAAGTAAATATATTTTAAAAAATACAGGAGAAATATAATTACAGTGCAAAGCATAATACAATGTGATATATTCCATGACTGAATAAACAGCAGATCCTTAGGAGCACAATTTCATGTGTTTTGAGTTCATGAATAAAGATTTTTTGAAAGAACTGATACATGAAGGAATAATAGGCATTAACCAAAAGGACTGCCTGTGCAGAGGAGAAGGCATGTAGAAAATATGAAGAATTTCAAGTAGTCAGTATTAGTGGAACTCAATCCCTAAGGAAGACAGGTAAGAAAATGAGAAGTGTTGAAGTGAGAAAATCAAAGAAGCTACTTTCCATAAAGATACTTGCAGGTTAAGCAAAAAAATAATTCTTTCTATATCAAAAAGTAGTTAACACTGGTAGAAGATAAGGCAAATCTTTTAGTGCATATGGTAATTGAGATGTGGACACACAAATTGTAATGTTTAGAGCATCTTTAGGCTTGGTATCCAAGGAGGGTCCTGGAAACAATACAGTGCAGACACCCAGAAATGACCTATATGCTATATCCTATAGATCTCATCTTTGGAGTACATCATATAAATGTAAAAGCAAATGAATTGATAAAATCACTCATGGAAAGCATTGTAAAAGAAGAATAACAAACAGAATATAAGAAGTGAGATGTCTGAAAGTAGAATATTGGGGAGCACCAATATTTCACATATGAATAGAGAAAAGTGAAGAGTAAAAAGAGACACTAAAAATAGCAATATAAAGCTAGAAGGAAAATGAGAATAAAAACATGGAACCCATTTAAAGAATGACTAATCTTTGCTTTTTTGATGCTGTGGCAATTGTAAGCAAGATAAAAACTAAAATGTGCCATTAGCTTCAACAAAAATGAAGTCTTTGGAGAGTGAGGAAATATATGGAGAATTGCAAGTGAAAGTCCCAACAGAGCTAGTTAACACTTCAATGGGATGAAGAAGAACTAAGGAGAAACTTGTATGTTTTCAAATGAGTTTAAAACATCATGCTATAACACACAGCCTATAAGGCTATATTCTGTGATATTAAATATATATATTAACATCTGAAACTTTGAGAGAAAGAGGGACAACAGTCAAGTAAATAAGCATGAATGTATGCATAAGAAAGCACTCTTTTTTTTAAATATCTTGTACATAACACTTTCTCACACTATAAGTCAAATAGTTCTACATCCAACCATCCATAGGTTCTACAATTTCCACTATAAGGAATCCTGTTGTTGTTTTTATCACTTGTTTGTTTTTCAAGAAAAATGTATCTTACCTTTATAACAATCCCAAGATAGAACAAGAGAATCCATGTTCTTAGTTACATGGATAGGCCAGGTATTCAGGGTTTTCTTGGACAAAGAACTATTAGCCTCCCATGAAATGACATCTTTTTCTTACCCATCTGGAAATCCAGTCCATCTAATGATTTTTATGTGACCAATAAACTACATTTATAAATTCTAAAGGGAGCAAATGATCAAAGAAAAAGTTGGATTGTTCTACAAAAACATGAACCCTTAAGGAAACTTCCACTAGTCACACACAGAAAATTCAGGATTGCTATTGAAATAATAAAAATATTAAGTATGATATAAAAGGAGAAGAAAAATATAGGCTGGTTTGCTTGACTTCTATATGCACACCTTTCTGTTGTAGAATTTGAATATGTTTCTCTTTATGATATCTTGGTTTTTACATAAGGATTAGGTAAATATCAATGTACAATGATGAGGAATCACACAGCAATAACCACTTTCATCCTGCTGGGACTGACTGATGACCCAAAACTGCAAGTTCTGCTTTTTATCTTTCTGTTGGTCACCTACATGTTGAGTGTAACAGGGAACCTGACTATTACCACCCTCACACGGGTGGATCCCCATCTTAAGACACCTATGTACTTCTTCCTCAGAAACTTTTCCTTCCTAGAAGTTTCATTTACTACTGTCTGTATCCCTAGATTAGTTTATCAACTGGAGACAATACTGTTACCTACAATGCTTGTGTAAGTCAAATATTTTTTGTTTTTCTCTTTGGAGCAACAGAATTCTTTCTCCTGGCAGCCATGTCTTATGATCGCTATGTGGCCATCTGCAAACCCCTTCATTATATGACCATCATGAACAACAGAGTGTGCACCTTAGTAGTCCTCTCCTGCTGGGTAGCTGGCTTGATGATTATTGTCCCACCCCTAAGTGTAGGTCTCCAGCTTGAATTCTGTGATTCTAATGTCATTGATCATTTCAGTTGTGATGCAAGTCCCCTCCTAAAGATCTCGTGCTCAGACACATGGATATTAGAACAGATGGTTATAATTGTGGCTGTATTTGCCCTCATTATCACCTTAGTTTTTGTGCTTCTGTCCTACACATACATCATCAGGACCATTCTGAGATTCCCCTCTGTTCAGCAAAGGAAAAAGGCCTTTTCCACCTGCTCGTCCCACATGATTGTGCTTTCCATCACCTATGGCAGCTGCATCTTCATCTATATCAAGCCATCAGCAAAAGAAGAGGTGGCCATAAATAAAGGAATTTCAGTTCTCAACACTTCTATAGCGCCCTTGCTGAACCCTTTCATTTACACCTTGAGAAACAAGCAAGTAAAACACGCTTTTAATGACTCCATAAAGAAGATTGTGTTTCTCTCAAAGAAGTAGAAGTTTTGATAAATGAGTAAGATAAAACATTCTGTAATTCTTTTAGTACTGCTTCTAAGTTACTTCTTCATTGCCTTTCTACATTTCAATCAGATTAGCCTTCTCAATGACATTTAATATTTCATCTTGATCTCATCTTTATTAAACTATTATTTCAAATCAAATTCATGCATTGTGTTTTCCATCACTGTGAAACTGAAATTACAATTTCCAAGGTGTTAAGTTTTTCTCATTTCTTAGCTAGGGAAGTGAAGAAAATAACATCACCCTAGAGAAGGAAATATAATATTTAAAATTGTACAAATTATCTTTGAGTTAAATTAAATGGCAATAGTGCCAGACAGTGTCTTCCTGTAATACAAGTTACAAAATGAATAACACAAATGCAACAATCAAAATAGCAACAACAAAAAACATCAGAGACATGCTAAAATATATTAAAAGAAATAAGGCATTCCAAGCAAATTAAAATAATTGGAAATGAAGTATCATCAAGAGTTGATTAGTCAGAATTGAAGAAATGGAGATTTCTTCACAATCACTGAGAAGACTTATTTGCTATTTTCTAATATAGAAGAGCAATATTAATTAAAAATATACATTTGATTTAAAGCAGTATATACATAAAATCACATATTATGGGTTTCTAATTCAGAATAGATGCATGAAAGTGAATTGGAACACCAAATTTTACATTTTCACAAATAAGAAAACTAGTTAAATTAATACATAAAATATACAAAATAATTTTTTGAAGATATCAAGGATATAGAATAATAAAACTAGGAAAAATAAAAATACTAATATCAATTGGAATTAAGATGAAGGGAACAAAAAGAAAATGCTCAAAAATTGAAGAGTTAGTGTTCAAAGCAAATTACAAATGTACATGTTTGGTTTATTAGCCCCTTTATTGATTGGGTTACTTGTTCTTTTTTCTGGTGTTAAGTATTTTGCGTACTTTATATAACCTGGAGATTAATGCTCTATCTGAGGTGAATGCAGTAACATTTTCTCCCATTCTGTAGGCTCTCTCTTCATGTTTTTAATTATTTTCTCTTGCACAAATCCCATGTATTCGAGGGAAAGTGTTTCCCTTTAGAGGATGGGCTGGCTGAGAAATAAAAGCTAAGAAAATAGTACTACAAAATAACCACAGGACACAGAAATACAATTTCAGAGCTGGGGCAGCAACAGGCCAAGCTGACTAGACGGGTATATCTTATAAAAAAAAAAAAAAAGGAGCCCACACCTGGTTTATTTATATCAGCACAGATCTAAAGGATTTGATAGAAATTTCATCTCAAAAACAGGATTGAGACAGGGGTCAGTAGGCCAATCAGTTCCTAAGGGGTCAAGCCTATCTCTGGTGCTGCACAAGACCTGTGACAAAGCTGGGTGTGAGTTCACAATATATCAGACCATCTCAAAACCAGAGAGGGTGCTGCTGGGAGTTCCCAGATGCCAGATGTTCCCAGTTAATGGCTTCAATGCTGATCTGATCTATGCATATTTCATGGGTGGTTTCCCACACTTCCCCCATTTTCTTACTTTTGAAATGCAAAAGATGTTATGTTATATAGAGCACCTGGATTCTTGTTCTGAGGTTAGGACAATCTATTATTAGGATACAAAAGAGAATTAGTAGCAAAAATATCATTCCAATAATATACCATGCAGAGTGTTTCAACATATTTGCTGGATTAAAGCTGTTCAATTTCTGAAGTATTTGACCAGCTAGAAATGTAGGGCCCATAAGATTGATTTTGCTTTTCTGAATATTCTGGATGTGATGATGTAATTCCATAAGATCAAGGCTATTTTATTGCTATGCCAAATATCCATTATATGATTTTTAGCCTTTTCCAAATCCCATTTAGAAGCATTATATTTGATGATGATAACAAAGACATATTAATTAGCAGCATGGCATTTAAGCCTTTATTTAAACTTAAGAGTGGAAACTCATTACCAATAGTATGACAATAGCCTCCAAGGCATTCAATTTAGTTTCAATCTTTTCATCAATATTTATCTGATTATGGAGAGCTTTGGAAGTATTATTGAGAAAATGTGCATGTTGACTGTTTTGAAATATAGCCACCAAAGTTGTCACATTACAGGATATAAATGGTATTAAAGCAACCACTCCAAGAATTGATTTCCAACCAATATTCACCTCATGAAAGAGAAGAAGTAGCAAGTGTCACCCAATCATAAGTTGGCAGGACCTCATTACCCATAGAGTCTGTCAAGTTTTGAACAAAAGGCAAGTTTGAGCCATAGATGGAGCAAGCAAATTTTAATTCTTCTAATGTTTTAAAAGGAATAGCTGCATGAACTCTTACATTTTGGTTTTGTTGGTCTAAGTGCTCAAAAATTGGAAATAACTTAAACTCTGATATATCTTCTCCCAGGGTTCAGGTGGCTCTGAGGCCTCACAGGAGTGGAGAAATATTTGTAGCAGCTATATTTGGGACTCTTGAGTCTTAGACATTCTAGAGAGACAGGGTGGTCCCAGAAAAAAGGACCATTTAAATGCAAATTACAGAGGTCTGCTGCCAATTTAATCTCTTCCTCAAGTGAAAGTTTTTGTCCTCAGACAGAGAATACTCCAGAGTGACCCTTCCTGCATCTTCTTGTTTCTCTCTTTCTAATGAAGTGCAATCTGGGATGTTTCCCTGCCTTTTATTCACTATAAATTAGAATCATGTTCTGGGTCTGCCTCCAGGCTGTTTCCCTGTCTCTCACTTGCTATGAATGAAGTATGCTTTGGTTGTGTTCTTAGATCATCTCTTTGGTTTTCATGAGCTACAAATGGGGCCTGCTGCAGTTCCACCCTTGACTCTTTTCTTTGTTTTTAATGTGTTAAGTTTCCTGCAAACAGAGAATTTCTGGAAGCTTGGCAACCCTATTAACTGGGTTTAAGACTTTTAACCACATTTCTGAGGCCCATGATTAAATCTCCTAAGAACCATCATCCAATATCTTAGTCTGAATATAAGCAAGTCTCTATTACCATGCATATTCTTCTCAATTGTACCCTTAGTCTTGTTAGCTGAAATACAGACAGCATGCAGCTCCCTGCCAGGTTTTTCCCAAGTATAAAAACCAAGGGATTTCTCCTCACAAAACTGTGGACAAATTTCCCTAATCACCTCTAGGAACTGAGAGAGTTGAACTCTTTTCATAGGTTTTCCCTTTTGACTCATGATAATATTTAGAAAAGAAAAGTAAAATTTTCTCTCTGTAGAGAGTGTGTTCCCCATGCATAATATCATGCTATAAGGAAACTTTCTCTCAACCAACTAGCTGTGCACAAGCTTCCTGCAAGAGAGTGCCCAAGTACTCACCTGATACCTTTCTCTTTCAGTTTCCTCAGGAAGGTGTTCCTGTTCTGGTAGCCAATTCTCACTCATGTCCTGTGTGGACAAGGGAAAGCATTCCCATCTCGAGGAATGAACTGGCTGAGAAATAAAAGCTAAGAAAACAGTACTATACAGTAATCACAGGACACAGAAATATAGTTTCAGAGCCAGGGCAGCAACAGGCCAAGCTGACAAGATGGGTGCAGCTTATAAAAAAGAAAGGAGCCTGTACCTGGTTTATTTATATCAGCACAGATCAAAGGGATTCAATGCTAAGTTGTTCACAAGAGTGATGAAACCAGCCTAATTCCATATTAAGGTTGGGAGCCATCTTGTCACAAAGTTATGAAAAGTTCATTTCTGTTTTACTGTAAAATACTAAGATTTCTATTTGGTCTGACCATACATTGATGTTTAAACGTGTAAATTCCTGACAGTGCTCTGAACTCACTCATGCCTGGCTCTCCCTGACCAGATAACAGTCCTCTCTGAAACCTCAGTGGCTCCTCATAAACTCTAATATGGAAATCTAAATTTATTCCCTACCTTGAAATGTTAAGCCATGTAGATCATTTACCTTCTATCTGTCCTTGTACTACTCTTGCCAAAATCCTATTAGTTGTAAGTTCACAAGACATCCCCCTTTATAAATTTTTGTGTTATAAAAACCTTCCCTGCTCTTAGACCAGATGCTGTGCTCTAGCCCAGCTTTGGGGTGAGGCAGTCGCTGATCAGCTCTCTTGAGTACACAATATAAGCTTACTTTACTTTGGTTTAAAATAGGAGTTGGTGGTCTTTTCTTTGTGTTGCAGGTTCAACACAAAACAGAATACAGGTAGGGGCACATAGGCTATTAGATTCCTTGTGGGTCACACCCATCTGTGGAGTTTCAGGGGACCTTTGGCAGAGCTGGGTAAGAGTTCACAATATATTGGACCATCTCAAAAACTGTAGTAGGGGACAGACTGGCCAGGACACTGAAGATAGCAAGAAGCAGTTTTATATGACTGCAGCCAGGTTCAGAGGGTATAGCTTTCACCATAATCATTTAGTCTGCCTGAACTCAGACACTTAACACACACACACACACACACACACACACAATACAATCAACAAATGTAAGAAAAAAATGTTCAACATCTCTTGCATATAGAAATGCAAATCAACACTACTTTATGATTTCATCTCACTACAGTCAGAATTGCAATTATCAAGAATACAAGCAACAACAAAATGTTGGCAAGGATGAAGGGGAAAAGGTACATTCATATATTTATGGTGGGAATGCAAATTGGTACAATTTTTATTGGAACATCTCAAAACTGTTGTAGGGGATAGATGAGGAATTTATGAGAGTTAATCAGAAAATTTGGAATGGAATCACGACTTGACCCACCTATCCCACTTCTTGGTTTATACTCAAAGGATTTACATTCAGCATATTAGAGTGACACAGTCATATCAATGTTTATAGCTGTTCAATTCATAATAGCTAAACCATTTAACCAACCAAGGTGCCCTTCAATAGGTGAATGATTAAATAAAATGTGGCATATATATACCCAATGGAATATTACTCAGTCTTAGAAAAGCATAAAATTATGGCATTTTCAGGTAAATGGATATAACTGGAGAATACCATGCTAAGCAAAATAAGCCAATCCTAAAGAACAAAAGCTGCATATTTTCTCTGATATGCAGATACTAATTCACAATAAGGGGAGGGGGGCTTGCTAAGATTAGAGTTCTTTAGATAGAGGAAAGTGAAGGGAGGGGTGATGGTATGTGGGTAGGAAGAACAATAGAATGAATCAGACATTATTACACTATGTACATACATGATTTCAAGACTAGTGGGATTCTTGGGCTGGGGATGTGGCTCAAGCGGTAGCAAGCTTGCCTGGCATGCGTGTGGCCTGGGTTCCATCCTCAGCACCACATACAAGCAAAGATTTTGTGTCCGCCGAGAACTGAAAAATAAATATGAAAAAAATTCTCTCTCTCTCTCTCTCTCTCTCTCTCTCTCTCTCTCTCTCTCTCTCCTCTCTCTCTCTCTAAAAAAAAAAAAGGCTAGTGGGATTCTATATTAGGTGCAACCAGAAGAATAAGAAATTATGCTCCAAATATGTGTGATGTATTAAAGTGCATTCTCCTGTCACATACAACTAATTAGAACAAAAAAAAATGCTAAAAGTAAAAACAAAGAAAGTGCACTTATCAGTGAAAGAAAAAGGAAAGAAAACTTCAATTATATGTTACCTGTAAGAGGCACACCACTCAGGCAAAAAAATCCATAGGCTAAAATTCAAAAAACAGAAAATGATATTCCATAGAAATGAAGTCCAAAAGCAAGCAAGAGTAGCTCCTCTGGTATCCAACAAGCAGATATCAAGTCAACATTAATCAGAAGAGACAAAGAAGTTACCTTCACACTATAAAGGAAGAAATCCAACCAGAAGATGTCATAATACTAAATATTTATGCCCTGAGAACTTTTCTAATAGTAATTAATGAGCCTCTAGATTTCACTGATGTCCTTCTTCATCTCTAACGATATCTCTTATCTGTCTTTTTTAAAGTTTACCTAAAGTTCTATCAATCGTTTTTATCTTTATAAAGAACTCAATCTTTATAACATTTTGCATGTTTTTATATTCCATTTCATTTATTTATCTCAGGGCTTAATTATTTCCTTACTTACACTAGATTTAGAATTGGTTTATTCTTATATTTCTAGGACCTTAATGCATCTGTACATTCTTTATTTGGGATCTTGCTGGATTTTGGGTTTGTTTGGGTTGTTGTTGTTTATATATAGGCAATCATAGCTATACACTTTCCCCTAGAAAAACTTCAAAATGTCCCAGGGATTCTGGTATGGTCTACGTCTATTATCACTAAATTCTATGGATTTATGTATTTATTTATTTGTTTAGAGAAAAAGCATTATAGTAACACCCACATGGCCCTTTCATGATAATCATGGCGACTTCTCATACTGAGAACTGTTTTTTAAATTTAATTTATTTTCTTCCTGCTTTTAAATTATCATGACTTAATTTGTTCATATTTTGTTTGCTTCTTTATTAAGCCGACAGTCATCTGTCACATAATAAGTAACACAGTTCTCTGCTGACCCAAATTCACTCACTTAAAAAAAATAACTCATTACTTTTTTATTTTTAAATTCATTTTAGCAACTTTATTGACATGTGCTTTATATAAAGGAACTGCAAATGTGTAAGGAAGAAAATCTGAATTGTGTTTACATTTCACACACATCCATAAAATCATCTCCGTATTAGAGACATTCAAGGTAATAAACATATTTATGACCTCTAAAAATTTCTTCCTGTCTCTCATAGTTTTCAGTTTTTAACTTAGTAAGAGCACATCACAGATTGCAGAATCACATCAGTTACACATCCATCAATCTGTATATGGGGTAAAAATGGGAGCTCATAACCCACTTGAATCAAAGGGTGAAATATGATATATCAAGAACTATGTAATGTTTTGAATAACCAACAATAAAAAATTTAAAAAAAGAGCACATCACATGAAGTTCTACCCTCTTCACAAAATTTTAAGTGTACAATACAGTATTGTTAACTACAAACACTTTGTTATATATTAGATATCTAGCACTTATTCATCCTACATAATTGAAACTTTATACTCATTGAACAGTAACTGCCCATTTCCTCAACTCCCCAGACCTGAAAACTTTTATTACTATCTGCTTCTGAGTTTGACTATTTTCAGTTCCTGAAAAATGTGACCTTATTTTCAGTTCCATAAGCATATCATTCTATGACTGTATTTTTATCTTAGTATAATATCTTTCAAATTCATGTATATTTTGGCATATGGCAAAAACTCATCCTTAATTAGGGCTGAATAATATTCTAACATATGTATATAACACATTTACTTTGGCCACTATTCTATAGAAGGGTATTTAAAAGCTTTCATATCCTGGATATTGTGTATAATGATGTAATATGCATTAACATTTTAAAAATCTCTAGAAGATCCTGGTCTCAATACTTTTAGATACATATCTAAAAATTGGATTTCTGTCTCACACAATACTTCTATTGTAATTGTGTTGAGGAAAAATTATACTGTTCTCTAAATTGGCTTTATCATTTGACATCCCCATCAACAATGTACCTGAGTCTCAATTTCTCCTCCTCTAGCCAAAACTTGTTACTTTTAGTTTGGGGGTTTGTTGTTTTGCTTTTGCTCATATAATAGCCCTCATAACAAGTGTGATGCCTCCCTGTGGCTATATTTGCACCCCTCTGACAATTAGTGATGTTGAGAACCTTGTACACTTGTATGTCTTCTTTTGGATAATAACTTTTCAGATCCTTTTCCCACTTTTGTTTTTAGTTGCATTAGTTCTTCTACTGTCACATCTACAGAGTTTTTTTATATTTTAGATATTAATCCCTTACCATGTTTATGATTATAAGTATTTTTCCATTCTATGGAATGCCTTTTCATCCTGCTTTGTTTGTTTGTTTGTTTTTTGTGAGTGTAGAAGCATCTCAATTTGATGTGCTCCCACTTGTCTGTTAATGTTTTTATCACCTGAGCTTTTGGAGTCATTGCCAAGACCAATGTCATGACACTTTCTAAATATACTTCTTCCTGGAGTTTTACTGTCTCAGATGTTTGTGTGAGTGTGTGTGTGAGTGCGTGTGTGAGTGGTGTGTGTGCGTGTTGTCTCAGATCTTATGTTTAGTCTTTAGTTCTTTTTCAGTTGTGAATAATGTGAGATAAGGCTCCAGTTTCATTCTTTTGCATATGAATATATAGTTTTTGCAATTCTACTTATTGTCATTTCCTATCGTTAATATATAGCACCTTCTAAAATATCAATGTTCTGTACACACATGGGATTATTACTGAGCTCTCTTTTCGGTTCAATTAGTTTACATGTCTGTCTTCATACAAATGCCATGATGTTTAATTGTTGCAGCTTTGTAACATACTTAGAAATCAGCAAATGTTATGCCTCCAATGCCATTCTTTTTTCTCATAATTGATTTAGCTCTTCAAAGTCTTTGGTTATCATATTCCAATTTTAGCCTTTTTTTCTTTTTCAGTAAGAAACTGTTCTTGAAATCATGATATATATCACATTGAATGTGTAGATAAATTAGTGTAAAGAACAATTTAACAATATTAAATCTTCCAATTCATAAATATGGGTTTCTTTTTTTTATTTCTGTCCCTTAAGTCATTCATCAGTGTTTTAGAGTTTTCAGCATAAAAGTCTTTTCTCTATTTAGAGAAAAACATTTATTTTAAATGTTTTATTCTCTGTTATGCTATTATAAATTAAATTTTTTTCTTTCAAACTTTTCAAATAGTTTGTTGTTACTGTAGAGATGCAGCTGAGTTTTGTTGTATTAGTTTGGTATTTTGCAACATTACTAGTTCATTGGTTCAAAACAGTTTTTGTGTGTCTGTGTGTGTGTGTGTCTCTGTGTGTGTGTATTCTTCAGTGTATTCTTCATAGAAGACCATGCCATCTACAAAAAAAGATAGTTTGACATTTTTCCAATTGAATGTTTTTCATTTCTTATTATTGCATTATTCCTCTAGCTATCATTTTCAGTCTAACATTGAATAAAAGCAGTGAATATGGGAAAACTTGTCTTGAATTTGATATTTAAGGATCATGTTTTCCATTACTGAATATAATGTTAGTGGTGGGCTTGTTATACACAGACTTGTTGTGTTGAGACTAATTCCTTCAGAACCTAGTTTGTTGAGAGATTTTTTTAAAAATCATAAAATACTGATTTATTCCTGGAGTGCAAAGATGACTCAACATGGGCAAATAAATTAATTAGATAATCCACAGTAGCAGAATGAAGAATAAAATCATATGTGCATCTCAATAGAGTAAAATATTTAGCAAGGGCAATACCTTTCCATCATAAAAACACAATTTCTTATTTTTGATTCCTTATAGATAGGCAAGAGATTCACCACCATCAAATTCAATTGCCAACTAGATGGTGTTGATTGACATTCCTTTGGATAGGTATCATAAACTATCACTTGGATTCAGGTAGGTCAGTTATATGTTTCATAGGCTTAGTGTGCTGCTTAATTATATGAGTGCTAGAATTATGTTGACAGGGTTTGTACTCTGGCTTTGTCATTTACAAGCTTCACATTTTGAAAAAAAAAAAAAAAACACCATTACCTTCTCTAGAATTCAGGTTTGTTCATTTGTTATAAAGGAGGAAAAATAATTTTACTCAATTGATATATTTTTAAAATAATTTTATATAGATTAACATCTAAAATACTGCAAGTAAACAAGTAAGTTCTTGGCAGTGTTAATCATTATTATTGTAATTGGTCCATCCCACTGCAACACTGGTCTCAGCAGGCTGTGGAACTGAGTAACCATAGACTGAAACCTCTAAAACCAAGCCAATTTATGCTGCCCATCACAACTGCAGGTTCAGAACAAACTGTGCTTGGATCGCCCTCTAGTGCTGACACAATGAACACATCAATAGCAAATGTGCAGCAAAACTGAACTTAGGACACTATCTGGAGCTGAAACAGCAGAAATGACTATAGACTCAGAGGAACTAAGCAGGCCACTTAAAATTCCTAGCAATAAAGGCATAAACAAAGATAGATTATGAAGTTTGGAATAAACACCCAAAGCTTCAATGACATTGTACACCAAAAAGCATCAAGAATTTTCATGGAACTACTAACTGTCCAAATAAGGTACACAAAGACGACCGGATAATAACCCACATGGATGTGAACTCTTGAATGAAGAATCTAAAAGAATAGTTTTAAGGAACTTAATAAGCTACAAGAAAATAAAGGGAAACAATAAACACTAACAAAGAATTAGCAGAGAAATTGAAGCAATTGCAAAGGAAAAAATGACCAGAAATTCTTGCACCACAAAAAATATACTAAGTGAAATTTTAAAATATGAAAGAAGGAATTATAGCAATATTGATTAAACAGCAAAGAGAATTAATGAGCTCAAAGTTTTTAGAGAATGCACAGTTGGAGAAGAAAGAAGACAAAACAAAAGGAATAGAGAAAGCCTTTGGGGATTTGGAGACAGCATTAAAAGAGCAAATAATTGTGTTATTGGGGTTCAATAGGGACTTGAGAATACCTAGGGATAGAAAGGTTATTCAAAGAGGTAATAACAGTAAATTCTCCAAACCTAGAGAAGAATAGACATATTCAGGAATAAGAAAGCTCAGTGATCACCAGACAGATTTAACTTGACCAAGTCTATTCCAAGACATGTTTTAATGAGTTATTAAAGTGAAAGATAAAGAGAAGATTCTCAAAGTGACAGAAGAAAAGAAACAGATGACATATGAGTGTGTCTCAATTCACCTGACAGCTGACTTTTTAAAAATCTTACAGGGTAAGAGAGAGGGGCATGAGATTTTTAGAACAATGAAGGGAAAAAAATTATCAGCAAAAAATACTGTACCTATCAAAGCTATTCTTTGAAATGAAAAATAGGTAAAGGTATTTTTAGCTAAAAGCTGAGAGAATTTGTCCCCACTGGAACTGAACCAAGGTATGCTAGAGGGAGTTATTTAAAATAAAAGAAAGTGATGTTGAAGAGTAAGAAGAAAAGATGGGAAGATTTAAATCTCAAAGAGTAAAATTAGCCCTACAGACAAAATCACAATGCCTTAATGTTGTAAGATGGTATGTAAATTATTTATATTTTCAGTATGAATATGATAAACAAAACAAGCCTAAACCCAATAACTACATTGGTATGTTTACATGGAAGATATGATGAGATATTAAAAATGGAAAATGTGGGGAGGAGTGGAGTGTGAATGTAATGTTCTTATTAGTATAATTTCTTTTTTCTTTATATTCTTTTTCCTGCTTTTATAATTATGTCATGTTGTAAATATTTAAAGATAACTTGTTAAAATCAAAGATGTCTTTGTAAGCCTCAGATTAAACACAAAATATTCTGAAAACCAAAAATAATAAGCAAGAAATGAAAACACAATCACAAAGGCAGTAAATCACTTAATCACAAAAGAAGATTGTAAGAAAGGGGAAAGAGAAGAAATACTATAAAATCAGACAAGAAGTTTCAACATGGATGCAGTAAGACTTGGCCCATTGATAATTTATTTAAATGCAAACATGTTAAAATCTCCAATTAAAAGATGCAAAGTAGCTAAATGAATAATAAAAAAGACTCAACTATAAGTTGCTTACAAGAATCTCAACTCACCTCTAAGACCCACTTAAATTGAAAGTGAGGGTATGTAATAGGATGTTCCATGAAAATAGAATAGAAAGCAGGAGTAACCACAGTCAAATCACAAAACACTTGACCATAAATAAAAAACCATAGGGCCAGGAGTGTAGCTCAGTGCTAAAGTGCTTGCCTATAATGCTTGAGTCCCTGAGTTGAATCCCCAGCACTAGCAACAAGAACAAAGGAAATAAAAATATTTTTAAAAAGAGGTAAAGGAATTGATTAAATAGTGATGAAGGGTCAATTCCACAAGAGGAAAGAATAGTTATATATGCATTCAATTTTGGAGTACACAGATATATCAAGGAAATATTAATAGATTTAAAAGGAGAGATAGGGTCCAAAACAATAATAGTATGGGACCTGAACACTCCATTTTCAGTAATGAAAGAATTATTCAGGCAAAAAATCAACAAAGAAATGACAGAGTTAAATTGCACATAATAGACATCTACAAATTCCATCCAACAACTGAAGAATACATATTCTTCTAAAAACATGGAGTAATCTTCAAGAGAGATCACATGATAGTGTACAAAACAAATCTCAGTAAGTCTTTTAAAATTAGGATTATATTAATGTATCTTTTCCAAAAATACCATGATAAATATAATTAGAAATCAATAAAAAAAACTTTGGAAATTACATAAATCCAGGGAAATTAAACAAACTCAGTCATAAACAAGCAAATAGATTGAAATCAAAAATGAAGTTTAAAAAATGTTTGAACAATTGAAACTGTAAACACAGTATACCAAAAACCAATGGTCCACAACAGAAGCACTACTAAAAATAAAGCTCATAGCAATCAATAAATTCTCCAAAATGGTAAGACCTTACATAAAGAACCTACCTGTGCATTTCAGGGCACTAGAAAAATAAAAACAAACAAAATTCAAAATTAGTTAAAGGAAAGAAATAATGATCTAAGTCGAAATGAGTGAAATAGAGAATTTAAAAAACAACACAAAAGACTTCCTGTTTGGTCCTTCAAAAAGATAAAGAAAATTGACAAGACTAACAAAAAGAGAATATTCAAACAAAATCAGAGATGAAAATGAAATTATTAAAATTGGCACTGAAGAAATACTGAGAAACATTAAAGATTATTATGAACAAGTATACCAAAAAAATTGATAATCTAGAAGAAAGGAAAACAAATACCTGGAAACATACACCTTGCCAAGATTTAATCATGAAGAAATAGAAAAACTGAACAGGCCAATACTGAATAATGAGGTTGAAACAGTAAATAAAATCTCCCTTCACAGAAAAATACAGGACTAGATGGCTTCACTATGAAGTTCTACCAATTATGTAAGAAATGTTAATTCCATTGTTTAAATGACTCCATAAAAATGAAGAGGTAGAAATTCTTGCAAATTTATTCTATGATGCTAGCATTAATTTCCCTGATACCAAAACCAGACAATGATACAACAACAAAAAAGCTACAGCTTGATGTCCTTAAAAAACATAGATGCAACAATTCTCAACAAAAACTAGCAAATGACTAAATCCAATGACATATTAAAAAGATTATTCACCATCTTTTAAAAAAATATTTATTTTTTAGTGATAGGTGGACACAATATCTTTAGTTTATATTTATGTGGTGCTAAGGATCAAACCCAGTGCCTCATGCATGCTAGGAGAGCGCTCTACCTCTTAACCCCAGCCCCCGTTATGCACCATTCTTAAGTGGGAATCATGCCAGGAATGCAAGGATGGTTCAAAATATGCAAGTCAATAAACATGACATACAGCATCAACAAAATGAAGGACAAAACTTAGGATTACATGAGTAGATGTAGAACAGGCATTTGATAACAAACTCAACAACACTCTATGATGAAAACAGAACACATTAAGAGTAAAATGAATGTACCTAACATAATAAAGGTACATATAATAAGTCAACAGTTGCAACCACACTGAATGGAGAAAAGCTGGAAGCTTTCTCTCTAACATCTGGAACAAGAATGTCATTTCCACCACTTTCATTTTAGCAAGAACAATCAGGCAAAAGAAAGAAATAAAGAGCATCTAAGTTGGGAAAGAGGAAATCATATTGTCATTGTTTGTAAGGCAATATGTTCTTATGTACAGAAAATCCACAAAACTCCACTAAAAAGCTATTGGAGCTAAAATTAATTCAGCAAAATTGAATGATACAAAATCAATATACAAAACTCATTAGTATTTCTGTGCACTAATAGCCTATCATGTGTATTAGAATTCAAGAGAGATTATTCAACCATAAAAGTAATGATATCATATTCCAAAAGATGGATATAACTAAAGAACAATATGCAAAATAAAATAAGTCACATGCGGATAGACAAGTATTATGTATTCTTTCTCATATGTGAATGTTATAAAATTAAGTTGATCAGATTGTATAATAATGATTACTAGAACTAGGAATGAGGAATATAATGTGGTAAGAAAAGTGGTATCCAAGTACATAGTAAATATACTTGGTACCCAAGTACACAGATAATATTCTATAGAACAGGGATTCTGTAGTTTACAATAATTTATTTTATATTTTATGAATAACTAGAAGAAATAAGCTGGAAGTCTCCAAACACAAACTAATAGGGAGAAGCATTGTTTGCATATAGAACAAATAATGTCCACCTTATACATGTTCTCCTGTTTTCAGATATAAATTCTGATTTAAGAAATGATTGTTTTTATAATATCTCTGTATACATAGTAATTTTTGTCAATTAGAATTTTCACATGTACCAGACACTTTATCAAATATTTATCATGGTGGATTCAATAAAATATTTTATTAACAGACATAATTATATTCTTAGAAAGTATAATGGGCAGTTGAATCAGACTTGTGCTGGCCCCCCACCCCATCCTGATGCCATTAAGACAATCACCTTCCCTGTAACTTGTTCCTAATCGCTATCTTATTGTCTCAAGAAAGGTGTTTTGGCTGCTGCCTATTTTAGTTGCTTTGCCAAAGCTAATTACACACAAGATTCAGTAAATGACGTTTGAACCTCAACACTAAGGATACTTAACTATTAATTCAAGTAATCTCAATGTGCTTCTCGGAGACAGAGAAGAAAATATAAATATCATTATTTGAGGAGTAAAAATATTAACTGCCTGCTCAGAAAGATCAGAAAACCACTCTTCTCAACCCAAAGAAACATTTTTATTCTCCCTTTCAAATTTTCTTACCAACATGATGGAGAGCAAAGAAAATGATTCTAATATTCAAAGTAAGAAAGAGTTTCTAAAGATATACACATACTCTGTTAAAATGGGAAATTAGAGAAACGTAAGACTCTCCAAAACATGCCTACTGAGCAATTTAAGTGATTGCCAGGACAAAACACATCTTCCTTAACAAAATACAGTTAAACCTACTAGGAGCTGCCAGCCAAATAATAAAAAAATTATCAAGAGTAAGTAATCTAAGGCAGACATGAGAACTACTTTTTCTTTTGAGAGATTAGGGAAAGACATATTTGCTGGTGTATTTTCCTGTAATTTTGTTTAGCTTTGCTTCAAATCTTTAATATGGAATATTGTATTGACCATGTTTTAAAATTATTCAACAGAATCTTATCTACATTATTGTCTTGATCAGGCATATTTAAGCATCTATCTGTAGTCACTGATCCAGCAATTTGTAGTTATCCATGCTGTGTAATTTAAGACACTCTGAGGTGTGTCTTCGAAATCCTTGGAAAATGTACCACAAAGAATATTACATTGCTGAAAATTTCAACGGTTTCTAAATTGGAAATATTATTTTAATATGAAAATTTAAGTAGAAATAATCCAATATCTCCTATTATTTTAATGAAATTGTCCCCTTTGCTAAGTGAGACAAATTACTCTCTATTGCAAGAACTTTCACTTGCTCATTATTCACTGCACAAGATTATCAAAGCATGCTGAGCCTTGCCATACACACCACATGGGATTTTCTAAGGCACATGGCCATAGGAATGAAGAAGTCACTTTTCCAGACCTATGGGATTCATGTTGTTTGCAGGAATTTTTAAAAAACAATCTGAGTTAAAAAAAAATCTAAAACAAACTGCTCTCCCCTGGGGAAATATCCTTTCACTCAATGATAGGGAAATACACAAAGCCCAAGAGACCATGTTTTCAGATGGTGCATATGTTCCTTGCTAGCATTATAAGTAATTGATGCTGGCTGACTAGGGGCAGATATTGTTCCATTAAAAGAAGCACAGTCTGTTTCTCTATATGAAGACTACACGTAATGATCAACAAAAGAAAGCCTGTAACAGGTAAAAGAACTCTATTAATATTTTAGTCATTCTTTGTGTCTAAATTATAATGCAAATATATAAATTAAGTGATGGTTTATGGCATAAGGAACAGCACTGATGGGGTGTGTAGATGACAATGTCAGTGATTAACACTAAACTTTAATTGCCTTGGTGATTCTCAAACTTTAATATGCATATGAAACTCTTAATAATTGTACTGCAATTATTCTAGCTTCTAATTTCTCTACTAACATTTAACCTCACTCCCTGACTTCCTAGTGAAAATTTATTATCTGTTTAATTCCCCCAGGTTTCTATATTTGTGAAAATATCCTTCATAATTCTAATTCAAAGGACAAAAGTAATGCATTACAGAAAATGAGGATGAGAGTTTTAGTACAGGTTAATGAATTCCATCATGTGGAACCTAGCCTGGTGACTTATAAATGGTAGATGCTATATGGGATAGATTTATTTGAACTAACTTGTTTTGTGTTTGCCAACAGTCATGTGCAATCAATCCCTGAGGGAATTAATAAGAGGGAGGGGGATGAAAAGATCCAAAGCACTTCATTCCTTGAAAAGACTAGGGCCAAGACAATGGCAGAGTGGAGCATTCTGTGCAGTAAACACATCATTATTACACCTAAGGAGTCTGGCAAAAGGAACTGGGAGTTTGAAAGATACGTATGGACAATGGATGTTATAAAACAAACATTGCCTTAGTCACAGCTTTCCCAATCCTGCATTGGGGAAATGATTTCTGAGAATATGAAACCAAAAGTCTTAGGGGAATTAAAAGAGTTCATTTTTTATGCAAAAGGAGAAGATATATTTACCCCTAATAAAATAATATGTGAAGAGAGAAATGAAAATGATATTGCATTTCTGAGGAGAAAAATAGATGAAATTTAGAGTTTTGGTAAAGGACTATATGAAAGGCTTTTAAAGCACAAAAGGAACAATTATCTTGTTAAATAATTAAGGAGACAATTTTGACTTTAAGATCTCTAGACTTATTTATATTCCATGCTGGAATTTTATAGCAACAGAACAACTCTCCATTTCCCCTTCCTCTGCTCCTGGCAACCACCCCTCTAACTCTCTTTCTTTGAAACTGACTATATTAGATACTTCATGTAAGAGGAACCAAACAATATTTGTCTTCTGTAACTCATTTCACTTTGATAATGTTTTCCAGATTATTCATGTTGTTACGTATTGCAGGATTTCCTTCTTTTTAAATTTGGATTATATTCCATTGTGTGTGTATATGTGTGTGTGTGTGTGTGCGCGTGCACATGCACATCACATTTTCTTTTAGTCCTTTTATCTGTTGATGGACATCTTAATTGTTTCTGTATCTTTGCTAATTTTAGCTGCAAAGAACACAGGGTTGCAGACTCTTCTTTGGGATATTTATTTCAATTCTTTTTGAAATATGACAAAAACTGGAAATGCTAGATCAGAAAGTCATTCTATTGACAGTTTTCTGAGGAAACTTCTTAACATTTTCTATAGTAACTATACAAGGTTACATTTCCACCCAAAGTATGCAGATCTCAATTTCTCTGCATCCTCATGAAAACATATTTTTATTGTTGTTAATAGATGGATGTAAGGTGACATCTCATTGTAGTTTACAACTTAATATTAGTTGTTAGAAAGTTGAGGAGTCAGAAGTACATTTTTAATGTAAGACTCCAAACACCTGAGATTTCCAGTGTAACAAAGATTGTAAGCTGTGGTCACACCTCCTGGAGGATAGCAGAATCACCAGAAAAGAGAAGTTTTTAAAAACTTGAACTTTTCTTGCCCACTCAGCCTTTACTTCATCCTGTACCTTGTTCCCACTCTTTGCAGAAGAGAGAACTACTGCTATTGCACAATTGTGTTCCTTACCTCAAAAGTGCTGGATCCTAAAAGATTTATAATTCCCTACCATTTAGGTGAATTTATGGATGAGAAGAATGGAGAAAAGAGGAGGAAACCTGGGCAGGCAAGGAATTCAAATAACAATTCCTCAGACTGTGACTATTCATGGCCATAGAAATTTGATGGCATTATTTTTCCCTTTACAAAAGGTAGGTTTATTTATTTGTCTCTCTGGCAAACATCACTTTTTCTCTAGAAACACTATCACTGAAGATGATTATGTAAAATACAAAGAACTGAATAGCTAAATGAACATTTTAATATGGATATAAATGTAAGTAGAATTAATTCTATATATTAGAAAAGATGTTTACATAATACATTCTGGTTATATCAGCCCACATTGCTGGAGTATTAGTATGAGAGAAACACATTTTGGGATATAGATAGAAAAGTAAATTTAAAAAAAAATATCTGGGTTATACTCACAAGATTTATCAATAATTCTAATCTTCTAGACATCACAAAGTAAACCTTTTAGATAGAAGTATCATCTGAAACATTCTCTATTTTTTGAAAGATTGAAATACAAGTTAAAATATATAAAGGTACATCAAACCATTTCTTCAAAACTTATTAAACATATGTTATGTATCATGCATTCTTTTTGTAGCTACAAAGGCTATAACAGAGACAGAATAAATTTCCTGTTCTTAGAATATATTTTTTCTCTCAAACCTAAAAATCTAATAACCTTGAGAATATTTGGATATTCCTGAGCTTTTTGAAGGTACCTGTTTATATTATTCATGTGGATCATAGTTGATTTTAGAAAGACAATACAAAGTCTCTCTTAGGAGATTAAATCTTTAGACATGCAGTAGGTGGTTTTATATATATATATCACAATGTGGAATAATTACAGTTCCAAAAAAATGATATATGGGAAGCAATTATGTAAAAAAATGGCAAACCTTAACTAAGAAGAGATTAGAAAAAAATTTATTGGAAATAAGAAAACAAACAGCAGCTGCAGACAGGGAATTAGTTACTAAGGGTAAAGTAAGAAGTAGATTAAGACTGGGCAAAACTGGGTAGAGTGTAGAGCTGGGCCTATTCAGGCCTTTGTTTAAGAAGTATTCAAAATAAAAGAGTATTTTGAAGTGTATATGTAAATATGGACTTTGAATCGAATGACCAGAAAAAGCATTAAGGATTATATAGCCAGGATATAGACAATGCTGCCTGGTTTCATCCCCAAGTTTACAATATAAGCCAAATACAAGAAAATTTAATAGCCTATAAAATATTGTTTCTACTTTAGAGAAATTTACAGAAACATACAGGAGAGGGCTGGAGATGAGGCTCAGTACTAGAGTACAGGCTTGGCATGTGTGGGTACTAGGTTTGATCCCCAGCACCACATTAAAAAAAAAAAAAAACAACTAAATTAACAAAATAAACATATTATGTCCATCTACAACTAAATATATTTTTAAAAAATCCAAGAGAAATATAATTACAGTGCAAAGCATAATACAATGTGATATACTCCACGACTGAATAAACAACAGGTACTTGGAAATACCATATGAGCACAATTTCACGTGCTTTGAGTTCATGAATGAAGATTATTTGAAAGAACTGATACCTACAGGTATCCATGAAGGACTAATAGGCATTAATCAAAAGGATTGCCTGTGCAGAGGAGAAAGCATGTAGAAAATATGAAGAGTTTCAAGTAGTCAGTGTTAGTGGAACTCAAGCCCTAAGGAAGACAGGTAAGAAAATGAGAAAATGAGAAGTGCTGAAATGAGAAAAACAAAGACGCTACTTTCCATAAAGAGCCTTACAGGTTAAGCAAAAAGATAAAATTCTTTTTATATCAAAAAGTATTTAACACTGGAAGAAAATAAGGCAAATCTTTTAGAGCATATGGTAATTGGGATGTGGACACACAAATTGTAATGTTTAGAGCATCTTCAGGCTTGGTATCCATGAAGGGTCCTGAAAGCAACACAGTGCAGACACCCAGGAATGACCTATATGCTATATCCTATAGATCTCATCTTTGGAGTATATCATATAAATGAAAAAGCAAATTAATTGATAAAATCACTCATGGAAAGCATAGAAAAAGAAGAATAACAAACAGAACACAAGAAGTGAGATGTCTGAAAGTAGAACATTGGGGAACACTGATATTTCACACGTGAATAGAGAAAAATGAAGAGTAAAAAGAGACACTAAAAATAGCAATATAAAGTTACAAGGAAAATTAGAATGATGCCATGGGACCCATTTAAGGAATGACCAGTATTTGCTTTTTGATGCTGTGGTAATTTTAGGCAAGATAAAAACTAAAATGTGCCACTAGCTTCAACAAAATGAAGTCTTTGGAGTGTAAGGAAATCTAAAGGGAGTTGCAAGTGAAAGTCCCAACAGAGCTAGTTAAGACCTCAATGGAATGAAGAAGAACTGAGGAGAAACTTGTATGTTTTCAAATGAGTTTAAAACATCATGCAATAACACACAGCCTAGAAGGCTATATTCTGTGATATTAAATATATATTAACATCTGAGGCTTTGAGAGAAACAGTCAAGTAATTGAGCATAAATGTATGCATAAGAAAGCACTCTTTTTTTTTAATACCTTGGACATAACACTTTCTCACACTATAAGTCAAATAGTTCTACATCCAACCATCCATAGGTTCTACAATTTCCACTATAAGGAATCCTGTTGTTGTTTTTATCACTTGTTTGTTTTTCAAGAAAAATGTATCTTACCTTTATAACAATCCCAAGATAGAACAAGAGAATCCATGCTCTTAGTTACATGGATAGGCCGGGTATTCAGGGTTTTCTTGGACAAAGAACTATTAGCCTCCCATGAAATGACATCTTTTTCTTACCCATCTGGAAATCCAGTTCATCTAATGATTTTTATGTGACCAATAAACTATATTTGTAAATTCTAAAGGGAGCAAACGATCAAAGAAAAAGTTGGATTGTTCTACAAAAACATGAACCCTTAAGGAAACTTCCACTAGTCACACACAGAAAATTCAGGATTGCTATTGAAATAATAAAAATATTAAGTATGATGTAAAAGGAGAAGAAAAATATAGTCTGGTTTGCTTGACTTCTATATGCACACCTTTCTGTTGTAGAATTTGAATATGTTTCTCTTTATGATATCTTGGTTTTTATATAAGGATTAGGTAAATATCAATGTACAGTGATGAGGAATCACACAGCAATAACCACTTTCGTCCTGCTGGGACTGACTGATGACCCAAAACTGCAAGTTCTGCTTTCTATCTTCCTGTTGCTCACATACATGTTGAGTGTAACAGGGAACCTGACTATTATCACCCTCACATTGGTGGATCCCCATCTTAAGACTCCTATGTACTTCTTCCTCAGAAACTTTTCCTTCTTAGAAGTTTCATTTACTACTGTCTGTATCCCTAGATTCCTGTACAGTTTATCAACTGGAGACAATACTGTTACCTACAATGCTTGTGTAAGTCAAATATTTTTTGTTTTTCTCTTTGGAACAACAGAATTTTTTCTCCTGGCAGCCATGTCCTATGATCGCTATGTGGCCATCTGTAAACCTCTTCATTATATGACCATCATGAACAACAGAGTGTGCACCTTAGTAGTCCTCTCCTGCTGGGTAGCTGGCTTGATGATTATTGTCCCACCCCTTAGCTTAGGCCTCCAGCTTGAATTCTGTGATTCTAATGTCATTGATCATTTCAGCTGTGATGCAAGTCCTCTCCTAAAGATCTCCTGCTCAGACACATGGTTATTAGAACAGATGGTTATCATTGTGGCTGTATTTGCCCTCATTATTACCCTAGTCTGTGTGGTTCTGTCCTACACATACATCATCAGGACCATTCTGAGATTCCCCTCTGTTCAGCAAAGGAAAAAGGCCTTTTCCACCTGTTCCTCCCACATGATTGTGCTTTCCATCACATATGGCAGCTGCATGTTCATCTACATAAAGCCATCAGCAAAGGAAGAGGTGGCCATAAATAAAGGAATTTCAGTTCTCAACACTTCTATAGCGCCCTTGCTGAACCCTTTCATTTACACCTTGAGAAATAAGCAAGTGCAACATGTTTTCAGTGACTGTATAAAAAAGATTGTATTTCTCTCAAAGAAGTAGAAGTTTTGATGAATAAGTAAAATAAAACATTCTGTAATTCTTTTATTACTGCTTCTAAGTTACTTCATCATTTCCTTTCTACATTTCATTCAGATTAGACTTCTCAATGACACTTAATATTTAATCCTGATCTCATCTTTATTAAACTCTTTATTATTTCAAATCAAATTCATGCATTGTGTTTTCCATCACTGTGAAACTAAAATATACAATTTCCAAGGTGTTAAGTTTTTCTCATTTCTTAGCTAGGGAAGGGAAGAAAATAACATTGCTCTAGGGAAGGAAAGATAATATTTAAAATTGTATAAATTATCCCTGAGTTAAATTAAATGGCAATAGTGCCATTCACTGACTTCCTGTAATACAAGTTACAAAATGAATAACACAAACGCAACAATCAAAACAGCAACAACACAAAACTCAGAGACATGCTAAAATATATTAAAACAAATAAGGCCTTCTAAGCAAATTAAAATAATAAGAAAATGAGGTATGAACAGGAGTTGATTAGTCAGAATTGAAGAAATGGAGATTTCTTCATAATCACTGAGAAGACTTATTTGCTATTTCCTAGTATAGAAGAGCAATATTACTTAAAATTATACATTTGATTTAAAGCAATGTATGCATAAAATCAATTATTATGGGTTTCTAATTCAGATTAGATGCATGAAAGTGAATTGGAACACCAAATTTTACATTTTCAGAAATAGGAAAACAAGTTAAATCAATACATAAAATATACAAAATAATTTTTGAAGATATCAAGGATATAGAATAATAAAACTAGGAAAAAATAAAAATACTAATATCAATTGGAATTAAGATGAAGGGAACAAAAAGAAAATGCTCAAAAAATAAAGAGTTAATATTCAAAGCAAATTAAAAATGTACATGTTTGGTTTATTAGCCCCTTTATTGATTGGGTTATTATTTTTTTTCTGGTGTTAAGTATTTTGAGTTCTTTACATAACCTGGAGATTAATGCTCTATCTGAGGTGAATGCAGTAACATTTTCTCCCATTCTGTAGGCTCTCTCTTCATGTTTTTAATTATTTTCTCTTGCACACATCCTATGTGTTCGAGGGAAAGTGTTTCCCTTCAGAGGGATGGGCTGGCTGAGAAATAAAGTCTAAGAAAATAGTACTACAAAATAACCACAGGACACAGAAATACAATTTCAGAGCTGGGGCAGCAACAGGCCAAGCTGACTAGACGGGTATAGCTTCTAGTAAAAAAAAGGAGCCCACATCTGGTTTATTTATATCAGCACAGATCAAAAGAATTTGATAGAAATTTCTTCTGAAAAACAGGATTGAGATAGGGGTCGGTAGGCCAATCAGTTCCCAACAGGTCACGCCCATCTCTGGTGCTGCACAGAACCTGTGGCAAAGCTGGGTGGGAGTTCACAATATATCAGACCATCTCAAAACCAGCAGGGGTGCTGCTGGGAGTTCCCAGATGCCAGATATTCCCTGTCAATGGCTTCAATGCTGATCTGGTCCACATACATTTCATAGATGGCTTCCCACACTTTCCCTCTTTTCTTACTTTCAAATTCAAATGATGGGATGTTATATAGAATTCCTGGATTCTTGTTCTGAAGTTATGACAATCAATTATTAGGATACAAAAGAGAATTAGTAGCAAAAATATCGTACCAATAATATACCATGCAGAGTGTTTCAGCATATTTCCCGGATTAAAGCTGTTCAATTTCTGAAGCATTTGACCAGCTAGAAATATAGGGTCCATAAGATTGATTTTGCTTTTCTGAATATCTTGGATGTGATATTGTAACTCCATAGGATCCAGGCTATTTTATTGCTATACCAAATATCCATTATATGATTTTTAGCCTTTTCCAATCCCATTGAGAAGCATTATTTGCTGATAATAACAAAGACATATTTATTAGCAGCATGGCATTTAAGCCTTTATTTAAACTTAAGAGTGGAAACTCATTACCAATAGTTATGACAGTAGCCTCCAAGGCATTCAATTAGTTTCAATCTTTTCATCAATGTTTATCTGATTATGGAGAGCTTTGAAATTATTTTGAACCAAATTATTGAGAAAATGTGCATGTTGAGTGTTCTGAAATATAGCTACCAAAGTTGTCACATTACAGGATATAAATGGTATTAAAGCAACCACTCCAAGAATTATGAGACCAAGAGCTCACTTGGCTCTGGTTAACTGAGCATTCATCTGTTGTAGAACTTGAACATCAGCATCAGCATACCGTGGTTCTGACATGTTGGCTGGTAGTAAGACAAAGGAGGTTAGTGAAGGATTAACATTCCTCTCCCTCTGTTAAATCTAGTGATGCAATTAGATTGCATTTTTTACAGGCCACAAGATATGTATCACTTTTTTTGACTATTATAATAAATTCCAAAAAATTAAAGCATAAGAAGTTTGAACACAGGCTCACAGGCCGTAGCAGGAATCCTCTTTGCAATTCCTGCCTAAAAGTCAGGCATAGGGTTATCTATATAATGTAGAAATTCTGAGGCTGAAATTAAGTGCCAGAGATCTTTTTTGATACCTCCTTCACTGAATATCACCAATAAAACCTCCAGGGGTCAAGACATTCTTAAGTAGTGGTCTTTTATCAATTCTTAGAGACAGTCAAAAATATATCCACTATTTCTAGAAACTTTAGATTGAATTGGACAGACATTTGCACATCCCATCTATTTAGGAGAGGTACCAAATTCTATTGCAGAACGATTAAAGAAGTAAGGTAATTGTGGATCTTCTGGAGAAATGACTGGCTTGTTATAAGAAAATTCCATTTTAATAACTGTCCGGACATAAAATTTTAACTCCCAGGGGTTAGGTCTCCCATATGCTGTCTTTTCCTCAACAAGGACCTTTAAACAGCCAGCATGTTTATCATGGGACCAACATGGAAGTAGTTGTACACTGTAACCAGTATAATTAAATCCATTCGCACACATACATGGGTGTAATATGAGTATCTGTAAAACCTCGCATCATATGTGTATCATTAGTAAATAGTGGGATGGATTCCAGTTGACATTACTAAAGTTGGATAAGGGAAATAGGCTCAAAAATCTATCCATGGATTCTAATTACCTGCCAGCTAAATAGAGCTATCATGGCCACAAACATTGGGGTGGAGACAGTTCAGCCTGTTGCATCAAATTCTTCAGCTGTTTCCATGATGGCAGTTTAGACATTTGGTCCCTCTGGGACTTCTTCATCCTTTTCCTACTTACAAAATTCCTGTTCCTGCTGGGGGGTCAGTGCTGACATCTCTGGACTGATCTTTAGTTATTTGAACCTTGGATTTAGGTCCTTCATTTCTGAAGGCATGTTCAGGTACCCAAATAGGACAAAATGCACTTTATGAGAAAACATAAGCATGACCTCTACCCCACAATATGAATGAATTTGGTCCTCTCCACTGTCCTGTTTGTAAATTTTTCTACCAAACTAGGTCCAAGGGACTTGTTTACAGTGGAAGAAATGTCTCTCAGCAGCAGTGCAATCTATACAGTCACAAGTTAAAAATTTAGAACAATTAAAACATGATTAAAGTTATTCTGTGGGGCTGTAATTCCCCTCCCCCTATTTAAGTAATTGTTGCTTAATAGATAAATGAGTTTGTTCTACAATGACATGACCTTGAGCATTATGAGGAATGCCTGTTTTATGATCAATACAAAATTGGTAGCAAAATTTACTGGCAAATTATCTATGATATAAGGTATAAAGAGTCCTAAAATGCCATATTTATCTTCCCAAAAGAATTGAGCACTTTCAGCAGGCTGAGAGATCTGACCAATACCTTCTTGTTGGACAGGTGCTATCTGTAAAGCCCAATTCCTGGGCCAGAATTAACTGGAAATTACAGAGACATCTGCACCAATATCTGTAACTCCCTTGAAAATTTTCTAATAACATGTAAGATCCAATAGAGGGCACTCTTGCTTAAGTAATTGAGCCAAGTATGCTCTGTGTGGGGACACGGACATCTGAATTTCTTGGGGACCCAGCTGCTAAATCTTTCCCTGAGGAATTACAAGGCAAGTAAACAATTGACACTATGATGTCTTTTGGAGAAAGCTGAGTAATGGAATTTGCTTGAACAGCAATTTTAATTTCCCCATCAAAATTTACATAAAAAACACAGATAGTATCTGAATTCCTTTTTGAGTTAAATTATTTCTATTCAATATTAAACCTATTGTATCTGGTGGTAGAGGTTCATAAATTCCCATAGGAACAATTTTTGGACCCATCTCTGGTGTCAGTATGAATTTTGAGGTGGGATGGAGCTCCAAGCTTTCTGTTCCCAAGTGGAAAATGTTCTGAATATATCACAAGACTGTGGCTGCACATAAGGAGGGTGAGCTAAAGTGAGTGATGGTTAACCCACAGCCAAAAGCTGCTCTGGAGCAAATTGTGATGTCTCCCCCATTATCTGTTGGGTTTGGGGCTTTTCCTACCTCTTGTTTCCCTGTTGTGTAAATGAACGTGGTCTCTTTATGACATTCTGGGCATGGCATTCCCATACCCAGTGGTTAACACAGACAAAGACCTGGTATATTCCTTTGTCCTTGTGACGGTTTGCAATATCTTTCCAGGTGTCCCATCTTGCCACAATTAAAGCACTGCCTCTTAGAAATGGTCTCATTTAATAGATTTTGCAAAACTTATTGTAATACAGCTGCCATGGCTATACTTTGGGAATAGGCTAATCCCACTCTGAAAAAAAGGTGTATGTAATCTGATATCATTCCTTTTTTGCAGTGGGGCTGAATTACCTCTTAAAAAATTCTACTAGAATTTTCAAAAACTATCTGTTTAATTAAATCTCAGAGGCATTCAGATCTCTGATCAAAGGGCTCACAGCTTGATATAAATGTGTCACAAAATCTGAGAAATTCTTCTTGGTTCCTTACTAAATCTGACTGAAATATATTTTTCTCTCCCTCAGTAAGTAATTCTCTCCATATCCTTCTTGCACACACACTAATGTGAGTATAAGTTTGTGTAAGGAGCATCTGCCATAGACCTTCTTGGATATGCTGGGATTCACTAAGATGCTGGCCATAAGGAACAGCAGCCATTGAACTGCTTAGTCATGTCTGCTTGCAATTGATGAAGAGCTGTAAGGGGCACTAGCCATAGGTGTTAGGTTGGTTTGAGGTGGCTAAGGGAACAAAACACCAAGCAACTCATGTGCCTAAAAGAACAATTAATCAGGCACCAACAGAACCACCTGCCAATCAGTGGAGTCTCCTGATCAATCCTGGAAGGACATGGATCTCAGAAAGATCCCCTGAACAACCCCAGGAAAACAAGGGACTCTAAAAACCTCCCTTTCCTGTCCCAAGCCCTCCCTTCCTGCCCTAAACCCAATAAAATTCCAATTCAGCTGAGCCTGTGTGGGATTCACTCAGACCCCCTTTGTTGGACTGCAGGGTGTTGCCTGGGAGCAAGTCTCAACAAAGCCTTGTTCAGCTGTTTGTAATCTGCCTCCTTTTGATCACTGGTGCCTGACTTTACAATAGGCATTCTTAGCAATGACTGGTTACAATTGATATGGAGCACAGCTCCATGGATGTGTACAAAGAATATGCTCAGTTGCAATTATACACCTCACTGGACATAACCAATGGACATTGACTTTCACTGGGTGTAACCAATCACTAACATCCACCATCAACTTGGAACTGTATTTAAATTCCTTGTCCAGCCACATTAAAGAGTTTTCTTTCAAGGACATCAGTGAGACTGGCCACCTTGCTATCCATCCCTGGACTGACTCCTCCATTCCCTGACATCCATCCATTGGCTGAAGAGAATCACCAGACAAGGATAATGTCTGCTCTTTAGCTCTATGACATTGGAGGTTTTTGGGGCTCGTGGTTGCCCTAGGATTGTGTGTTTTGATTATAGTGTTTAATTAGTGTGCATTAAATGCTTGTTGGTGTGCTTCAGTATACTCAACACTTTTGCTTTAATTGTTTATATTTGATGATTGGTGTGAACAGACATACATTTGCATTTAAAGATAATCTGCTTCTGAGTAATTATGAATAATGCTGCTCATGACAGTTTGTAAATCATAATTTAACTGTATTTCAAAATCAGCATATTGTCCCATCCTGGTCAACATCTCTAAAGTAATTTGAAGTCAATGTCTTTTGTTAGTTTCTTCCTGCTCAGAGCAAAAATCTACCCAACAAGATTTGCAACCAATATTCACCTCCTGAAAGAGAAGCTTTAGCAAGTGTAATCCAATCATAAATTGGCAGGGCCTCATTATCTATAGATTCCATCAAGTTTTGAGCAAAAGGCAAGTTTGGGCCATATGTGGAGCAAGCAAATTTTAATTCTTCTAATGTTTTAAAAGGAATAGCTGCATGAACTCTTACATTTTGGTTTTTTTGGTCTAAGTGCTCAAAAATTGGAAATAACTTAAACTCTGATATATCTTCTCCCAGGGTTCAGGTAGCTCTGAGACCTCATAGGAGTAGAGAAATATTTGTAGCAGCTATATTTAGGACTCTGAGTCTTAGACATTCTCAGGGGACAGGATGGATCCCTGGAAAAGTAGCATTTAAATGCAAATTACAGAGGTCTGCTGCCAATTTAATCTCTTCCTCAAGTGAAAGTTTTTGTCCTCAGACAGAGAATACTCCAGAGTGACCCTTCCTGCATCTTCTTGTTTCTCTCTTTCTAATGAAGTGCAATCTGGGCTGTTTCCCTGCCTTTTATTCACTATAAATTAGAATCATGTTCTGGGTCTGCCTCCAGGCTGTTTCCCTGTCTCTCACTTGCTATGAGTGAAGTATGCTTTGGTTGTGTTCTTAGATCATCTCTTTGGTTTTCATGAGCTACAAATGGGGCCTGCTGCAGTTCCACCCTTGACTCTTCTTTTTGTCCTTCATGTGTTAAGTTTCCTGCAAACAGAGAAGTCCTAGAAGCTGGGCAGCCCTGTTATCTGGGTTTAAGACTTTTAATCACATTTCTAAGGCCCATGATTAAATCTCCTAAGAACCATCATCCAGTATCTTGGTCTGAATATAAGCAAGTCTGTATTACCATGTATATTCTTCTCAATTGTACCCTTAGTCTTGTTAGCTGAAATACAGACAGCATGCAGTTCCCTGCAAAGTTTTTCCCAAGTATAAAAACCAAGGGATTTCTCCTCACAAAACTGTGGACAAACTTCCCTAATCACCTCTAGGAACTGAGAGAGTTTAGCTCTTTACATAGGCTTTCCCTTTTGCCTCATGATAGCCTTGAGAATAGAAAATTAAATTTCTCTCTCTGTAGAGAGTGAGTTCTTTATGCTTAACATCATGCTATAAAGAAACTTTCTCTCTTCTCTCTCTCAACCAGCAAGTTGTACACAAGCTTCCTGCAAGAGAGTGCCCAAGTACTCACCTGATATCTTTCTCTTTCAGTTTCCTCAGGAAGGTGTTCCTCTTCTGGGTGCCAATTCTCATTCATGTCCTGTGTGGGCAAAGGAAAGCATTTCCCTATAGAGGAATGGGCTGGCTGAGAAGTAAAAGCTAAGAAAATAGAACTATGAAATAATCATAGGACATAGAAGTATAGTTTCAGAGCCAGGGCAGCAACAGGCCAAGCTGACAAGATGGGTGCAGCTTCTAACAAAGAAAGGAGCCAGCACCTGGTTTATTTATATCAGCACAGATCAAAGGGATTCAATGGAAAGTTGTTCACAAAAATGATGAACCCAGCTTAATTCCATATTAACATTGGGAGCCATCTTGTCACAAAGTCATGTAAAGTTCATTTGTGTTTTACTGTAAAATACTAAGATTTCTATTTTGTCTGACCATATATTGATGTTTAAGCTTTTTTAAATTTCTGCCCATACTCTGAACTCACCCATGCCTGGCTCTCCCTGTCCAGATAACAATCCTCTCTGAAACTTAGTGGTCCCTCATAAATTCTGGCTCTCCTTGACCAAATAACAACCCTCCATGTAACCTCAGTGGCTCCTTATAAATTCTAATGTTCAAATCTAAATTTACCCCCTACCTTAAAATGTTAAACCATGTAGATCATTTACCTTCTATCTGCCCTTGTACTACCCTTGCCAAAACCCTGTTCATTGTAAGTTCCTAAGACACCCCCCTTTGTAACTTTTTGTGTTATAAAAACCTTTTCTGATCTTTTGGCTAAGGCAGCCACTGATCAGCTCTCTTGAGTGCACAATATAAGCTTACTTTACTTTTGTTTAATATTGGAGTTGGTGGTCTTTTTTTGTAATGTAGGTTCAACAAAAAACAGGATAAGGGTGGGGGCATGTAAGCTGTTAAGTTCCTTGTGGGTCACACCCATCTGTGGAGTTGCAGGGGACCTTTGGCAGAGCTGGATGCGAGTTCAAAATGTATTGGACCATCTCAAAAACTATAGTAGAGGTCAGACTGGCCAGGACACTGAAGATACCAAGAAGCAGTTTTATATGACTGCACCAGGTTCAGAGGGTATAGCTTTCACCATAACCATTTAGTTTGCCTGAACTCCAAGTTTTTTCTTATATTTCTAGGACCTTAAAGCATCTTTAGATTGTTTATTTGGGATCTTGCTGGGTTTTGTTTTGTTTGGGTTTTTGTTGTTTGCATATAGGCAATCATAGCTATACACTTCCTCTTAGAAAATCTTCAAAATGTCCCAGAGATTCTGGTATGCTCTATATCTATTCTCACTGGATTCTAAGGATTTATTTGTTTGTTGGTTTAGAGAAAAAGCGTTAGAGTAACACCCACATGGCTCTTTCATGATCATTGTGGCAATTTCTCATACTGAGAACATATTTTTAAATTTAATTTATTTTCTCCCTGCTTTTAATTTATCATGACTTCATTTGTTCATATTTTGTTTGAACAAATGAAGTCATGATATTATTCTTTATTAAGTCGATAGTCATCTGTCACATAATAAGTAACACAGGTCTCTGCTGACCCAAATTCACTCACTTAAAAAATAATAACTCATTACTTTTTTAAAAAAATTCATTTTATCAGCTTTATTGACATATGCTTTATATAAAGGAACTGCACATATGTAAGGAACAAAATCTGATTTGTGTTTACATTTCATATACATCCATAAAATCATCTCCATATTAAAGACATTCAAGGTAATAAACATACTTATAACCTCCAAAAATTTCTTCCTACCTTGTGGTGAGCCGCTTCTGCCGTTTCTGCAGATTATGGTCGCCATTACAAGATGACGCTGGCTCCGCTGTGGTCTGTGACAAACAACTTCTTATCTGGGAAAGTTGGCACATGATTTTTCACCACCCTGTGAGAAAGTTCCACGCGGCAGCTTTGCATTGGGGCTTGGGATGCTTTATTAAGGCTGGGAGGGGCATCCGAGAGAGAGAAGAAGAAATATCCAGGGCCTGAATAAACTGTTGAAAGAAGATTCTCGAGTTGCGTCTTCCTTGCGGGCAAGGGGTCGCGACACTACCTCTCTATTCTGAGTTTTCAGTTTTTAACTTAGTAAGAGCACATCACATGAAGTTCTACCCTCTTCACAAAATTTTAAGTGCAAAATACAGTATTGTTAACTACAAACACTTTGTTATATATTAGATATCTAGCACTTATCCATCCTACATAATGGAAACTTTATACTCATTGAACAGTAACTGCCCATTTCCTCAACTCCCCAGATCTGAAAACTTTCATTACTTTCTGCTTCTGAGTTTGACTATTTTCAGTTCCTGAAAAATGTGACCCTATTTTCAGTTCCATAAACATATCATTCTGTGACTGGATTTTATCTTAGTATAATGTCTTTCAAATTCATGTATATTGTGGCATATGTCAAAAATTCATTCTTAATTAGGGCAGAATAATATCCTAATATATATATAATCACACTTTCTTTGGCCACTAATCTATAGATGGGTATTTAAAAGATTGCTTTCATATCATGGATATTGTGAATAATGATGTAATATGCATAAATATTAAAAAATCTCTAGAAGATCCTGGTTTCAATACTTTTAGATGCATATGTAAAAATTGGATTTCTTTCTCACAGGGTAGTTCTATTGCAATTGTTTTGAGGAAAAATTGTACTGTTCTCTGAAATGGATGTATCATTTCACATCCCCATAAACAATGTTCATTAGTCTCAATTTCTCCTCCTCTGGCAAAAATTTGTTATGTTTAGTTTGGGGGTTTGTTGTTTTGCTCTTGTTCGTATAATAGCCCTCATAACAGGTGTAATGCCTCACTGTGGTTTTAATTTGCACCTCTCTGATAATTAGTGATGTTGAGAACCTTGTACACTTGTATGTCATTTTTGGAAAATAACTATTTAGATCCTTTCCCCTTTTTTTTCAAATACATTTGTTCTTTTTCTGTCAAGTCTACAGAATTCTTAATGTTTTGGATATTAATCTGTTATCAAGTTTATGGTTTATAAATATTTTTTTCCATTCCATGGGATGGCTTTTCATTGTGTTGTTTTCTTTGTGAGTGTAGAAGCTTCTCAATTTGATGTGCTCCCAATTGTCTATTTCTGTTTTATCACCTGAGATTTTTGTGTCATTGCCAAGACAAATGTTATGAAGCTTTGCACATATATTTCTTCCTAGAAGTTTTACTCTCTTGGGTCTGTTTGTGTGTGTGTGTGTGTGTGTGTGTTCCTGTCTTGTCTCAGATCTTATGTTTAGTCTTTCCTTCTATTTTGGTTCATGTATAATGTAAGATAAGGCTGCAGTTTCATTCTTTTGCATGTGAATATATAGTTTTTTCAATTCTACTTATTGTATAAATTGACCTTTCCTATTGTGAATTCATAACACCCTGTAAAAGATGAATTCTCTGTACATTCATGAGATTATTACTGAGCTCTCTATTTTGTTCAATTAGTTGACATGCCTGTCTTTATACAAATGACATATTGTTTTAGTTATTGTAGCTTTGTAATGTATTTAAATATCAGCAAGTGTTATGGCTCCAGCTCTATTCTTTTTTCTCAGGACTGATTGACTATTCAAAGTCTTTGGATATTCCATTACAATTTGACGTTATTTTTTTTTTCAGTAAAAAAACTGTTCTCGAAATCTTGAAACAGATAGTGTTGAATGTGTAGATAACTTTGTGCAGAGAAATATTTAATATTATTAAATCTCCCAATATATAAATATGATATCTTTTTATTTATTTGTGTTACTTATGTCATTCATCAATGTTTTGTAGTTTTCAGCATGGAAGTCATTTCTCCATTTAGTTAAGTTTATTTTAAGAGTTTTATTCTCGGTTACACTATTATAAATTAATTCATTTTCTTAAAAATTTTTCTAATTTTTTTTTGTTAGTGTACAGATGCAAGAAGTTTTTGTATGTTGGTTTGGTATTTTGCAACTTTACTGGTTCATTGGTTCTAACAGTTTTTTGATGTTTTTGTGCATGAGTATGTGTTTCTGTGTGTGTTCTTCAGCATTTTCTTCATGGGAGACCATGCCATCTACAAACAGATAATTTGTCTTTTTTTCCAATTGAATGCCTTTTATTTCTTATTCTTTTATTATTGCTCTATCTGTCTTTTTCAGTATTATATATAATGAAAGTGGTGGGTATGAGGAAATTTGTCTTGAATTTGATCATTAAGAATCAAGTTTTCCATCACTGAATATTTTAGTGTGGTAGGCTTTTTAAACACTGTCTTATTATGTTGGGATTCATTCCTTCTGAACTTAGTTTATTCAGAGATTTTTTTTTTAATCATAAAAAGCTGATTGGGGCTGGGGACATGGCTCAAGTGGAAACGCGCTCACCTGGCATGCTTGGGGGCACTGGGTTCCATCCTCAGCACCACATAAAATAAAGATGTTGTGTCCATGGAAAACTGAAAAATAAATATTAAAAAAATTCTCTCTCTCTCTCTCTCTCTCTCTCTCTCTCTCTCTCCTAAAAAAAAAAAAGTGATTTATCATCCACCCACACCAACCTGTGCAGGTCCCAGGCACAAGGCATGCATGGCCCACCCCTCCCCCTGCAGGGCAGACACAAAAGAGCAACACAGCAACACAGCTGTCAAAAGACTGCCCCTTCTGGCCAGCAGACCACTGAGGGAGGTCAAGCCCAGTGGCTGAGATCCACCCATACCAACTTGTGCAAGACCCAGATCCAGGATGAAGGAAACCAGCAGGAAACCAGCAGGGTCTGGAAGCCCAACATCAAGGTGAGGTACAGCCAATCTGCATGGGTACTACAAGGATATAGGAAAGAAACTGTAATATCTCAGATCAACACTTCAAGAAAGGAAGACATATAGACAACATGAAAAATACAAAGGAGGAAAGTGACCCAAATAAACTAGGACACTATAATAACAGAACCCATGGACAGCAAAGTTGATAAAATGTCAGAGGAGTTCTGAAGGTTCATAATTAAAATGATCTGTGAATTAAAGAATAGCCTAAATGAGCAAATACAGGCAGAAATTGATCACTCCAACAATGAGATAAGAGAGCAAATATAGATAGCAAAAGATTACTTCAAGAGATAGATAGAGACTCTGAAAAAAAAAGTCAGATATCCTTGAAATGAAGGATACAATAAATCAAATTTAAAAACTCAATGGAAATCATAACCAACAGACTAGATCACTTGGAAGGAAAAACATCAGATAATGAAGAAAAAATATACAAGCTGGAAAATAAAGTTGATCACACAGTGAAAATAGTTAGAAACCATGAACAAAACATCAAAGAATTATGGGACAGTATCAAAAGACCAAATCTAAGAGTTACTGGGATAGAGTAAGACACAGAGTTTCAAACCAAAGGAATGCACAATCTCTTCAATGAGATAATATCAGAAAATTTCCCAAGCATGAAGAACAAATTGGAAAACCAAATACCAGAGGCTTACAGGAGACCAAATGTACAAAATTACAACAGATCCACACCAAGGCACATTATAATGAAAATGCCTAGCATACAGAAAGAATAATGATATAATCTTAAAAGCTGCAAGAGAGGGAAATCAGATCATATATAGGGGGAGACTAATTCATATCTCAACAGATTTTTCAACCCCGGCCCTCAAAGCCAGGAGATCATGAAACAACATATACCAAGCTCTGAAAGAAAATGGATGCCAACCAAGAATCTTATATCCAGCAAAACTAAGCTTTAGATTTGATGATGAAATTAAAACCTTGCATGATAAACAAAAGTTAAAAGTATTTACAACTAGAAAACCTGCACTACAGAACATCCTCAGCAAAATATTCCAAGAAGAGAAAATGAAAAATAATGATGAAAATTAGCAGAGAGAGATATTATACTAAAGGAAAATCTAATTAGAGAGAAATCAAGTTGAATACCAACAAATAAACAAAATGGCTGGAAGTACAAATCATAACTCAATAATAACTCTGAATATCAATGGCCTAAACTCACTATCAAAAGACATATACTAGCAGATTAGATTAAAAAAAAGAAGACCCAACAATATGCTGCCCCCACAAAACTCAACTCATAGAAAAAGACATCCACAGACTGAAGGTGAAGGGTTGGGAAAAATCATACCATTCACAGGGACTGTGGAAGCAAGCAGGGTTTCCATCCTCATATCAAATAAAGCAGACTTCAAACTAAAGTCAATCAAAAAGGATAAAGAAGGACATACATACTGCTCAAGGGAACCATACACCAACAAGACTTAACAATTATAAATATATATACCTCAAATAATAGAGCCTCTATGTTCATCAAACAATCTCTTTTCAAGTTCAAATAGACCACAACACAATAATTTTGGGTGACTTTAACACACCTCTTTCATCACTAGATAGATCTTCCTAACAAAAGCTGAACAAAGAAACTATAGAACTCAATGATATAATCAATAACTTAAACTTAACTGATGTATATATTTCATCCTTCAAGGAGAGAATACACTTTCTTCTCAGAGCACATGGCTCCTTCTCTAAAATAGACCATATACTATGCCACAAAGCAACTCTTAGCAAACACAAAAAAGTAGAGATACTACCCTGCATTCTATTAGATCATAATGGAATGAAATTATAAATCAATGATAAAATAAGAAATAAAGTCTACTCCAACACCTGGAGACTGAATTACATGCTATTGAATTAACAATGGGTTACAGAAGACATCAAGGAGGAGATTAAAAATTTTTTAGAGGTGAATGAGAACACAGATAAAACATATCGAAATCTCTGGGACACTATGAAAGCAGTTCTATGAGGGAAGTTCATTGCATGGAATTTATTCCTTAAAAGAAGAAAAAGTCAACAAATAAATGACTTAACATTACATCTCAAACCCCTAAAAAAAGAAGAACAAATCAACACCAAAATAGCAGAAGACAGGATATAATTAAAATCAAAGCTGAAATCAATGAAATTGAAACAAAAGAAACGATTGAAAAAATTGACAGAACAAAAAGTTGTTTTTCTGAAAATAAATAAATAAAATTTATAGACCCTTAGCCATGCTAATGCAGAAAAGGAGAGAGAAAACTCAAATCACTAACATACGTAATGAAAAAGGAAATATCACAGCAGACACTACAGAAATACAGAGGATAATTAGAAATTATTTTGAAAGCCTGCACTCCAGTAAAATAGAAAATATTGAAGTCATAAACAAATTTCTAGAGTCATATAATCTGCCCAAATTGATGATATACAGAATATACAGAATTTAAACAGATTAATTTTAAGTGGTAAAATAGCAGATGCCATCAAAAGCCTACCAAACAAGAAAAGCCCAGGACTGGATGGATACACAGCCAAGTTCTATAGGACCTTTATAGAAGAACTAATAACAATACTCTCCTTTTTTTTCAGGAAATAGAAAAAGAGACAGCACTCCTCTTCTAAACTCATTCTATGAGGCCAATATCACTCTGAGTCTAAAAGCAGGCAAAGACACATCAATGAAAGAAAACTTCAGACCAATTTCTCTAATGAACATACATGCAAAAATTCTCAATAAAATTCTGGCAAATTGAATACAAAAACATAAAAAAGTTTATGCACCACAATCAAGTGGGATTCATTCCAGGGATTGGATTCATGGTTGGTTCAACATATGGAAATCAATAAATGTAGTTCATCACATCAACAGATTGAAAGATAAAAATTATATGATCATCTTAATAGACACAGGAAAAGTATTTGACAAAATACATCACCCCTTCATGTTCAAAACACTAGAAAACTAGGGATAACAGGAACATATCTCAATATCATAAAGGCTATCTATGCTAAGCCCCAGGCCTACATCATTCTAATTGTAAAAAAATTGAAGGCATTCCCTTTAACAATTAGAACAAAACAAGAATGTCCTCTTTCACCACTTCTATTTAACGTAGTTCTTGAAACACTGGCCAGAGCAATTAGAGAAATGAAAGAAATTAAAGGGATACACATAGGAATAAAAAGAACTCAAATTGTCACAATTTGCTGATATGATTCTACACCTGGAAGACCCTGAAAGTTTCACCAGAAAACTCCTAGAACTAGTAAATGAATTTAGCAATGTAGCAGGATATAAAATCAACACCCATAAATGAACAGCATTTCTGTATATCAGTGATAAATCCTCAGAAAGGTAAATGAGGAAAACCACCCCATTTTCAGTAGCCTTAAAAAAATAAAATAAAATAAAATAAAGTACTACAGAATTAACTTAATGAAAGATATGAAAGATCTACTTAATGAAAATTAAAGAATACTAAACAAATAAATCAAAGAAGACTTTAGAAAATGGAAAGATCTACTTGCTCTTAGATGGGCAAAATTAATATTATCAAAATGACCATACTTCCAATACTATACTATACAAATTGACCATACTTCCATACTATACAGATTTAATGCAATTCTGATCAAAATCCCAATGACATTCCTCATAGAAATAGAAAAAGCAATCATGAAATTCATTTGGAAAAACATAAGAGACCCAGGATAGCTAAAGCAATCCTTAGCAGGAAGAGTGAAGCAGGTAGCATCACTATACCAGAGCTTAAACTACACTACAGAGCAATAGTAACAAAACCAGCATAGTATTAGCACCGAAACAGACGGTTAGAGCAATGGTACAGAATAGAGAACACAGAGACTATCCCACAAAACTACACTTATCTTATATTAGACAAAGTTGCCAAGAATATGCATTGGAGAAAAATAGCCTCTTCAACAAATGGTGCTGGGAAAACTGGAAATCCCTATGCAACAAAATGAAATTAAACCCCCATCTCTTATCATGCACAAAATTCAACTCAAAATGGATCAAGGACTGAGGAATAAAACCAGAGACCCTATGTCTAACAGAAGAAACAGTAGACCCTAATCCCTATAATGTGGGATCAGGCTCCAACTTCCTTAATAAGACTCTTATGGCACAAGAATTAAAATCAAGAATCAATAAACAGGATGGACTCAAACTAAAAACTTTCTTCTGAGCCAAAGAAACAATGTGTGAGGTCAATAGAGAGCCTACATCTTGGGAACAAATCTTTACCCCTTACACATCAGATAGAGCACAAATCTCTAGGGTATATAAAGAACTCAAAAAGCTAAGCACCAAAAAACAAATAACCCAATCAATAAGTGGACCAAGGACCTGAACAGACACTTCTCAGAAGATGATATACAATAATTCACTAAATATATGAAAAAAGCGTTCATCATCACTAGCAATTAGAGACATGCAAATCAAAATCACCCTAAGATTTCAACTCACTCCAGTCAGAATGGAAGCTATTATGCATACAAACAACAATAATGGTTGGCAAGGATGTGGGGGAAAAGGTACACTGCTGGTGGGACTGCCAATTGGTGCAGCCTATATGAAAATTTAGAATGGAACCACCATTTGACCCAGCTATACCTCTCCTTGGTCTATACCCAAAGGACTTAAAAATAGCATACTATAGGGATACAGCCACATCAATGTTTATAGTAGCACAATTCACAATAGCTAAACTGTGGAACCAACCTAGATGCCTTCAATAGATGAATGGATAAAAAATGTGGCATATATACACAATGGAATATTACTCAGCAATAAAAGAGAATAAAATCATGGCATTTTCAGGTAAATAGATGGAGTTGGAGAAGATAATGCTAAGTGAAGTTAGCTAATCCCCCCAAAACAATTTTTTTTGCTGAATGTTTTCTTTGATATAAGAGGCTGATTCATAATGGGGTAAAGAGTGGGAGCATGAGAAGAATAGATGACCTCTAGATGGGGCAAAGGGTTTGGAGGGGATGGGAGGGGTATGCGGTAATTAATGACGGTGGAATGTGATGATCATTATTATCCAAAGTACAGGTATGAAGACACGAATTAGTGTGAATATACTTTGTATACAGAGATATGAAAAATTATGCTTTATATGTATAATAAGAATTGTAATGCATTCTGCTGTCATACATAAATAAAGAAAAAAAGCGATTTATCCCTGGGGTGGAAGGATGGCTCAACATGGGCAAATAAATTAATTAGATAATCCACATTAACAGGATGAATAATTAAATCACATCATTATCTCAATTGATTCAGAAAAAAATTTAACAAATTGCAATACCATTTTATCATATTAAATACAATTCATTATTTTTGATTTCTTATAGAAAGGCAAGAGATTCACCACCATCAATTTCAATTAAAATGATAATTGGATGGTGTTGATTGACATTCTTTGAGTAGGTAGCAGTCACTGAACTATCACTTGGATCCAGGAGGGTCAGTTATGTTTCATAGCCATAATGTGCTGCTTAAGTGTATGAGTGCTTGGATTAGGTTGCCAGGGTGTGTACTTGGCTTTGTCATTTACAAGCTGATGCTTAAAAAAATTATCTTCTCTGGATTTCAGATTTGTTCATTTGTTGTAAAGGAGAAAAACTAATTGTACTTAATTCACAGATTTTTTTAATGATTTTGTGTAGGTTAACATCTAAAATATTGCAAGTAAAGAAGTAAGTTCTCATCAATGTTAATATTTATTATTTTAATTGTTCCATTTCATGGCAGCACTGGTCTCATCAGGCTGAGGAATCAAGCACACATAGACTGAAACTCCTAAAAACAAGCCACTTTTTGCTGAACAACACCTAAATTTACACTGACCAACACAACTGCAGATTTGGGACAGATGGTACATGGATTGCCATATAGTGCTGAACCAATGAACACATCAATAGCAAACAGGCAGCAAATCTGGACTTAGGACACTTTCTATTGCCGAAATAGCAGAAGTGACTATAGACTCACAGAAAAAAAAAATCAGACCACTTAAAATTTCTAGAAAGGAAGGCATAATCAAAGATAGTTTATGAAGATTGGAATAAACACCCATTTCTTCAATATTATTGTACAGCAACAAGATCAGCATCAAGAACTTTCAGGGAACTACAATAAGGTATAGGAAGACAACCAGGTAATAACCAAAATGGATGTGAACTCTTGAATGAAGAATTTAAAAGAATCATTTTTAAAAACTTGATAAACATCAAGAAAATATTTGGAAATAATCAACTCTAATAAAGAAATAACAGAAATTGAACCAATTGAAAATGAAAAAGATGACCAGAAATCCTTGCACCACAAAAAATACAAAAGCAATATTTTAAAATATGAAAGAAGGTATTATAGCAATATTGATTAGACAGTAAAGTGAATTAATGAGCTGAAAGATTTTTAGAAAATGCACCGTTGGAGAAGAAAGAAGAAAAAGAGGAATAAAGAAAGCCTTTGGGAATTTTGGGACACCATTAAAAGAGCAAATAATTGTGTTACTGGGGTTCAATAGGGACTTGAGAAAGCCTAAGGGATAGAAAGCTTATTCAAAGAAGTAATAACGGAAAACTCCCCAAACATAGCGAAGAATACATATATTCAGGTATACGAAAACTCAGTGACCACCAGAGAGATTTAACTTGACCACATTTATTCTAAGACATACTATAATAAAGTTATCAAAATTAAAGTTAAAATGAAGGTTCTCAAACTGGCAGGAGAAAAGAAACATATAACACACAAGGGTGTCTCAATTCACCTGACAGCAGTCCCTTTAGCAAAAATCTTATAAAGTAAGAGGAAGCAGCATGAGACTTTTATAACAGTGAAGGAAAAATAGGAATTATCAGCAAAATCACTGTAGCCATCAAAGTTATTCTTTGAAATAAAAAATATAAATGTATGTTTAGCTAAATCCTAGGAGAATTTGTCCCCACCAGAACTGAATGCCAAGATATGCTAGAGGGAGTTATTTAAATAATGATAGTGGGATGTGATGATCATTATTATCCAAAATACAGGTATGAAGACAGAAATTGGTGTGAATATACTATGTATACACCCAGAGATATGAACAATTGTGCTCTATATGTGTAATAAGAATGGTAATAATATTCTGTTGTCATATATAAATTAAAAAATAAATATAAATAAGAAATAAAATGAAAGAAAGTGATGTTGAAGAGAAAGAAGAAAAGATGAGAGGATTTGAAACTCAAGACTAAGAGTAACCACACAGACAAATTCACAATGCCTTAATGTTCTAAGGTGGTATGTAGATCATTTATGTCTTTAGTATGAAGATGATTAACAAAACAAGCCTAAACCCAATAACTACATTTATATGTTTACTTGAAAGATGTGAGGTGGAATATTAAAATTTGAAAATATGAAGGGGAGTGGAGTGTGAATGTAGTATTTTTATTACTATAGTTTCTTATTTCTTTATCTTATTTTTCTTACCTTTATAATCATGGTATGCTGTAAACATTTAAAAATAACTTGTAATAATCAAAGATGTGTTTGTTACCCTCAGAGTAAACACAAAAAAAATTGTGTAAGCCAAAAATAATAAGCAAGAAATCAAAACACAATCTCAAAATCAACCACTTAATCACAAAAGAAGACTGTAAGAAAGGGGAAAGGAAAAAAATTAAATACAGTAAAACCAGAAAGAATTTCCAAAATGGCTGTAGTAAGCCTTTGTCTATTTATAATTCATTTAAATGTAAGCATGTTAAATTCTTCAATTAAAGTTGCAAAGTAGCTAAAAGAATAAAAAATAAAGCCCAACTGTAAGTTGCAGACAAGAAGTTCAACTCACCTCTAAGACCCACATAGACTGAAAGTGAGTGTATGTAATAAGTTTTTCCATTAAAATAGAATAAAATAAAGTGAGAGTAGCCACAGTCACATCACAAAACACTATACCCTAAATTTAAAAAAAAATGTAGGCCAGAAGTGTAGCTCAATACTAAAGTGCTTGTCTAGAATGCATGAGGCCCCGAGTTGAGTCCCCAGCACCACCAACCACAAAAAGAGAAATAAAAAAAATATAAGGGATATAATTAAATAGTGATGAAGAGTCAATTCCTCCATAGGAAAGAATAGTTTTAAATGCATCCAATATTGGAGCACACAAATATATATAAATGAAATGTTAAATTGCACCTAACAGACATCTACAGAATACTCCCTCCAACAACTGAAGAATACACATTCCTGTAAAAACGTGGAATAATTTTCAAGATAGAGCATATGACAGGCTACAAAACAAATCTCAATAAGTCTTTCAAAAAATGAGATGATATTAATTTATCTTTTCAAAACATATCATGACACAAACTAGAAATCAATAAAAAGAAAACTTTGAATATTATATTAATCAATGGAAATTAAGCAAACTCAATCTTGAACAACAAATAGGTAATGAAAGAAATCAAGAATAAAGTTTAAAAAAAGGCTTGAAAAAATTGGAATTGGAAACACAACATACTAAAACCAATGGTATACAAAAGAAGCACTACTAATAAGAAAGTTTATAGCAATAAACACCTGCATCAAAAAAGTAAAGTCTTTTCCCTGTTGCAGAGTTGTGTCCCTTCAATAAACAGGTATCTTGAGGCACAAGAAAAAAAAATAGAAAAGTCTTTAAATAAAGAACCTATCTCTGCATTTCAAGACACTAGAAAAATGAGAACAAAAAAATTTCAAAATTAGTAAAAGGAAAGAAATAATGATCTAAGCCAAAATGAGTAAAATAGTGAATTTTAAAAACAATACAAAATGACAAGTTAAATAAAGAGCCGGTCCTTCAAAAAATAAAGAAAATTGACAATTCCCTAGCAAGACTAACAAAAAAGAATATTCAAACAAATAAAATCAGAGAGAAAATGCAATTATTAAAATTGGCACTGAAGAAATACAGAGAAAATTTAAAATTATTATGAGTGACTATATTCTCCAAAATCCATAACCTAGAAGAAAGGAAAAAAAGTACCTGGAAACATACCCCTTGCCAAGATTTAATCATGAAGAGATAGAAAAACTGAAGAGGCCAAGAATGAATAATGAGGTTGATTCAGTAAATGAAAGTCTCCCTTCAAAGAAAAACCCAGGACTAGATGGCTTCACTACAAAGTTCTACCAAATATGTAAGAAATATTAATTCTGTTTTTTTTATGTGGCTCCATAAAGTCGAAGAAGAGGAAATTCTTGCAAATTTATCACATGAGGCTAACATTAATATCCCTGATGCCCAAACCAGAAAAAAACATAATTAAAAAGAATACTACAGGCCAATGTCCATGATGGACATAAATGCAAAAATTCACAACAAAAGCTAGCAAACTAAATATAATGACACATTAAAAAGATTATTCACCATTCTTAAGTGGGAATCATGCCAGGGATGCAAGGATGGTTCAAAATATGCAAGTCAATAAACAAGATATACAGCATCAACAAAATGAAGGACAAAAACATGATCACCTGAATAGACGTAGAAGAGTCATTTGATAACAAACTCAACAACCCTTGATGATAAAACAGAACACATTAAGTATAAAACTAATGTATCTCAACATAATAAAATCTATATATGATAAGTCAACAGTTGCTGTCACACCATATGCAGAAAAGCTGGAAGCTTTCTCTCTAACATCTGGAACAAGAATGCCATTTCCAACACTTTCATTCTAGCAAGAACAAGATGCATTGTTTGCATATAGAACAAATAATGTCCAACTTACACATGTTCTCCTGTTTTAAAATATAAATTCTGATTAACAAAATGATTGTTTTTATATTATATCTGTATAAATAATAATATTTGTCAATTAGAATTTTCACATGTAGCAGATACTTTACAAAACATTTTATCATGAAGGACTCAATAAAATATTTTATTAATAGACATAGTTATATCCTTAGAAACTATAATGGTGAGCTGAATCTGGCTTGTGCTTTTTTTTTTCCCCCTATTAAGATGAGCAACTGATGTCTAAATGATTTTGGTGTTGCTATCTTACTGTCTCAAAGGAAAGTGTCTCTGTTGCTGCCTATTAGTTGCTTTACCAAGGCTAATTACACAGAAGTTTCAGTAAGTGATGTTTGAACATGGACACTGAGGATACTTGACTATTATCTCAGGTAATCCCAGTATGCCTCCTGGATACAGAGCAAAAACATAAATATCATTATTTTGGGAGTAGACATATTAACTGCCTGTTCAGAAAATCAGAACACCACTCTTCTCAATCCAAAGAAAATTTATTTTTTTCTTCTCCCTCTTAGATTTTCTTGCCAGCTGAAGGAGATAAAGAAAATATTTCCAATATTCAAAGTAAGAAAGTTTCTAATGATATAAATATACAGTGTGAAAATGTGAAACTACGAAAACTCAATATTCTCCAAAACATGTCTACAGATCAAATTTAGATGATGGTGCTAGCTCTGGACAAGTCATATCTTCTGTAACACAAACAATTAAATCCACTAAGGAGCTGCCAACCAAAATTATCAAGAGTAAGTAATGTAAGATAGAGGTGAGAATTGCTTTCTCTTTTGAGAGATAAGGGAAAGAAATGTTTGTTGATATTTTCCTATAATTTTATTAAGATTTGCTTAAACTTTTTACTATGGAAAATTCTAATATACATATTACAATTACATAAATGTACATTAAATTATTTCTTCAAAAATTATTGAACATGGGTTATGCACTAGACTCTATTTTTGTAGCCACAAAGAATATAACAGAAAAAGAACAAATTCCCTGTTTTTACAGTACATTTTGTAATGACCCCAGAAATCTAATAATCTTGAGAATATTCAGGTACTCTTGGGCTTCTTCAATGCATTTGTTCATATTATCTATGTGGATCATTATTGATTTTTTTTAAGAAAATACAAAGTCTCTTTGGCTGGGGTGGTGGTTCAGTGATAGAGAGCTCACCTAGCACATGCCTAGCTCTGAGTTTGATCCTCAGCACCACATAAAAATAAATAAATAAATAAAATTAAGGTACTGTGTCCAACTACAACTAAAAAATAAAATATATTTAATTAAAGAAAATACAAAGTCTCTCTTAGCAGATTAAGTTTTTATACATGCAATAGGTAGTTTTAGAATCAATAAAAAATAAAAACAGAATGTGAAACTATTACAGTCCCAAAAAATTATATGTGGGAAGCAATTCTGTAAAACAGAGGCAAATCCTAACTAAGTACCTAAAAAGGAAGAGGTCAGGAAAAAGGTTATCAGAAAGAGGAAAGCAAATAGCAGCTGAAGAGAGGGAAATAATTAATAAGGTTAAGGGAAGGAGTAGTTCACAGGCTGTGGAAAATCCTGGAAAAGGAGAAGCTTTACAGTTTAGAACTGGGCATATTTAGGCCTTTTGTTTTAAAAAATATTCAAAATAAAAGATTAATTGAAGCACATATGAAAATAAGAACTTAAAAGCAACTTACCAGAATAGGCATTAAGAAGTATAAATTTCTCCAGTATACAGACAACACTGTTTTGTTTTGTACCTAAATTTTACTATATAACCCCAAATATAAAGAAATTTAAGAGCATATAAAATATTATTTTTACTTTAGATAAATTTACAGAAAAGAAAAGGAGAAATGTAGTTACAGTGCACAGCATAATACAATGTGATATATTCCATGACTGAATAAACAACAGGTACTTGGAAATACCACAGGAGCACAATTTCATGTGCTTTAGGTTCATGAGCAAAGATTTCCTGAAAGAACTGATACCTAAGGGGATCCCCGAAGGACTAATAGGTATTATTCAAAAGATTAGCCTGTGCGGAGGAGAAAGCATGCAGAAAATATGAAGAATTTCAAGTAGTCAGTGTTAGTGGAACTCAAGCCCTAAGGAAGACAGGTAAGAAAATGAGAAGTGCTGAAGTGAGAAAATCAAAGAAACTACTTTCCATAAAGAGCCTTTTAGGTTTAACAAAAAGATAATTGTTTCTATATCAAAAAGTAGTTAACACTGGAAGAAGATAAGAGCACATGGTAATTGAGATGTGGACACACAACTTGTAATGTTTAGAGCATCCTCAGATTTGGCATCCTTGGAGGGTCTAGGAAACAACCCAGAAATAACCTATATATTTAATGATGTTTTCATAGAGGATAGATCTCATCTTTGGAGAACATCATATAAATGATAAAGCATATAAATTGATGAAATTACTCATGGAGAGCATAGAGAAAGAATAACAAACAGAACATAAAAAGTGAGAGATCTGAAAATAGAATATTGGGAAGGACCTATATTTCACACGTGAACAGAAGACTCAAAGAGAGATACTAAAAATAACAATCTAAAGCTAGGAGGAAAATGAAAAAGATGGCATGGAACCCATTTCAAGAATGACCAAATTTTGCTTTTTAATGCTGTGGCAGTTTCAGGAAACTTAAGAACTAAAATGTGTCATTGTCTTCAACAAAAATGAACTTGTTGAGGTGTTAGGAAAGCTATAGGGAGTTGCAAGTGAAAGTCTCAATATAACTATTTAAAACCTCAATGGAATGAAGATGAGCTGAGGAGAAATTAATGTCTTTTAAATGAATTTAAAGCATCATGAAAAAAAAAGACACATTGTAGAAGGCTATATTTATTGATGTTAAATAAAAAATTAACTTCTGGGCTTTGAGAGAAAAGGGAGAACAATCAAACAATTGGTCAAAAGTCAATGCATAATGAAATACTTTATAATTATAAATATCGTGGACATAACATTTATTCAGACTTTACATTTATTCAGACTTTACCCAACCATCTTTAATAAGTATTAGTCTCCACTATAGAAATCCTGTTGTGGTCATTATTCTTTATTTGTTTTCTAGGAGAAATATATCTTACCCTTAAAACAATCCCCAAGTAATAACAGTAAAGAGAATCCATGTTCCTACTTACCTGGATATGTACTGTATACAAAGGGTTTGCTTGGACAAAGAAGGATTAGGCACCCAACAAATGACATCTTTCTGTAACCAATATGGAAATCGAGTTCACCTAAAGATTTGTATGTGACCAATCAACTACATTTTTAAATTCTGAGGGGAACAAATAATTAAAGAAAAAGTGGATGTTTGACAATAACAAATCTCCACTGCTCATACACATAAAATACAAGAAGGCTATTGTAATGGTAAAAATATTGATTATGATATAAAAAGAGAAAATAAACATACGCTGATTTGTTTGACTTCTATGTGCATAGTCTTCTGCTATAGAATTTGAATATCTGTCTCTTCATAAAATCTTGATTTTTACACAAGGATTAGGTAAATATCAAGGTTCAATGAAGAGGAACCACACAACAATAACCACTTTCATCCTTCTGGGACTGACTGATGACCCAAAACTGCAAGTTCTGCTTTTTATCTTTCTGTTGCTCACCTACATGTTGAGTGTAACAGGGAACCTGACTATTATCACCCTCACACTGGTGGATCCCCATCTAAAGACACCTATGTACTTCTTCCTCAGAAACTTTTCCTTCCTAGAAGTGTCATTTACTACTGTCTGTATCCCTCGATCCCTGTACAGTTTATCAACTGGAGACAATACTGTTACCTACAATGCTTGTGCAACTCAAATATTTTTTGGTTTTCTCTTTGGAACAACAGAATTTTTTCTCCTAGCAGCCATGTCCTATGATCGCTATGTGGCCATCTGTAAACCCCTTCATTATATGACCATCATGTACAACAGAGTGTGCACCTTATTAGTCCTCTCCTGCTGGGTAGCTGGCTTGATGATTATTGTCCCACCCCTTTGCTTAGGTCTCCAGCTTGAATTCTGTGATTCTAATGCCATTGATCATTTCATCTGTGATGCAAGTCCCCTCCTAAAGATCTCATGCTCAGACACATGGATACTAGAACAGATGGTCATAATTGTGGCTGTATTTGCCCTCATTATTACCTTAGTCTGTGTGGTTCTGTCCTACACATACATCATCAGGACCATTCTGAGATTCCCTCTGTTCAGCAAAGGAAAAAGGCCTTTTCCACCTGCTCATCTCACATGATTGTGGTTTCCATCACCTATGGCAGCTGCATCTTCATCTACATCAAGCCTTCAGCAAAGGAAGAGGTGGCCATAAATAAAGGAGTCTCAGTTCTCACCACTTCTGTAGCGCCCTTGCTGAACCCTTTCATTTACACCTTGAGGAACAAGCAAGTGAAAGACGCTTTCAATGATTCCATAAAGAAGATTGTATTTCTCTCAAAGAAGTAGAAGTTGTGACAAATAAAATAAAACATTCTGTAATTCTTTTATTACTGCTTCTAAATTACTTCATTGTTTCCTTTATACATATTTGCCTGATTAGCTTTCTCAATGAAATTTAATATTTCATCCCAATCTCATCTTTATTAAACTCTCTATTACTTCAAATCAAATTCATACTTTGTGTTTCCTTCATTGTGAAACTAAAATATATAATTTCCAAGCAATTACATTTTTCTCCACTTCTGAGCTAGAGATGTGGCAAAAATAATATTGCTCTAGGGACTATTGCTCTAGGAAGTAAAATAATATTTTAAAATGTATAAATTATCTATGGTAAATTATATGGCAATAGTGGTAGTTACATTTTTCCTGTAATACAAGATACAAAATGAATATCACAAATGCAAAAATCAAAATAAAAAAATTAAAAAACAAAAACACCAAAGACATGCTAAAATATTCACCAAATAAGGCATCCAGGCCCATTAAAATACTTGGAAAAGGAGATATCAATAGGAATTAATGATTAGTCAAAATTGAAGAAATGGAGAAATCTTCAACATCACTGATAAGACTTATTTGCTATTTCCTTATATACAAGAACAACATCAATTACAAATATATATTTAATCTAAAACAATATAAACATAAAATCACCTATTATGGGTTTCTAATTCAAAATAGATGCATGAAAGTGAATTGGAACACTAAATTCTACATTCCCACAAATAGGAAATCTAGTTAAATCAACACAAACAAATATGAACACTCAGAAAAATGAGAAATTATACCCCATTTGATTCAAATGTATGATATGTCAAGATCATTGTACTGTCATGTGTTACTAATATAAAAAAGAATTAGGAAATTGGAAGAAAAAAAACAAATATGAAAGATTTTTAAAAGATATTAAGGATATGGGATGATAACACTAGGAAAAAATAATGAAATATATGCTAATATAAATTGAAATTAAGATCAAGGGAATAATATAGAAAATACTCAAAAATTAAAGAGCTTAGAGTTGAAGCTCTTAAAAATGTATTCATTAAGTTCATTATAAATAATGAACCCATTTATTGATTGGGTAATTTTTTGGGTTTTTTTGGTGTTAAATTTTTGTGTTCCTTATATAACCTGTAAATTAATTCTCTATCTGGGGTGAATACAATAAACATTTTCTCCCATTCTGTATGCTCTCTCTTCATGTTTTTGATTATTTTCTGTTGCACACATAGCATAAGGCTGAAGGAAAGTTTTCCCTCCAGAGGGAAAACACAAGCATGTCGTCTACCCCACATTATCACTGTATCTGTTTCATTCCACTGTCCTGTTTTAAATGTTTCCACCAAACTAGGCCAAATGGATCTGCCGCAGTGGAAGACATGTGTCTCTCCACAGCAGTGTGACCTATAGAGTCACAGTTTTTAAAAAATTTAGAAAAACAAACATGATTAATGTTATTTTATTGGTCTTATTTCCCTTTTTTTGTTTAAGTAATTATTGCTTAATAGAAAAATGATTTCATTCTACTATGGCATGACCTTGATGTTATAGGGAATACTTTTTTTTTCAGATCAATACAAAATTTGTGGCAACATTGTTGAAAAGAAGTAAGTAGTATAAGCTGGGGTATTATCAGTTTTCAGTCTGTAAAGGACAACCTAATATTGTACAAGCAGGTGGGCAATGAGAAATGACATATTGAGTATTTTCTTTTACAAGGGCAATGGCAAAGATAAATTGAGAATAAGTATCGACAAAAACATGATCATAACAATTTTTGCCAATCTGAAGGACGTGAGTTACATCCATTTGCTATAACTGATTTGGTGATAAACCATGGGGACTAACCCCAGTTGGTGAAGATGGAAAATGTATAACACATTGTGGACATTGCAGACAAAGACCTGTTACACTCCTTTGTCCTTGTGACTGGTTTGCAATTTGTTGCCATGTGCTCTGTCTTGCCCTGTCTTGTCTAACCATTGCCTCTTAGAGTTGATCTCCTTTATTGGAGGTTGTAAAATTTGTTTTTATGCAGTCACCATGGATACACCCTGGAAGTAGGCTGGTCCCAATTCTGAAAAAAGATGTATGTAATCTGATATCATTCCCTTTTGGGTTGGGGCCAAATGACCTCTTCCCAAACTTTATTAGCATTTTCAAAAGCTAGCTGTTTAACTAACATCTCAGAGGCCTTCAAATCTCTGATCATACAGCTCACAGCTTGATAGAAATATGCTACAAAATCTGAGAAATATTTTCTCAGGCCCCTACCGGGTTTGAATGAAATCTAGTTTTTCTCTCCCTCAGTATGTAATTATCTCCATGTCCTTCTCACACATACACTAACCTGAGTATAAGTTTGTAAATCATAATCTAACTGTTGCTCCAAATCAGCAAATTGTCATGTCCCAATCAACATTTGTAAAGTAATTTAAACTCCATGCCTTCTGTTAGTTTCTGCCTGCTCAGAGCAAACATCCATGCAACTTGATTTCTACAACAAATATTCAGCTTTTGAAAGCCAAGCCTTAGTAGAGCTAATCCAATCATGAAGCTGCAGGGCCTCATTATACACCAGTTTTATCAAACTTTGCACAAAAGGAAAGTTTGGGCCATACATGAAGCAAGCAAATCTTATTTTTTTTAAATATTTTAAAAGGAATAGCTGCATGAAATATAACATTTTGGTTTTGTTGGTCTAACTGCTCAAAATTGGAAATGTTTTAAATTCCAATATATCTTCTCCCATCACTTGGATGTCTCTGAGACCCCACTGGAGTGGAGAATTTTGTGGTGGTCATATTTGGGAGTCTGAGTCTTAGTCTTTCCTGAGGGATAGGTCTTATTGCTGGAGCAGGAGCATTCAAATGTAAATTATGGAAGATGCTGCCAAGTCAACCTCTTCCTTAGACTGAGAATTCAACCTCTTCCTTAGACTGAGAATACTGCAGAGCAAACCCACCTCCCCACCCCCATCTTCTTGTTTTCTCTATCTAATTAAATGTGATCTGGGCTGTTGCCCTGCCTATCAAGAGCTACAAACAACAAATCCTGCTCTGGTTGTGTTCTTAGATTGCCTTTCTGATTTTCAAGAGCTACATACAGATGGGGCAAGCTCTAGTTCCCTAACTTGAATCTTCTCTTTGTCTTTCATGTTTTAAGTTTACTGCAGACAGAGAAGTCCTAGAAGCCTGACAGGCCTGTTTACAGGGTCTAAGACTTTGAACCACATGTCTAAGGCCCATGACTAAATCTCCTGAGGACCATCATATTGATGAACCCAGCCTAATTCTGTTTTAAGATTGGGAGCCATCTCGTCACAAAATCATGAAAAGTTAATTTCTGTTTTACTATAAATTACTGGAATTTCTAAACTTTCTTGGAATTCCAGCCCATGACTTGAACTCACCCATGCCTGGCTTTCCATGACCAGATAACAACACTCTTTAAAACCTTAGTAGTGCCTCATAAATTCTGGTGTTGAGATCTAAATTTAGTCCCTAACTTGAAATGTTAACCATTTAGATCATTAACCTCCTATCTGCTTTTGTATTATGCTTGTCAAAATCCTGTTATCTGTTATTTCTCAAGACACTCGCCTTTTGCAACTTTTTGTGCTATAAAACCATGCTGCTAGAGAGCTGTGGGATGATTCTCTAACCCAAGGATTTTGGAAGAGACAGTCCTGGCTGGTCAGAATTACAAGCTTGCTTTAATTTGATTTAAAATTGGAGTTGGTGTCTTTTCTTTGCCTCTCCTCCTCTGGCCAAAACTTGCTACTTTTAGTTTGAGGGTTTGTTGTTTCTGCTTTTGTTTGTATACCAGCCATCATAACAGGTGTGATGCCTCACTGTGGCTTTAATTTGCACTCCTCTGATAATTAGTGATGTTGAAAACTTTGTACATTTGTAGGTTCTCTTTTGAAGAATAAATATTCAGGTCCTTTTCTCATTTTTTTTCAAATATATAGTTTATTTTCTGTCAAGTCTACAGTTTTTTATATTTTGGATATTAATCCTTTAATATGTTTATGGTATATAATTTTTTTTCTTTCCATGAGATCCCTTTTAATTCTGCTGTTTTCTTTGCTGTGCAGAAGATTCTCAATTTGATGTGTTCCCACTTGTCTATGTCTGTTTTTTATCACCTGAGATTTTGATGTCATTGCCAAGACTACGGCCATGAATCTTTTGGCATGTATTTCTTCCTAAGAGTTTTACTGTCTCAGCTGTGTGTGTGTGTGTGTTTGTGTGTGTGCGCGCACACGCATGTGTGTACATCCATTGTCTCAAATCTTATGTTTAGTCTTTAGTACTTTTTCAGTTTGTGTATAATGGAAGCTAAGGCTCCAGTTTCAGTATTTTGCATGTGAATATGCCATTTCCCCAATTCTATTTATTGTATAAATTGTCATTGCTATTGTGAATTTTTAGCACTTGTAAAAGATCAATTTTCTATACCTGCATGAGAGTATTATTGAGCTCTCTATTCTGTTCAATTGGTTTACATGCCTATCTTTTTACAAATGACATACTCTTCTTAATATTGTAGCTTTGTAATATATTTAGAAATCAGCAAGTGTTATGGCTCCAGCTCTATTCTTTCTCAGGACTTATTTGGCTATTCAAAGTCTTTGGTTATTCCATTCCAATTTTAGACATTTTTATTTTTCAGTAAAAAAAAAATCTTGAAATCTTGAAACAGATTGCATTGAATGTGTAGATAACTTTGTACAAAGAAAACTTTAACAATGTTAAATTTTCCAATCCATAAGCATGGTATTTTTTAAATTTATTTGTGTCCCTAAAGTCATCCATCAGTATTTTATTGTTTTCAGCATGGAAGCATTTTCTCTATTTAGTTACTTTTATCTTAAGTATTTTATTCTGTTATGGTTTTATAAAATAAATTGTTTTCTTACAAACTTTTCAAATAGTTGTCGTTAGCACATACAATGCAGCTGATTGTTGTATGTTGATATGGTATCTTGCAACTTTACTGGTTCATTGGTTCTGACAGTTATTGTGTGTGTGTGTGTGTATACCTTCATTGTGTTCTTCATTGAAGACCATGTTCTCTACAAAGATAATTTGACTTTTTTTTTCCAAATTGAATGCCTTTCATTTCATATTCTTGTCTAATTGATATAGCTCTATCTTTCAGTCTTATATTGAATGAAAATGGTAATTATTGGAAAATTTGTCTTTGATTTTGATTACTAAGTATCAAGTTTTCCATCACTGAATATGGTGTCAGTGGTGAGCTTGTTATACACTGACTTATTAGGTTGATACTAATTCCTTCTGAATCTAGTTTGTTCAGAGTTTGTTTTTACTTTTTTTTTTTTTATTATAAAAGAGTGATTATCCTTAAGGTGCAAGGATGGTTTAACATGGGCAAATCAATTAATTAGAGAATCCACATTGATAGGATGAATGATAAAATTATATCACCATCCCAATAGCTTGAGAAAAAAAATTGGCAAAATGCAATACCTTCTCATAATATAAAAAATACAATTCCTTATTTTTTATTTCTTATAGAAAAGCAAGATATTCACCATCATCAATTTCAATTAAAGGGCTAATTGGAGGTGTTCATTGACATTTCTTTGATGAGGTATCAGTTACTGACTTATCTCGTGGATCCAAGAGGGTCAGTTTTACATTTCATAGCCATAATGTGTGCAAGTGTATGAGTGCTGGGATTAGGTTGCCAGGATTTGTACTCTGGATTTGTCATTTACAAGTTGACACTTTGAAAAAAAAAATTACCTTCTCTGGAATTCAGATTTGTTCATTTGTTGTAACAGAGAAAAAATAATTGTACTCAATTCATAGATTTTTTGTTATGATTTTGTGTAGGTTAGTATCTAAAATAGTACAAGTAAACAAGTAAATACTCACCAATATTAATAATTATCCTTCTAATTGGTTCATTCCAGTGCAAGTCTTGTTACAGCAGGCTATGGGATAAAGAATCCATAGCCTGAAACTTCTAAAACCAAGCCAATTTATGCTGCCCAACACAACTTCAGATTTGGGACAAACTGTGCTTGGATTGCCCTCTAGTGCTGACACAATGAACACATTAAGCAAATGTGTAACAAACCTGGACTTAGAACACTATCTAGAGCTGAAATAGCAGAAATGAGTACAGACTCAGAGAAACTACGTAGTCCACTTAAAATTACTAGAAATAAAGGCATAAACAAAGATAGGTTATGAAGATTGAAATAAACACCCAACGCTTCAATGATATTGTACACCAAAAAACATCAAGAACTTTCATGGAACTACTAACTGTCCAAATAAGGTACACAGAGACGACCAGATGGTAACCCACATGGATGTGAACTCTTGAATGAAGACTCTAAAAGAATAATTTTAAGGAACTTAATAAGCTTCAAAAAATATAGGGAAATGATCAACTGTAACAAAGAATTAGCAGAAAATCTGAAGCAATTGAAAATGAAAAAAATGACCAGAAATCCTTGCACCACAAAAAATACACTAAGCAAAATTTTAAAATATGAAAGAAGGCATTATAGCAATATTGATTAAACAGCAAAGAGAATTAATGAAATCAAAGCTTATTTTAAAATGCACCATTGGAGAAGAAAGAAGACAAGAGGAATAAAGAAAGCCTTTGGGGATTTGGCGACACCATTAAACAGCAAATAATTGTGTTATTGGGCTTCAATAGGGACTTTAGATTGCCTAAGGTATAGAAAACTTATTGTCAGATATAATAACAGAAAACTCCCCAAACTTATGGAAGAATACAAATATCCAGGTATAGGAAAGTCAAGGTTCACCAGACAGATTTAACTTGACCAAGTCTATTCCAAGACATATTTTAATGAAGTTATCAAAGTGAAAGATAAAGAAAAGATTCTCAAGAGGGCAGAAGAAAAGAAACAGATGACACATAAGGGTGTCTCAATTTACCTGACAGCAGACTTTTTAGAAAAATCTTATAGGGTAAGAGAGAGGGGCATGAGATTTTTAGAAAAAGGAAAAGCAAATTATTAGCAAAAGAAACCACTGTACCCATCAAAGCTATTCTTTGAAATGAAAAATAGGTAAAGTAAATGTATGTTTAGCTAAAAGCTGAGAGAATTTGTCCCCACCAGATCTAAATGCCAAAAAATGCTAGAGGGAGTTATTTAAAATGAAAGAAACTGATGTTGAAGAGTAAGAAGAAAAGATGAGAAGATTTAAAACTCAAGAATAAGAGTAACAGAAAAAATTCACAATGCCTTAATGTTCTAAGGTGGTATGTAGATCATTTGTATCTTTAGTATGAAAATGATGAATAAAAGGAGCCTAAACCCAGTAACTACATCGGTACATTTACAGAATATGTGATGTGGGATACTCAAAATTGAAAATGCGGGGAGGAGTGGAGTGCAAATGTAATGTTTTTATTAGTATAGTTTCTTTTTCCTTTGTCTTTTTTTAAACCTTCATAATCATGCTATGTTGTAAATATTTTAAAAATAACTTGTTATAATCAAAGATGTCTTTGGAACCCTCAGAGAAAATACAAAAAAAATCTATAAGCCAAAAATAATAAGAAATAAATCAAAACACATTCACAAAGGAAGTAAATCACTTAATCACAAAAATAAGACTTGGAAGAAAGGGGAAAGGGAAGAAAAGAAATATAATAAAACAAAAAAAGAGTTTCCAAAATGGCTGTAGTACATATTTACCTATTGAAAATGTATTTAAATGTAAGCATGTTAAATTACCCAACTAAAAGATGCAAAGCTAAATGAATAAAAAATAAAGACCCAACTGTCTGTTGCTGACAAGAAGCTCAACTCACCACTAAGATCACATAGGCTGGAAGTGAGTGTATGTAATAAGGTATTCCATTAAAATAGAATAAAATGAAGCAAGAATAGCCACAGTCACATCAAAAAATATTAGACCCTCTATAAAAACTGTAGGGCCAAGGGTATAGCTCAGTGATAAAGTCCTTTTCTAGAATTCATGAGCCCCAAGTTGAATCCTCAGCACCGCCAACAACAAAAAAGGAAATAAAAAGTTTTAAAAATATACAAAGGATATAATTAAATAGTGATGAAGCGTCAATTCCATGAGAGGAAATAATAGTTCTATGTGCATCCAATATTGGAGCATACAAATATATAAAGAAAATATTCATAGATGTAAAGGGAGAGATAAACTCCAAAACAATAATAGTATGGAACTTGAATTCTGCACTTTCAATAATAGACAGAATTATTCAGAATAATATGATAGGCTATAAAACAAATCTCAATAAGTATTTAAAAATTGTGATCATATTAATTTATCTTGTGAAAACAAACCATGACACAATTAGAAATCAATAAAAATTAAAACTTTGGAAATTACATAAATCCAGGGAAATTAAACAAATTCAGTCTTGAACAACCAACAGATAAAGAGATAAATCAAGAATGAAGTTAAAAAAAATGGTTAAAACAATTGAAATTGGAAACACAGCATACCAAAAACAATGGTATACAACTGAAGCAATACTAACAAGGAAGTTCATAGCAACCAATACCTGCACCAGAAAAGTAAAGACTTTAAATAAAGATTTATCTCTGCATCTCAAGGCACTAGAAAAATAAGAACAAACAAAATTCAAAATTAGTAAAAGGAAAGAAATAATAATCTAAACCAAAAGGAGTCAAATGGAGAATTAAAACAACTACAACAAAGGCAAATTAAATAAAGAGCTGGTCCTTCAAAAAATAAAGAAAATTGACAATTCTCTAGCAAGACTTACAAAAAGAAAGAATATGCAAACAAAATCAGAAATAAAAATAAAATTATTAAAATTGGCACTGAAGAAATACAGAGAAACATCAAAGATTATTATGAATAACTTTACCTAAAAAATAAACCTAGGAGAAAAGAAAAAAATACCTGGAAACGTACACCTTGCCAAGATTTAATCATGAAGAGATAGAAAAAATGAACAGCCAATAGTTAATAATGAGGTTGATTTAGTAAATGAAAGTCTCCCTTCAAAGAAAAATCCAGGACTAGATGGCTTTACCACAAAGTTCTACCAAATATGTAAGAAATATTAATTCCATTTTTTATGTGGCTCCATAAAGTTTAAAAGAAGGAAATTCTTGCAAATTAATCCATGAGGCTAACATTAATTTCCCTGATACCCAAACCAGAAAAGGACATAATTAAAAAGAATACTACAGGCCAATGTTCTTGATGAACATAGATGCAAAATTTACCAAAAAAGCTAGCAAACTATATGCAATGACACATTAAAAAGATTATTCACCATTCTTAAGTGGGAATCATACCAGGGATGCAAGGATGGTTCAAAATATGCAAATCAATAAACAAGATATACAGCATCAACAAAATGAAAGACAAAAACATATGATCAACTGAATAGATGTAGAACAGCTATTTGTAGATGTAGAATAGTGAACTCAACAAGAGTTTATGATAAAACAGAACACATTAAGTATAAAACTAATGTATCTCAACATAATAAAATCTTTATATGATAAGTCAACTGTTGCAGTCACTCTGTATGGAGAAAAGCTGGAAGCTGTCCCTCTAACATCTGGAATAAGAATGCCATTTCTGGACACTTTCATTCTAGCAAGAACAATCAGGCAAAAGTAAAAACTTCTAATTTGGAAAAGAAGAAATCATATTGTCATTGTTTGTAAGACAATATGTACAGATAATCCCCAAAATTTTAATAAAATTCTATTGGAACTAAAATTAATTCAACAAAGTTAAATGATACAAAACCAACATACAAAACTCATTAGTATTTCTGTGCACTAACAGTCAATTATCTGACTTAAAAATTGAGATTATTCAGCTATAAAAATAATGATATCATATGCCGCATGATGGATATACACTAGAGAACAATATGCAAAGTAAAATAAGTCACATGCAGACAGACAAATATTATCTATTCTTTTTCATATGTGGATATTAAACAAATTAAGCTGATAAGGTTGTGTAATAGTGGTTACTAGAACTGGTAATGAGGAGGATAATGGGGGTAAGAAAAGTGGTACCCGAACACAGTAAGATAATACTCTATAGAACAGAGAGGGGTATGCAGTTCACAATAACAATTTATGTTTTATGAATAACTAGAAGAAAGAAGCTGGAAGGCTCCAAACACAAAGTAATAAGGAGATGCATTGTTTCCATATAGAACAAATAATATCCAATGTACATATGTTCTCCTGTTTTAAAATGTAAATGCTGATTAATAAAATGATTGTTTTTTATAATATATCGGTATACATAATAATATTTGTCAATCAGAATTTTCACATGTAGCAGACACTTTACAGAACATTTCATCATGAAGAAATCAATAAAATAACCGATATAATTATATCCTTAGAAACTATAATGGTAAGCTAAGTCAGGCTTGAGGTTTCTTTCCCCCTCATTAAGATGAGCAACTACTCTCTAAATTATTTTGGTTTGCTATCTTACTGTCTCAAAGGAAAGTGTCTCTGTTGCTGCCTATTTTAGTTGCCTATTTTAGTTGCTTTGCCAAGGCTAATTACACAGAAGGTTTAGTAACTGATGTTTGAACCTGGGCACTAAGGATACTTGACTATTAATTTGGGCAATCCCAGTGTGTCTCTTGGAAATAGAGCAGAAAACAGAAATATCATTATTTGGGTAGTAGAAATATTTACTGCCTGCTCAGAAAAAATCATAACACCACTTTTCTCAATCCAAAGAAAATTCTTTTTTTTTCTTCTCCCTCTCAGTTTTTTTTTTTTTTTTTTAACCAGCTGGATAGCAAAGAAAATATTTGCAATGTGGAGAGTAAGAGTTTTCTAAAGATATAAACATACTGTGTGAAAAGGGGAAACTAAGAAAACTCAAGCCTCTCCAAAATATGTCTACAGAGCAAATTTAGATGATGGTGTTAGCCCTGGACAAGTCACATCTTCCTTAACACAACCCAGTTAAACCCAAAAAGGAGCTGCCAGCCAAAATGATAAAAATAATCAAGAGTAAGTAATGTAAGGTAGACGTGAGAACTGTTTTCTGTTTTGAGAGATAAGGGATAGAAATATTTGTTAGTGTATTTTCCTGTAATTTTGTTAAACTTTGCTTCAACTTTTTAATATGGAAAATTGTAATGAACATGTTTTTAAATTATTGAACAGATCCTTGACAAAACTAAGGACTTGGTCAGGGCATATTTAAGCATCAATCTGTATTCACTCATCCAGTAATTTGTTATCCACGTTATTTAATTTAAAAGACACTTTGAGGTATGCATTCCAAATCCTGGAAAATGTACCACAAAGAATATTACATTGCTGAAACTTTCAACATTTTCTAAATTGTAAACATTCTTTTACTGTGAAATATCGCCTATTAGTTTAATCAAATTGTTCCCTTAAAAGCTAAGTGAGACAAATTACTCTCTATTGAGAGAACTTTTAGATGTCCACCATTCACTGCACAAGATCATCAAGGCTAAGATTTTCACCAAGACAGTTTTTGCCCAGTATGTGTTCAGAGGGGGAGTATGAAGAATAAGATGACAGAAAACTTGTCAACTTTTAGTTACTTCATAGCTTACTGCACTTTTTTATCACCCTGAAGTAGTTGAGAGACAATTAGTTCTTAGATAAACTCAAATCAAAAAGGAAGTTATAGTGAAGTATTGGCATATGATTTACCTGTATAAAAGAGAAACAATTAATGTGTTGATTTTTGTCTATCAAAGACAAAATAGAATTTGCATTTAAAAAGATTGAAGTTGAAGTAGAAAACCCCAGCAAATTTGAAAACAAAGAGCTGTTTCCTTTTCCTTGAATAAGCTGTTGGTTAGCCTGAAAGGCTTTCAAAGAGACCAATCTTGAGATGGGGGTGGGATATCATTAAGGATAACAGATTTGGTTTTACAGATTTCTTTAAAAACCTGAAGTCTCACTCAGAAATAAATGCATGTGACAGACTGTCATTGTACATTATTGTCAGAATGCTTTGTTAGTATCTTCATCCAAGTTATACCAGTCTGCATCATTTCCCTTAATTTTCTGCTTATTTTCCTATGATGATTCTCTGAAAGTAAGCTGAGTCTTGCCACATATACCACATGGGATTTTCTAAGGCACATGGCCATAGGAAGAAAGAATTCATTTTTCCAGACCCAGAGGACTCATGTTATTTACAAAAATTTGTAAAAAGCAAACTGAGTTATTTTTTTCACTAAAACAGTTATCTCCTGGGGAAATATCAATGATAGGAAAATAGAAAACTCCAAGAGATTGTGTTTACAGATAATGCATGTGTTCATTGTTAGCATTATAAATAATTAGTGCTGGCTGACTAGGGGAAGTTATTGCTCCATGAACAGAAGCACAGTCTGTTCCTCTATATGAAGACTACATGTAATGATCAGAGATTACATCAACAAAAGAAAGGCTGTTAAGGCAGGTAAAAGATCTCTATTAATGTTTTTGTCATCCTTCATTTGTGTCTAAATTATAATGCAAATATATAAATTAAGTGATGATTTATGGCATAAAGAACAAAGTATGTAGATGACAATGTCAGTGTTGAACACTGTCATTTAATTGCCTCGGTGATTCTTAAATTTTAACATGCATATGAAAACTCTTAATCATTATACTAAAATTATTTTAGCTTCTAATTTCTCCACTAATGTCTAACCTCACTCCCGTACTACCTGGTGAAAACTTTTTAGCTTTGTCTAATTCTCATGAATCTATATTTGAGAAAAATCTTTGATAATTTTAATTCAGAAGATGCATGTAACAGATTACAGAAAATGACAGTGAGAGTTTTAGTACAAATTAAATGAGTTTCATCATATGGAACCTATCCTGGTGCCTGGGAAATGGCAGATGCTACATGTTATAAATTTATTTTAAATAACTTGCTTCATGTTTACCAACAGCCAGGTTCAATCAATCCCTGAACAAAATTAATAACAGCAAAGGGGATGAAAAGATCCAGAGCACTTAATTCATTAGGAAGACTAGGGCCATGAGGATGTCAGAGTGGTGCACTCTGGCAGAAGAACATTGGGAGTTTGGGAAGATGAATATGGAGAATGGATGCTATGAAGCAATCATTACGTTAACACAACTTCCCCTAGCCTGCACTGGTGGAAAGATTTATGAAAGGACAAAACTCAAAAATATTAGGAGAATTGAAAGAATTCTTATGAAAAAGGAGAAAAAAATATTTACTCCTACTCAATAAAATATAAAGACTGAAAAGAGAAATGAAAGTGATATTGTGTTCTGAGGAGAAAAATAGATGAAATTGAAAGTTTGGGTAGAGGATCACATGAGAGCGGAGCCTATAAAAGTACACATGGAAAAACTACATGTCAAATAATTAAGGAGGCAAATTTTTTACTTTAAGATGGTCAAAATAAACATGTTAGGTCTTTTCCAAATGATACAGTTGACCAAATAACTTTAGATGTGATTCACCAATAGACTACCCACAAGGAGCAGAGATCAGTTCGAAACTACTGCCAGATGCCATTTGGCAGAGTATGCCACAACCTGTTCATAAATATGGAAGAGACACTTCATTTAGATAGTGTAATGATCTCCAGCATATGCTTCTTTTTGACAGCTTTATACAAGTATAATTTATAATATAAATTGCATATACTTGAAATATTCAGTTTGATGTGATAAGATACATGCATACCATGAAGACATTATCAGAATTGAAGTAATGAAGAGATCCATCAGCTCCCAAAATTTGTTTCCCTTTTAGCTTTTGGTTTTCTTTCTTTGTTTGTTGTGTTTAGTCCTTTGTTTTGGTAAAAGCACTTAACAGGACATATATTCTCTTTAATTTTTTCAGTGCTCAAATTAGCAGTGCTAATAATGGCACCATGTTGCACAGCAGATCTCTAGACTTACTTATCTTGCATACTGAAATTTTATAGCATCAGAACAACTCTCCATTTCCCCTTCCTCTGCTTCTGACAACCTCCCTTCTGAATCTCTATTTCTTTCAATCTGACAATGTTAAATACTTCACGGAAGTGGAATCTTGCAACATTTGCCCTTCTGTAACTCATTTCACTTTGATAATATCTTCCAGGTTATTTATGTTGTTGCATATTGCAGGGTTTCCTTCTTTTTAAAGTTGAATAATATTGCAGTGTGTGTGTGTGTGTGTGTGTGTGTCTCTGTGTGTGTGTGCCTGCCACATTTTCTTTTAATCCACTTATGTGTTGACAAAATCTGAGTTGTTTCAATGTCTTTGCTGTTTTCAGTTTTGCTACAATGAACACAGGGATGCAGATTTTTCTTTGGGATACTTATTTTTATTTTTTTGGAAATATGACAAAAAGTGGGATTCCTAGATTATAGCCATTCTATTGCTAGTTTTCTGAGGAAATATCATAATGTTTTCTATAGTAACTATACCAGGTTACATTCCCACCAAAAAGGGGTACAGATTCCAATTTCTCCACATACTCATCAAAACATATCTTAGTTGTTGGTAATAGATTCCATAAGAGATATAAGAGACATCTGATTGTAGTTCACAACTTATTATTAGTTGTTAGAATTACTTTTTTTTTTACTGTGTGACTCCAAATACCCACAATTCCCAGGGTAGCAAAGATCTTAAGAGAGGATCACACCTCCTGAAGGATAGATAGCAAAATCACCAGAAAAGAGAAGTTTAAGAAAAATTTTAAATTTTCCTTCTCAGCCTTTACTTCATCCTGTATGTAGTTTCTGTTCACTGCAAAAGAAAAATCAACTTCTATTGTAGTATTGTGTTCCTTATCTCAAAAATGTTGGATCCTAAGAAATTTATAATTTAATAACATTTTAGGTGACTTGATGGACTGGAAGAATGGAGAAAACAGAAGGAAACCTGGTCAGGCAAAGAAAAGTTGAATAAGAGTTTTTCAGACTGTGAATGTTATGGGCCACAGAAATGTGATGACATTTTTTTTTCTCTCTTACAAAAGGTAGGTAGGTTTATTTATTTATCTTTATGGTAAACATTTTTTTTTCTCTAGAAACACTACCACTAAATTTGATTTTAAAAAATACAGAAAACTAGTCAGCTAGAGGAACATTCTAATATGGATATAAAGAGATGTGTAGAATTAATACATGATCACGGAAAGTCTGTAACACTAGTTGCATTCTGGTTATATCAGCAAATATACTTGGAGTGTCAGTATGGGAGAAATGGTTTGGGATATAGATAGGAAAGTAAATTAAACAAAGAAAAAAAAAACTCCCTTGGTTACAATCACAGGATTTAACAGCAATTCTAATCTTCCAAAGGGAAGATATAAGAGAGCCTTTTAGATATGTGTTATCTTAAACATTCTCTACTTTTTGAAAAATTAAAATACAAGTTACAGTTACATAAAGGTACATTAAATTATTCCTTCAAAAATTATTAAACATGAGTTATATATCAGGTACTCTTTTTTTTTAGCCATGAATGGCATAACTGAAAAAGAACAAACTTCCTATTTTTAGAGTACATTTCCTATTGACCCTAAAAATCAAATAATCTTGAGAATATTCAGGTAGTCTTCAGCTTCTTGAATGTATCTGTTCATTTTATATAAGTGGGTCACTATTGATTTTAGTAAAAAACATAGAAAGTCTATCTCAGGAGATTAAATCTTTAGACATGCAGTAGGTGGTTTCAGACAAAGAGAAATCAAGAAGTGAAACTATTGCAGTCTCAAAAAATGATATATGGGAAACAATTCTGTAAAATGGTGGAAAATCCTAATTAAGTATCTAACAAGGAAGAGGTCAGGAAAGAGTTTATCAGACACAGGAAAGCAAATAGCAGCTGCAGAGAGGGAATTAGTTATTAAGAGTAAAGGCAGAGTCGTTCACAAGCTGGGAAAACCCTGGGAAAGGAGAATCTTTACAGTTTAAAACTGGGCATAATCAGGCCTTTGTTTTAAAAGTATTCAAAATGAAAGAGTAGTTTAAGCACATATGAAAATAAGAACATTGAACCAAGTGAATAGGCATTAAGGAGTACAATCCCCAGTATGTAGACAATGCTGCTTTATTCTGTCCCTAAATTTATTATATAAGCCAAGATATAAGGATATTTAATAGTGTATACAATATGGTTTCTTCTTCAGATAAATTTACAGAAACATACAGGAGAAATGTAATTACAGTGCACAGCAAAATACAGTGTGATGTATTCCATGACTGGACAAACAACACGCACTTGGAAATACCACAGGAGCACAATTTCACATGCTTTGGGTTCATGAATGAAGATTTCCTGAAAGAACTGATACGTATGGGGAACGTGGAAGGACTAATAGGTATTAATCAAAAGATTAGCCTGTGCAGAGGAGAAAGCATATAGAACTAAAGAAGACTTTCAAGTAGTCAGTGTTAGTGGAACTCAAGCCCTAAGGAAGACAGGTAAGAAAATGACAAGTGTTGAAGTGAAAAAAACAAAGAAGGTACTTTCCATAAGAGCCTTGCAGGTTAAAAAAAAGATAATTTTTTCTATATTAAAACTTAGTTAACACTGGAAGAAGATATGGTAAATCATTTAGAGCATATGGTAATTGAGATGTGGATACACAACTTGTAATGTTTAGAGCATCCTCAGATTTGGTACCCACAGAGGGTCCTAGAACAACCCAGAAATGACAGATATGTTTAACATTTTTATAGAGAATCGATCTCATCTTTGGGGTACATCATATAAGGTAAAACAAATGAATTGATGAAATAATTTATAGAAAGCATAGAGAAAGAAGAATAACAAACAGAACATAAGAAGTGAGAGGTCTGAAAACAGAATATTGGGGAGGACCAATATTTCACATGTGAATAGAAAAAAGAGAGACATTAAAAATAGCAATCTAATGCTAGGAGGAAAATCAGAAATATGATATAGGAACCACTTAAAGAATGACCAAACTTTGCTTTTTAATGCTGCTGCAATTTCAGGCGAGATAAAAGCTAAAATGTGTCATTGTCTAACAGAAATAAACTCATTGGGGTGTTCGGAAAGCTATAGGGAGTTGCAAGTGAAAGTCCCAATATAACTGTTTAAAGCCTCAACGGAATGAAGATGAACTGAGGAGACACTAATGTCTTTTCAAAGGAATTAAAAGCATCATGAAAAAAAGACAAGTCCTAGAAGGCTATGTTTATTGATGTTAAATAAAAATTAAATTCTAGGTTTCGAGAGAAAAGGGGGAACAATCAATAACTGATCACAAATGAATGCATAAGAAAATACTTGTTTTGTAAATATCTTGGACATTTCCTTGCAGTATGTGTAAATTAGTTTTATATCAAACCATCCATATGTTCTAGAATTTCCACTATAAGGAATCTTGTTGTTGTCATTATCATTTGTTTGTTTTTCAGAAGAAATATATCTTATCCTTAAAACAATCCCCAGATAAATAACAGTGAAAAGAATCCATGCTCTTAGTTACCTGGATATGCCCTGTATCCAGAGTTTGCTTGGACAAAGAACTATTAGCCTCCCATGAAATGACATCTTTCTGTACCATCTGGAAATCCAGTCCATGTAATAAGTTCTTTGTGACAAATAAACCACATATGTAAATTCTGTAGGAACAAATGATAAAAGAAAAAGTTGAATGTATTACCATAATGTGAATCCTTAAGGAAATCTCCACTGCTCATACACATATAATTCAGGAAGACTATTGAAATAGTAAAAACATTAATTATGATGTGAAAACAGAAAATAAACAGGCTGATTTGCTTGGCTTCTATATGCACAGTCTTTTGCTGTAGAATTTAAATGTCTGTTTCTTCATAAAATTTTTATTTTTTTTTACACAAAGATTAGATAACTGTCAAAGTTCTATGATGAGGAACCACACAGCAATAACCACTTGCATCCTGCTGGGACTGACAGATGACCCAAAACTGCAAGTTCTGCTTTTTATCTTTCTGTTGCTCACCTACATGTTGAGTGTAACAGGGAACCTGACTATTATCACCCTCACATTGGTGGATCCCCATCTTAAGACACCTATGTACTTCTTCCTCAGAAACTTTTCCTTCCTAGAAGTTTCATTTACTACTGTCTGTATCCCTCGATTCCTGTACAGTTTATCAACTGGAGACAATACTGTTACCTACAATGCTTGTGAAAGTCAGATATTTTTTTTGTTTTTCTCTTTGGAGCAACAGAATTTTTTCTCCTGGCAGCCATGTCCTATGATCGCTATGTGGCCATCTGTAAACCCCTTCATTATATGACCATCATGAACAACAGAGTGTGCACCTTATTAGTCCTCTCCTGCTGGGTAGCTGGCTTGATGATTATTGTCCCACCCCTTAGCTTAGGCCTCCAGCTTGAATTCTGTGATTCTAATGCCATTGATCATTTCAGCTGTGATGCAAGTCCCCTCCTAAAGATCTCATGCTCAGACACATGGATGTTAGAACAGATGGTTATCATTGTGGCTGTATTTGCCCTCATTATTACCCTAGTCTGTGTGGTTCTGTCTTACACGTACATCATCAGGACCATTCTGAGATTCCCCTCTGTTCAGCAAAGGAAAAAGGCCTTTTCCACCTGCTCATCTCTCATGATTGTGGTTTCCATCACCTATGGCAGCTGCATCTTCATCTACATCAAGCCATAGGCAAAGGAAGAGGTGGCCATAAATAAAGGAGTTTCAGTTCTCACCTCTTCTGTAGCGCCCTTGCTGAACCCTTTCATTTATACCTTGAGGAACAAGCAAGTGAAACATGCTTTCAATGACTGCATAAAGAAGATTGTGTTTCTCTCAAAGAAGCAGAAGTTTTGATGAATCAAAGGAAAATAAAACATTCTGCAACTGTTTTACTGCTGCTTCTCACTTACTTCATGGTTTCTTTTCTACATTTCAGTCAGATTAGCCTTCTCAATAATATTTAATATTTCATACTGACCACACCTTTATTAAACTCTTTATAACTTCAAATCAAATTCACACATCTTGTTTACCTTTATTGTGAAATTGAAATATATAACTTCCAAGGAATTCTGTTTTTCTCCACTTATAAGGTAGGGAAGTACAGCAAATAACATTTCTCTAGGGAAGGAAAGTAATATTAAAAATTTGTGTAAATTTTCTATGGGTTAAATTATATGGCAATAGTGCTAGTCACTTTCTTTCTGTAATAAAAGTCACAAAATGAACAACACAAATGCAACCATCAACAAAACAAAACAAAACAAAACAACCCAGCAGAGACATGCTGAAAATAATAAACCGAATAAGACATTCCAGGTCCATTAAACTAATTGGGAAAAAAGATGTCTACAGTAGTTTATGATTCATCAGAATTGAAGAAGTAGACATATCGTTATAATTACTGACAAGATTTACTTGATATTTCCTTATATAAAAGAGCAATATCACTTAAAGGATAAATACTTAATTTAAAGCAATATAAACATAAAATAACCTATTATGGGTTAGTAATACACAATAGTTGCATAAAAGGTAATTGGGACACCAAACTTTAAGTTCCCACAAATAGGAAAACTAGTTAAATCAACACAAAAAATATATATAAATGTGTGTGTGTGTGTTTTCCTGAGTGGAGGGTATACCAGGGATTGAATTCAGGGGCACTTGACCACTGAACCACCTCCCCAGCCCTATTTTGTATTTTATTTAGATACAGGGTCTCACAAGTTGCTTAGCACCTCACTTTTGCTGAGGCTGGTTTTGAACTCACTATCCTTCTGGCTCAGCCTCCCCAACCACTGGTATTACAGGCGTACACCACCACAACTGGGTTAAAAGTTTTTTATAACGATATCAAGGATATAACATGAGAAAAATAGGAAAAAACCTAGGAGATAAAAATGTTAATATAGATTAGAATTAAGATCTAGGGAACAATGAAGAAAATGCTCAAAAATTAGAGAACTAATTTAACTAGTTTTGAAGTTATTAATAGTATACTCACCATTGAAAGAAAAAGAAAAGAAAATCCCAACAATATGTTACCTTCAAGAGGCACACCTCTGAGGCAAAGACATCCACAGGCTAAAGTAAAAGGACAGAGAATTATATTCCATAGAAATGGAGATTGAAAGCAAGCAGCAGTAGCTCCTCTAATAGCCAACAAAGCAGATTTCAAGCTGAAATTAATGAGAAGAGACAAAAAGTTTCCCTTCACACTATAAAGGAAGAAATCCAACAAGAATATATCATAATACTAAATATTTATGCCCCCAGAACTTTTCAAAATAGTATCTAATGAGCCTCTGGATTTCACTGATGTCTGTGGTGCTATGTCCTTTTTCATCTCTGTTTGTTTTTATTCTTTCATCTATCATTTTATCGCATTTCTCTCTTTTACTTAGTTTGGCTAAAAGTCTATCAATCTTGTTTATCTTTATAAAAAACAAACCTTTATTACATTATTCTTTGTACTTTTAAAATTTTCTATTAATTTTACTTTAGATCTTACTTTTTCTTTTTCTTCAATTAGTTTTAGAATTGGTTTGTTCTTGTCTTTCTCAGACCTTCAGATGCATCATTAGATTGTTTCTTTGGGATCTCTCTGAGTTTGGAGTTTTTGTTGTTGTTTCTGTTGTTGTTCATGTAGGCACTTATAGCTGTAAACTTTCCACTTAGAACAACCTTCAAAGTGCCCCCGAATTTCTGGTTATGTTCTATGTCTATTCTCAGTTGATTCTAAGATTTTTTTTTAAGTTTATTTAAAGAACGAACATTGGAGTGACAATCCACATGGCCCCTATCTAATCTTTTCGCCCCATAATTCTGTCATAATAATGGCAACTTGCATCACCCAGTTGGATTTGACTGGCATAGCCTCAGGGTTTTAATCTGGACACAAGGTAGATTCTATTGTTTAAGTGTGTTCCCCCAAAGCCCAAGTGTTGGAAATTTAATTCCTCAATTTAGTAGTGTTGAAAGGTTGGGTCTAGTGGGAGGAATTTGGGACAATCGATCAGAGTCTTCATGAATACCTGAATCCCTTTATAACATTAATGGACTTATTTTTAAAAAATTATTTATTTATCTAATTTGTTATACATGACAGCAGAATGCATTTCAATTCATAGTACACATGTACAGCACAATTTTTCATTTCTCTGGTTGAACAAAATGTAGCATCACACCATTCATGTCTTCATACATGTACTTAGGGTAATGATGTCCATCTCATTCCACCATCTTTCCTACCCCCATACCCCCTCTCTTTTGCCCTTTGCCCTATCTAAAGTTCCTCCTTTCCTTCCATGCTCCCCCAACCCCATTATGGATCAGCATCCACATATCAGAGAAAACAAGGAATGAGCTTCTTATTGTGGAAACTTAATTCTCTTTCCTCCTTCCTGCATAGGACCACTTGCTTTTCTTCTATTTTGAATTTAATGAGTATGAGTTACTTCCCTCAGGCAGTTATTTGATGTTGGACTTCCCTTACTCCAGAATCATGAGACAAAATAAACCTCTTTAAAATTTTTCCAGTCTTCAGACACTCTATTACAACATTAGAAAATGGACTGAGAGAGGTCCATTTAAGCATAAATATAAATGGATATTTCTTTTTCTTCTATTCATATCCCATCTGTAAGAATCCTTATCTGTCTTGGTTTCCACAAAGCAATGTCTTCATGTCCCACCACATACAACTTCCTAATTCCAATTTCTTTTATTTCTCTTTGCCTCTACATTCATGAATCTTATTAATCACTTTATCTGGCTGACTTAACACTGACATTATCAGAGTGTTCCTACTGATTTTGTATTGAGGTACAGAATAGGAAGATGGGGTTGCCAATGGAGACTATTCCAGAGATACTGGCATAGTAAAAAGAAGAGCAAATGAAATTATTTCCTATGTATCATTTCTCTTGTTAGAAATTGAGTTTCAGCCATGAAAACAAATGATAAAGGAATAAAGATTTTTGAGTACATTGTAAAGCCCTAAACCTTGAGGAGGGTTAGGTGTGTGTTTGTGTGTATGCAAAAATACAAAATAAAACGATGTATTGAAACTAACAAGAATCACAAGGTTTACACAAAGTGATGGAATTTTATTTAATTAAACTTTAAATGAGGGGCTCAGGTTTTGGCTCAGTGGTAGAGTGCTTCCCTAGCACAAGCGAGGCCCTGGGTTCAATCCTCAGCACCACATAAAAATAAAGAAAATTAAGGTTAAAACAAAAAGAAACAAAGAAAAACTTTAAATGACTAGTGAAATTATGTACCAAAACATATGTATTTATCAAGTAAGAAAAGTACTTTTTAGTCTTTAACTTCAATTTCCCTCTAATTTATTCATAAAACAGAATAAACAATTGCTGCACAATATAGATTGTTCTCCAGTAGAATTGCAAACTAATTTATTAGTTCTCTGACTAGGTAGCCTGAAAAAAAAAAGAATGCTTCTTGCTGGCATAATCATTTTTAAAGCATAAATGAGCATTGCATAGCTTTTTTTGGTATATTGCTTTTTTAATGTTAGCTCAAACCTAGTTACCACTGTTATTTTTGGGGAAGAGATGATGATGATGATGATGATGATGATGATGATTATTATGATGATTGTTTTTGCATTCAGACTTGATGAAAGTAAGAGCACCATAATTCAAAACCACACAAGACTGACAATGTTCATCCTCGCAGGTTTGACTGATGACCCAGAATTAAAAGTTGTATTATTTGTCTTCCTGCTTCTTACCTAGTCGCTGAGTGTCACTGGCAATCTGACCATCATCACACTCACCCTAGTGGATACGGACCTGAAGATCCCCATGTACTTTTTCCTCCGGAATTTCTCTCTTAGAAATCCCCTATACTATTAAATTGCTGGCTACTATGGCAACTGGGGACACGACCATTTCCTCTGCTGTTGTGCTACTCAAGTGTTTTTTGCCTACCTGCCTGGGTCCTTCCCTAGCGGGGTCCAGGGAGTCCTGAAGGATGAGTGGTGTCGGCGAAAAGATGAGACAGGAGTCCTTCCGTTGGAGCAATCTCCAGAGAGAGAGCTAATGCAGCTTTCTCTGGGTCATTTTTTATTACAATTTTTCTCATCATTATAGATTCAGAATACGTCATTGATTATATAATTTAAAACTTTTCCAAGACATGACATTTCCTTAACCATGATTGGGGGTACAAAAAATGTAACATTAATTTACATTTTTCCAGGATATGACCTTCAGTTATGTAATTATTAAAAGTACAGAATCATTAATAAAATACGTCACTAATTTATATTTTTCAGATTTTCCCAAGATTTACTATTTTTCCCAAGATATTTTATTTTCTTATTAACTAATGCCAAACTACGTAACCAGACTCTAAGTCTCCTAACCAATCATTAACCTAAAGTACACTTGTACTTTATTTCTAATCTAAAATCCCATCTAAAAAAGTCCCTTTAAATATTATATTTAAAACATCCTAAAGTTTATAAATCATTCTTAAAACATATCAGAAACCTATACAACTAAAAACTTAAGAATTTCTAAACTTAAGAATCTAAATAAAATAATATTTCTAACATTATTCTAATACTGTGTCTTATAAAGCTATTTTAATTAATTCCTAAATTTATTCTCATAAAACTGGTTGAGCTGCTTTCTCAAAGAGTTTCTTTGTTTCTCAGTCAAGGTGCACTAGTTCTCATATCTTTATAATCTTTCTCAAAAGAAAGTAAGTTCTAAACATCAATCCACTTTCCACCAATATTAACTATGCTCATCATATATCCCTATGTAAAATAAAAAAAGGTTTATAAAAAGAGAAGAATATATCTTTGTATGTTTTAACTTTCCTAAGTGTATAATATAACTTTCCTTAATCAAAAATGAAACTGCAAGTGGTGAACTTTGTAAAATAAGCATACTGATTAGGTTTTCTAAGAGGCCGGAAATATGGGCTTGAGTTCTAGTTGATATAATCAATGTGGTGCCTAAAATTCTCATGACCTTTCAAAGGATGATTGTTGTCCATTATCAGGTTTGTCCACAATGTACTGAGATAGAAGAACAGCCTTCTACTTTGTCCTTGATATGCTGAGGGGTAGTAGAATAGCCTTCAAGGCATGAACTACCTGTTATTTTCTAGCCATCTGAAATTTAACTTGTTTGGCATTTAACATACTCATGCCTCCTCTCAGGAACCTAAGCATGAAAATGAAAAGTCCCAATTACATAAAAAAGGGTCTCATGGTTTCGGTTTCCCACCAACCAGCGTGGCTTTGCCAGCATTCATCCTCACTGTGACCCTGTCAAGACAGTGGGAGAGCGGCTTTGCCAACACTTTTTCTCACTGTGACCCTGTCAAGACAGTGAGTGGGGGATCGCCTTCACCACCTACCTACTTGGAGCATCAGAATTTTACTTGTTGGCAGCTATGTCCTATGACCGCTATGTGGCCATCTGTAAGCCCCTTCATTACATGACCATCATGAACAGCAAAATCTGCATTCAGCTGGTCCTCAGTTGTGGGCTTGCTGGCTTTTTTGTCATCTTCCCACCACTCGTCCTAGCTCTAAATATTGACTTCTGTGCCTCCAACGTTGTTGATCATTTCTACTGTGACACTACACCCCTCATGCAGATCTCCTGCACAGACACACGGCTCCTGGAGATGATGGGATTCATCTCAGCTTTGGTGACACTCTTGGTCACATTGGTCATGATGATGGTATCCTACACCTATGTTGCTCTGATCATTCTAAGAATCCCTTCAACTAGTCAGAGGAAAAAGGTTTTTCCACATGTTCTTCTCACATGATCGTGATATCCCTTTCCTATGGCAGCTGCATCTTCATGTATCTTAAACCTTCAATCAAACAAAGAACATCTTTTTCCAAGGGAAGCGCTGTCCTCAATACCTCAGTTGCTCCACTTTTGAACCCTTTCATTTGTACCTTACGAAATTAACAAGTGAAAAAGCCTTTGTTAATCTGATACACAGGATTGTCTCTTTTTCAAAGAAATTAATGTTTTACTTTGTTATACAAAGGATATGAACAAGGAAGGCCCAGGTAGTTTCAGCAGCTTCCAAGAGATAGTTTTCTCCTTTACTTTTTATTTCATTGTTCTGACATTTAACTTTATATCCTTTGAAAAATATTTTTTTTCTCAAAACTTTAGTCTGAAATGCTAATTTTTCTTGTAATCTCCATTAAATCTGCCTTTTATTTTTGACTTTATTTCCTCCCTTCTCTTAGTTTTCTTTCTATGGACATATGAAAATGTTGAGCTTCCACTTTCAATATGTCTCTTTTTGTTCCTTAAGAATTGCAATTAGGTAAGACTAAAAAGTTTATCTCATTTAAAATTGCGTTTGATGTATGTATGATCCATCAAACTAATGTAGAATTAATATTTATTTTTATGCTTCCAATTAACTGATGTATATTGTATTTAAGTAGATTAAAAGAAAATTATAGCAGAGCTTTTCATGTTTGCCTTTGAGCACTATTTATCTTTGACGTGTATATTTAAATGTTTTATATGTGCCTGTCTCTGAGTGTATATTCACACATATCTATGTATATGTGCATATGCTCTAAAATAACAAATCACTTAATTTTTAGATGAAAGAAGTTACATTTATAAATGATTTTTATCATAGTTAAAAGTGACAATATTACTGATTCATTTTGAAAATCAATAATAAATATAATACTTATTTGATGGTCTCAAACTCCCCCAATTCCTTTGATTAACTTGAGATAATCCTAAAGTAAATTCTAAATGATTTGTGAATCTTTGTGAAATAAGAGCAATGCTAATTCTATTTTGTTTTCAAATTTTATTTGTCTGACCTTTATGTCTGACCTAGGTATATATTAGTACAGATATGCAGATTGATATAGTTATACATATACTTCCTACCAGTGATACCAAGATAGTAGAAGATTCCATTTCTAGCTTACTGAATTGCTAGCTTAAGACTGAATCTATTAGGAGACTCTGAAATTTAAATTCTGTGGAATAAACAGAACTTCAAAAGAATTAAATATAATAGTATTTTTAAAGATACACATCTAATTTCATGAACATTTTCCCATAAACATCTGTATTAGATCGGATTTCCTTTTTTCATTTCATTTTTTAAAAGTGAGAATCTTAGTTGGAAAAAATATATTTGAAAATATCACTCAAAGGGATGGGATTAAATATAAAACCAGGGAGAAAAATAAACATAGCATATAATTAGACAATTATACAAGTTTCTGTACAATTTGTAGAACAAATTGGATATTAGAAGATATTTAGGTTATAAACATGATTTCAGGAAAAAAATATTTAAACAATTGATTATAAGTTATTTATAGTTTTTCTTTTCATCTATGTATACATTTTTTCTAAATTGTCCATTTACACCTGATGATCGTAGAGCATTATATAAGGTTTAGAAATATGAAGAGAACACAAAATTATTTGTGTGCACACACGTATGTACATATATACACACACATATGTATAAATATCTTGTGACAATGTAATAAAAGTCAAGCCTAAAGAACTCTCAATAGATTCATTAATTTTGATTCTGTTATGTATCAATGAGGACCAGTTTGCTTAAATCAATACCATTCAAGTTAAACTACCTGTCATTTATTCTGAAATATTTTATATATTAGTTTTTCTGAGACTTCTAAGTATCTAGTTCAAATATCACTTTTCTTAAGTATCTCTGTTTTCATTTCAATGCATATTTATCAATCAGTTCTCTGTGTTACATATTTCATAACTTTTTTTAGTAACTCAGTGACCTATCCCACAAGTCATTCTAATTTGCCAATTAATTTACACACAAAATTAACTATTTAAATTAATTTCTTTCAACATAGATTCTAATAGTTATACAGTTCCATTCTGACTAGGCATACAGCCATGTTTTTTTACTCATCAAATTAATCTTCCTGAATTGAAATAAAGTATTTAAAGTGAAAGACCTTTATTTATTATTCAAAACAAAACTGTCAAATAGAGGTAGTTTGGATTAGGCAGAGTGGGGTGAAGAAGGATAGGTGGAAGGGTCATAGGAAGGATAGTAGAATGGATTGGATATCCTTACCCTGTATGCATGTATGACTACATAGCTGATGTAGTTCTACATCATGTACAACCAGAAAAATGAGAAGTTATACTCCATTTATGTATGATATGTCAAATGTATTCTAATGTCATGTAACTAACGAGAACAAATAAAAAATATGTATAAATGAGTGAAAAATGGAAAAATAGGTAAAATTTTGTAGCAAAGTTTATATAAATACAAATGATTAACAACTGAAAAAAGAAAACTGTCAGAATGTTTATTATTATATCAAAACAAATATCTCAAAAATGTGATCAGTTAAATGGTAATATAAAATCCCTTATCTTTTAAATAAATAATTTTATTTGTACATTTTAATGTAAATATTTCTTCAATAATTTTAATAAGTGAATAAGTAATTTAAGGGGCTGGGGATGTGGCTCAAGTGGTAGCACGCTCGCCTGGCATGCATGCGGCTGGGGTTTGATACAAACAAAGATGTTGTGTCCGCCGAAAACTAAAAAATAAATATTAAAAAATTCTCTCTCTCTCTCTCTCTCTCTCTCTCTCTCACTCTTTAAAAAATTAAGTAATTTAATGTTATTAATCTATGATTAGACTTCTTATAAGCTCTATGTCATTTACACATGAAATAAATTCTCAGAATTTTGAAGTTTTCTTTTGAATAATACAAGATATAATTTTCTAATTTTTAATTTCCTATCTTTATTACTCTTTATCTCCAAACATGTCATAATCACCATATTCAGATGTTCTTACAAATTATATTCATTTTCTAAAGCTGGTCATAACTTGAAATTTTTAGTAACAGATTCTTTGTTTGCTAACTTATTTATTGAGCTAATTTTACATTCCATTGACAATATTTTAAATTTAAAGCTGAGTTGGGATTTTTATTGTGTTCAAAATACTTGAGATATTCTGGCTTTTGTATCACAGTGATATCTCATGAATTTGTAAGTATTCCCTATACTTCTATTTTTTTCAAAGGGTTGAAGAATTGGTATTAATTCTTCCTTGAATTTTTGTGGAATTCATCTTTAAAACTATTTTATCTTGGGCTTTACTTTTTGGAGGGAAGTTTGATTATGACTTCAATTTCTTTATTTTTACTTAGTGTTTTCAGGCTAGTCATGATTGAGTCTTGGTGGGTATATATTTCTAGGAATCTGTTCATTACCTCTGGTTTATGCAATTTTGGGGACATAAAATTTTTCATAATAGTCCATTATGATTCTTTTATTTTTGAGGCATCTATAGTAATGTTTCTCTTTTTCATTTTTGATTTTACTAATTTTATTTTTCTCTCATTTTATTTTTAATTAGACTGGCCTAGGATTTGTTGATTTTGTACTTTGAAGAAAATAACTCTTGTTTAGAAAAAGTAAAACATTATGCACAATTCCTGAAGGTAGAAAGAAACAAACAAATCCTTTATTCTGACTCAATAGAATAATTAATTACAAAATGAAAAAAGTTCTCAATTATTATACTAAAAGTTCAATAAAAACCCAATAAAAATACCAACAAGATTTTTCTTATGATTGTAGGTAAAATCAATTATATATGAAAAAAATAGTAAAGCAACTATTGCCTAAAAAATTTGTTAAGAAAAGAAAATCTACAAGGAACAACAATTATCAGGGATTGAATATTTAATAAAATATCAAGTTGTAGGTGTATTAATAAATAGGTAAATTGGAATAGAATGAAGACGTTGATATATACTATATTATATGTGAAATTTTGCATATAATAAAGATAGAAGTTTACAGGAAATGTATGAACTTTAAATACATATTATAGGGCAAATTGAAAAGTAATTTGGATATAAAGGTCACTCATTTCTTAAAATATAAATAAAAACTGAGTTCAAATAGCTTAGGGATCTAAATGTAAAAAATGAAACTAAACATAATTAAAAGAAAATGTGGGTAAATTTCTTTTTGAATTTTTAACTGATACATAGAACATAAAATTATATTCATGGACTATGATCTGAAGTTTTTATGTGTACCTTATAAATTATTTAAATAAGGGTAAACACATATATCTCCCCAAATATTTTTTTATTTCTTCATGGTGAAAACATATACTTTCCTTTCTCTTAGCTTTTGAAATACATAGTGTCTTTATATTCACCCTACTGTGCAATAGCAAAGAACTTCGTACTCCTATCTAAATGTGTCTTAATTCCCAGTAATATACCAGTTCTCATCCCTCCTTCTTCCTTGTTCTGCCCAGTTCTGTTAACTGTCATTATATTCTTGGATTTTATGAAGTAAACATTTTCAGATCATTGTAGTACTTGTCTTTCTGTGCCTAGCTTTTTCCATTTAACATAATGATCTCCAATTCCACCCATACTTTTTCAAAAGGCAAGATTTCATTTTTCTTCCAGGTGTTGGTTCTAGTGCATGACTGTACCATGTTATCATTTATTAGTTGATGAACATTTAGGTTGTTTCATTTCTTGTATAATTTGAATAGTCTACAATAAACATAGGAGTACAGCTGTTTCTTTGACATACTGATTTCATTTCCTCTGAATATGTGCCTAGCACTGGGATTGTTGGAACATATGGTAGTTCTATTTCTAATTTTTGAGGAAGTTTTATGCAGTTTTCCATGATTGTCCTAGTTCACATTTCCACCAATATGTGCAAGGTTCTGTTTTTTCCACATCTTCACTAGTACTTGGTATCTTTTGCCTTTTTGATAATAGTCACTCTTATTTGAATGACATAATATTGTGGTTTTGATTTGCAATTCTCTGATAACTAGTCATCCTGAGGATTTTCTCATATTTGTGTTCGTCATTTTTTTTTCATAAATATTTGTTTAGGTTTATTGCCCATGTTTAAATAAGATTATTGTTTTTTGTTTGCCTGTTTTCATATTTATTTTCTTCTTTCTCTCTCTCTCTTTTTTGCTAGCAGATTCTTTGAGTTCCTTATATAATCTGGGTATTAATCCCTTGTCACATGTAAACTTTAAAAATCTCCCATTAAAGAAAAGCCAAAGACAAGAGGGTTTCTCTTCTGAGTTCCACCAAACATTTAATGAGAAACTAATACTAATTTTTCTAAATTATTCCAAAAAAATAAAGAAAAAGAAATTCTCACCAACTTATTCTAATATCAAATCTAGGCAAGGACACACACACACACACACACACACACCACAAACAGAAAGCTATATTCTAATGTCCTCAGTAAATATAGATTCAAAATTCTTGACAAAATACTAAAATCTGAATACAATGGTACACTAAAAATTTATTCTGCATAATTAAATATTATTCATCATAAAAATGAAAGGATCATTCAACATGTAAATTGATAAATGAGATACACTATGTCTTCAGAATGAAGGACAAAAAATGATAATTTTAATACATACATAAGAGGCTTTTGATACAATTTATTATCCCTTTGTGATGGAAACTCTGAACAAATTAGATTTTGAAGGAAAGTATCCCAATATAATAAAGACTACATCATACTGAATGGGGAAAAGATGAAAGATTTCTAAGATCTGGAACAAAATGATGATGCCTATTTGACTAATTTTATTCAACCTACTACTGGAAGTCCTAGTCAGAACATTCTGGCAAGAAAAGAAATAAAAGGCATCCAAATTAAAAATGAGGAAGTCAAATTGTCCATGTTTACAGATGACAAGATCTTCCTAAAGATTTCACCAGGCAACAATTAGAAGTAATAAATGAATTCAGCAAAATTACCGGATACAAAATCAATATATAATATCAGTTGCATTTCTATAAGTCACTAGTGAATTATCTAAAAATCAAGAAAAACATCCTTTTATAATAGAAAAATATAAAGTATGTAGGAATAATCTCACAATGAAAAAAAAAAGTATTAAAGAAGGAAATCAAAGATGAAAGTCACAAAACATAAGAAGACATTCCATGTTTTTCAATTAGAAGTATCAAAACTTAAGATGTCTAAATTACACAAAGTGATCTACACACTCAATGCAAGCTCTATCAAAATACCAGTGGCATGCCTCACAGAACCAGGAAAAAAATCCTAAAACTCATATCAAACCACAGAAGACCCTAAATGTAAAGGTTCTGTGTTGAGGTCTCTGATACCTTCATGACTGTGGCATGCTTGGTGGCTAGGAAGCTTCTCTGCAAAGAACAGAATGCCTGGCTGCCAAGAAAACTTCTGTGCAAAGACACGGAATGCCTAGCTGCTGCAACAATGCCTGCATGCTCTGTGCTAGTCTTATCAGCCTTGACTTTGATTTCAGGCGCATAGCTCTGAAACTCTCTTGTTAGACAACAATATTTCACCAAGCTCCACTGTACCAGAACCTGCCCACATAACAGTAACTTTAAACTATAGACTTTCTTGAGAGCTAAACAAAGCTCCTAACATTGCACATTGCAACTATAGTAGGCAACTGAGGAATGAACTGCATAATGTTGCTAACTCTATAACCTGCCTAATGAAACAATGAACAATAGTGTACTACCAATGCCAGTGACCTAATGTAACCTATTAATAGAAATAAAGCTGGTTGCTTGGCCATTCTGCCATTCTGCCTTTTTTTCTGCTTCTGAATTTTGCATATGTGTCTCTTTTTTATTTTCTTTACAACACCTAAATAACCAAAATACTCTAGAGTAAAAAAAGAATATAGCAGGAGGCATTACACTTCCTGCCTTCAAAGTATACTGAAAAATTATAGTAATCAAAAGAGCATGGTATTGAGATAAAAACAGATACATGGACTAGTGGAGCAGAATAGAAAGCCTAGAAGCAACCCACACACCTATAGCCACTGACTCAAGACAAATATGCTAACAACAAGCATTGGAGAAAAGGTAGTCTTTTCAATAAACAGTGCTGGTGAATTTCAACATACAAATGCTAAGGAATGAAACTATATCCCATCTCTCACCAGTTCCAAAAACTAACTCAACGAGAAGGAAATAGTTAAATGTGAAACCTGAAATTATGAAACTACCAGAAGAAAATAGAGAGGGCATTTTTAAGTCCTTGGAATGGGCAAAGATTTTTGGATGAGACCCCAAAACCACAGACATAAAAGCAAAACAAAACAAAACAAACAAAAAAAAAAACAATAACAACAACAAAAATGAATGGAATTATATTAAACAAAAAGCTATACAAGAAAGAAAACAGTCAATATGATGGATTATTTTACATATTTGATGTAAGAAAAAGATGTCCAGCTGTTATAATCAAATACAAGTACAATAAAAATGATTGACACATTTGAAGACACAAAAAGTAAAGATCTTTCCCCCCCCCCACATCTACTTAGACACAAAGTCATAAAAAAATCAAGTCATGGTCAAATAGAGGAAATATCTATCACACAGCAAAGATGAAAAGATGATATTAATGATTTATAAACAACTCTTAAAAGGTGTAAGAAAACTAAAAACTTGATAGAGAAAATTAGCTAAAGACATATATAGACAATTCATATAGGAAATGGCTGTTTGATTTGTGAAATGATATTCAATCCAACATATAATTAGAGAAATTCAAAGTAAAATGATTCTCAACTATCATGTCTAATACATAGGATAGCTAACATTTTGTAACTATATAAATTTACTCTGTTGTTAAGGTTAATGAAAAACAAGAACCCTAATAATACAATATTAATGAGAATTAAAATACTGTGTGTAGAAAATGATTTAACATTGCTAACTGAAAGTGAATGGTGTTTTCTTTTGATTCAGAAATCCCAATTTTAATTATTTATATTAGATTATGTAATTTAAATTTTATTTTAAAAACTTATGAAAATATATATGCACAATTTTATACATTTGTCCTCTCTACTTGTCAAAATTGTAAACAATCTATTAGCCAAATATGAGAGGAATTAAATCAACTGTGACACATCCTTACAAAGAAGGACTATGCACCCATTAACAAATTTGAAATATCTCCATGTGTTGATGTATTTGTTTGAAAGGATATTCTTGTTTAGTGAATAAACCAAAAGGAAACAGGGTATCTGTCATATAACTTATTTAGCCTGAGCTTAATTAGTCTATAAGAGGCTATGTTTTTATATCTTATATTCTCACTTCTCATATCAACCTTAAAATATTATTGTTTCTGTCTACTTTTAAACTCCTAACTATACATCTGGGACTGGATGTGTGGTAGGCAACCAATTAGTATAACAACATATACAGAATTCATTGAAAGCATAGTTAGAACATATAAAAATGTGTGTGTGTGTGTGTGTGTGTGTATGTGTTTGTTTGTAGAAAACAATTTGGCCATCCCTTAGGAAATGATATTTTGGGATGTGAGTTATCCTGAGAATTCTTTGTTCTTATTAGATATTTTCCTGTAAAACAGAAGACATAAATCCTTCACAGTATCAAGTGATAATTAATTTTCATATTGTATAGCACATCACATTTAGCAAGTGGTATAATACTTCAGATAAGTGGGTTATAGTAAATTTTAGAAAGAAGTTAGTTTGATAAATTTTCTAAGAACATATAATAAATTAGTCAAAATTAACATTTCTAAAATAACATTTAAATCAGTCATGTTTATGTAGAATTAAGTGCTTAGGGAGAAAAATGAATCCTCATTGCTTTCTGCTCGCCAGGATGATGAGTTAAATATGGAAGTGCATACTTAACTTTCTTTGGACCAAAGAAGCAAGGTTAGTGTTTTAACTATTATCTGTACTTCAGCTTGTAGATATGGGTGAAAGGTAATTGATAAGATAACATAATGATTTAAAATTGAAAACTAGCATTTTAAGTTTCAATTTTTATGTTATATTTACTATTTCAACAGAACTGCATATAATTGTACTTATTGGCCCATGTTCATATGATGTTATATTATTTTCCCTCAAAATATACATTGCACAGATACATGGTATGCATGATTGTTGAATAAGGAAAAACCAACCATTTGATATAAGAAAATTGTAGTTTACTATATAATTAAACATTTATATTAGGGTTGCCTTTGGGATGGTTTGTGTATATGAGATAAATTTATAATATACAATTTACATTCATTTTAATGTGGTAAAGAACTCTGGACATGGGACACTGCCCTTTCCACTGGTTCATACTTTTATTAAAGATGATTAAACAGGGGAACTCTAAATATTATTTTCAACCAAACTATGTTGGAGCCATTGATGTTCTTTGGCTTATCCTGCTTCATCTGTCTAGCATATCTTGTCTCATCTTTTTATCTCCTTCTAAGGTCCATCTAAAGATCCAAATACTCAAATATCTACTTCTTTAAATTCCTGTACAGAACACTGGTAAGACCTCTATTTTTTGGTTCACCTTTGGTTCTTTTATGTTTATTTTTATATGTATTCTGCTGTCTTAAAGATAAATTATGCATTTTAGATTGAAAGTAATTCTGTTAATATCCTCAATGCAAAACACAAGATTTTACATAGCAACCATTTAAAATAGGTTTAAATATTTTGTGATGATCATAAAACACCTAAGAAAGAATTTTTACATAGGGGTATCACTAATTCTTTTTAGAAGTATTGTACTATAATTCAGCTTCTAGTTAAAACTTTAAAACAAAAAGCTTGCATAAAATCTTTTAGAAACCTGTGCAATTTTAAAGCCAGGACTTCTGAAAATAACCTCTATTAATCTGACCCTTTGCTCTAAATATAAACCTGAGCACATTTCTTGAATATTTAATCTCATTTGTCCCACATAACACATGCAGAGCATTAAGAAAGTAATTGTTTTATATATAGTTCTCAGTGGGCACCAGATTATAGCCATAGACTTAGTAGCTTGTTTGCCTGACATATGAATATCATTATGTTGGGAAGCCTCTACATGCTATCCAAAATTTGTCTGAACTACAGTCCAACCACCTAGTGTAAGTTTAAAATTTATCACTAACTTTTCTTCTCCTTCTAAATTATGATGACTTAAAGTTTACTCATGGTTGTAGTCTACACTTTGTGGAATCAACAAAGTGGTATGTTATTATAAAGAAGCATATTCTGTTTTAAATTTTCTTCCCTTATTACATATATATCTTTCTGTATTTTAATCATTCAATTTTTTCTTAAGCTAATCCCCTAACTTTTAAAAAATATACTTTTTCTTCAGGTTTCTATGACCCTTTCTTTCTCCTCACATTATACTTCCCTTCTCATAGCACATCCCAAACACATTTTTATATTTCTGTGCTTCTGAAAATCATTACTGTACATTTCACATTATTAGATCTTATCAAGTTTCAAATTATAACTAGAAGAAAAACATTTTTTGTTATATATAACAGCATTACCAAATTGTTCATAATGAAAAATGTTTTGGGAAGTGTGTGCATCTGGAATAGATGTTATCAGAGACAAGGAGATAGAAATTGTCACAAGAAAAGCAAATAGATTGTACCTTGGTTGTTTGGAAATAGTTGAGGACCAGTGGTATAATTAGCCATAAAAGTCATTTAATAATCAGGCATATTAAACTTTCATATAGCACAGATGGCCACACTCTGGTTACTTGTCTAGACTAGATTTGTTTTTCTGTGTATGTTAAATGGCAAATATAGGTTGCTGTGTATATGGTTCTACTTTACAAACTAATCAAGAACTGATATGCAATCTCAACTCTTGTATATTAATCAAAAAGGTGCATTCTCCAAGATTTATGGGTCTTCTAACTATTCATATAAATAACCAACACTCATTACATTTATAGAATCATAATATTGCTAAAATATATAAAGTTTTAATTTTCTGTCAAAGTATTCTGGAAATTCAAATTATTTTTCTTACCAGCAAGTTACCTGTGCATTATGAATGAGCATTACATTACTCTACCTGAAACAAATTTTTGCTAATTGTAACTTAAGCACTAGCTATTGCTGTTATTTGATTGAGCTTCTTCCCTAACCCCCACCATTCAGATTGGTAAAAGTCAGAAAATGGTAATGGGAAACCATACAGTAGTGGCTGTGTTTATCATAGTGGGTTCAAATGATGACCCACATTTGAAAGTTGCGTTATTTGTTTTCCTGCTTCTCAGTTATATGCTAAGCACTATTTTGATCTGATCATTTCCACACTCACTCTGCTGGATACTCATTAGACTCTCATATATATTTTCTTCCTTAGAAATCCTATACTGGTATATGTATCTTCAAATTTTAGTTATTATGGCTACAGGAAAAAAAAACTACTATTTCCTATTACCATTGTATCACTTGAATGAAAATTTGTTTGAAATATTAGCTAAATTCAGAAATTTAAAAAAATTAAAAATACCAATCCAGGCATGGTGGTGCATGCTTGTATTTCTAGGGGCTTCGAGGCTGAGGCAAGAGGATCTGGAGTTTAAAACCAGCCTCAGTAATTTAGTGAGAACCTAATCAACTCGATGAGACCCTGTTTCTAAATAAAATACATAAAGGGTTTGGGAACATGGCTCAGTGCCCCTGAATTCAATACTTGGTTCAAAAAAATAATCAAATATTTGAATAGCTTGTCATAATAGCCTATTGTGGTAAAGCCTTTGAAAGATTGGTCATAGAAGGATCTCTCAGTGTTCTTATAAAGATGATGACTGAAGTGAAGGATATGTTCATTGTGATGAACTCTCAGCTGATTTGAGAAATATTTGTGAATTGGTAAGTTTCTGAAAATGGAACTTTATATAGATTAAAAGGAAGAAAAAACTTCTTGTAATATTAATTTTTATTTTATGTCAATTAGATAGAATAAAAGAGAAATGAAGAATCAATCAGTGGAGATAGAGTTCATTTTGCTTGGACTCACAGATGACCCTCTGCTACAAATTGTGATTTTCCTCTTTCTATTTTTCAATTATACCTTGAGCCTGATGGGGAACTTAATCATCATCCTTCTCACCTTGCTGGATCCCCGCCTCAAGACTCCAATGTATTTCTTCCTCCGAAATTTTTCCTTTATGGAAATTTTGTTCACAACAGTCTGCATTCCACGGTTCTTGATAAGCATTCTCAGTGGAGACAAAACAATTTCCTACAATGGTTGTACAACTCAGTTATTCTTTTTTTTCCTAATAGGGGCTACAGAGTTTTACCTCCTGGCTGCCATGTCCTATGACCGCTATGTCACCATCTGCAAACCTCTGCATTACCCAGTCATTATGAACAGCAGAGTGTGCTACCTACTGGTGCTCAGCTCCTGGGCAGCTGGATTCTTAATCATCTTTCCCCCTTTGCTTTTGCTACTCAAGCTGGATTTCTGTGCTTCCAAAGTGATTGATCACTTCCTGTGTGAATCTTCTGTCCTGCAGATCTCTTGCACTGATACACGTTTCATAGAATTGATGGCTTTTGTCTTAGCTGTGATGACACTTGACATCACATTGTTTTTAGTGATCCTCTCCTACACATTCATCATCATAACTATTCTCAAATTCCCTTCTGGTCAACAACGAAGGAAGGCCTTTTCCACCTGCTCCTCACACATGGTAGTTGTCTCTATTACTTATGGAAGTTGTATCTTTATGTATATGAAGCCATCAGCAAAAGAAAGGGTGACTTTAATTAAAGATGTAGCTGTGCTCAATACCTCTGTTGCCCCTTTGCTCAACCCTTTCATTTACACCCTGAGGAACCAGCAGGTGAAAGAAGCTCTTAAGCATATGCTCCAAAGGTTTTGTTCTTTTAAAAAGGACAAGTCAGTGGTTAGACATAAATAATATGCTGTTGGAACTTGAATAAGAAAATTCAATATGATTATTTATTACATCAGTTTGTATGTATAATATTTTACCCCTTGAATATTTATATCTTATTAGTTTTCATGTGTCTATCTACACTTCTCTGTTCTTATTTCTGAGTGGATTTTCCTAATTTCTATGAATAGATTGTCTTCTTCAATCTAGAATATTAAATTCTATCTTGACCTAGAAATGTCTATTCTCTTAAAGGGTAGTTTTATACATTGAATTTTTTTGCAAGCGAACCTTGCTAGACATACTTACTTCAATATTTTGATATATGTATTAATTGCTAAGCATTGCATCTGCTCTGAAATATTTTGCATTGCTAAAATTGTCAGAGACACAAAACATGATCATTTATTATGTAATGTAATTGTTGTTGTGATAGAAAAGTAGCAGAAAAATCTAATCAATTTTAAAGTTCAAGGTAAACTTCCAAGAAGAATCAGTATTTATGTTGAACATTGAAAGATGGATAAGGAAAATAAAAATGTAAGGATGTTGTGATTTAGAGCTATAACATATGAAAGGAATGGATATTCTACTGAAAACTTTTCTCCTATGGAATTGTAATAATTAAGAATAAGTTAAACATAAACATGAATAGTTGTCATTTGAGGTAAAAAAATAAACTCCAGCCTTTGGTTCTAACTTTACCGTTTCTGAACACTACAGGTGATACTATTTCATGGAAGAAATTCAACCGACAATTAATTTATATTTTGGTTTGGAAAAATATTTATATATTTAAAGCATGTGTATTAAATCACCTCCATCAGCCACTGAAAGAAACGATACACTGATGATTTTTAGTCCCTGTAAACTAGGACCTGTTCTGAAATTTCATATAAATGAAACTTTGGTTTGAATTTCATGTCTGACTTCTTTTGTTCAATATAACTAAGTTCACCGATTCTATTGGATGCATTCATATCTTCTTCTTTATGCTGATGTGATTTAGCAACATGTCTCCTGTTCTTTTGAAATTGCCAGTTTTTCCTCACTTGATCCAATAGTTTGGTGTTTCATTGTCTGAGGAATCTCTCCACAAAAGTAAATCATTTCCTTGATTAGTGTGAAAAGTGAGTAAATTGAAATGCCAATCCCTGAAAGTTTCTATCCTTACATATGTCCTTTTGAAATAAAATCTGTCAAAGTGAAATTAATAAGAATGGACTTCTTATTTTTTGATGATTCCACTCTCCAATTCCCATCATCCAGGCAGAGAAGCTTAAGAAATTATCTCTCAAGGAAAAGAAGAAGTAACTGTAAAGGAACACATTCCATGTTTTGTTGCTCTCTCCACGGGCCCACTTCACCTGAAAATAAACTTGATAACTTGTTTTTATAATTCAACAGACTCCAAGACTCAACTTGGTTTTGAAGACTTGAGGGAGCCAAAAGCCAAAGTAAGAGTATTGATGACAGGATGTTGAGCAAACCAATACTTAAGATTTCAGGATGGAGATCTCCAAAGAAGGTGAGGCAGGTGTGAATGGGAAATGACAATGCATTTCAGTAATTTCTGAGACAGTGTTTACCGAAAGCCTTAGCAGTAAAGTAGGTAATTCCCAAACACTTAGTGAGAAGATACTCTGGATGTCACATTGGCTCAGCTGCCTGACTACAAACACCTCTGGGGAACAATGAACTTTGCTTCTTTTCCTACTTGCAAGTTTTTCACAAAGTCCTCTCCTGGTTTTAACTTACCATAGTGAGATGGAAACACTGGGAAATGGCCTCCCAGTTGGTCCTCTGCTCTTAGAGAACAGCTAGAAAGGTCCTGTGTGATGTTGACTCAGCAATATATAGTTCAATGGAGATTCTATAAAACCAAAGCCATGGTATTAGAGAGTGCAAATCATTGCTTTTATTGTTGACTCTACTCAAAGAATGATGTCAGTGTTGTGGACAGGCTGGAAGGAATGAGATGCAGTTTTCATCTTCTTGTTCAATTTAAACCAATTATAAGGACTGTTTGAAGTTTCTGTCCATTATGAATGCTTACATCCATGAAATCTACTCATGCTATTTCAGATGGCTTTGATGTTGATGAGTGTGATTTTAGAGGGCTTAGTAGATTATTTCTGATGCAGGCAAGAATCAGAAAAAAAGTAAAAATCATAAGGATATATATTACTATTAAAGCAATTTAATTTTTCCAAGATAAAACAGGTCTAGATTTTAAGAACTATATGTGTTCCTTGTAGAACAATATCTCAACTCCAAGCTCTTCTGGGACAAATTCTTCTCAGTCATCAAATCACAAATCCTGGGAACAAAACTATGTTCTTTCTTTTATTCATAACCTCATCAAACAGCTATCTAAGAACTTATATCATACTAGACAAAATAGGCATGTTCCTGGAAATTGAATGTTGATAGTTTCATTGACAGTAGATTGAGATCTATAAAATAAAATGTCATAGAACAATATATATATTTGGATGCTAAAACACATGATAGAGAATTCTAAGTAGTTAGAGGGTTAGGAGTGTTTTTTTGTTTTTTAAACAAATTTTCTTCTGCTTATTCCTTAACTACAGAAGTTACACTCCTCTAACCATAAGCAATTTACATTTCAGTTAAAGATGCTCTCTAGTCCAGTAAAGCATAGTCAGTGATGGATAGGATAAATAGGGATAAGCAGGAATAATGGGAGGTCACAGGGACACAGTCACAGAGGGAGATAAAATCATCTTTCTCAGGCAGACAGTATGTTCAGTCGGCTCTTTCTAGAGAACAAAATATCTTAGCCCTGATAACAAGGTAGGATTACCAACCACAAGGGCAGAGCAAGGACTGTCTCCCTTTCCAGATGGAATTCAGGCCTTGAAACATAAACCAATTAGTAAATATGCCCATGCAGTCTGAGCACTTAAAAAGGGACCTAGAAACATACCACTATGGTTATTCTTTGTTCAGTCTGACAAAACCAGTAATTAAATGTGTATGTGGACAGGACTTCCAGGGAACATGGGGCTATTCTCTGTCTACAGATGGGCCATTCAGTGTCTACACTGCATATACGTTTGCTTTCAATAAATCTTGGACGTATACAGCCATGTGAGAGAGAAAGTTCAGGCCATCACTAATCTTGCCTGGTCAGGACAAAGGAAACAAGGGACCCACTTCCTTCTGTGATATTCCTGGTCTTCCTATGACATTAGGACTATGTTGTCTTTGCACTCAGGCAAATGCTTCTTGTCTGTGCTCTATGGTTCATAAACTCTAGACAGACATCTGTAATATTCTCTGTAGTTACACTAATTTCAATAATTTATACTTATAAATGAATGAAATGGGCCAACTCAGTGTTATGTTGAAATGCTCTTCATAATAATCTTGTTTTCTATGAAATCAAAGTAACCAAAGATGAACCTTTCAGAAGAAATTGAAAATAAAACCCCAGGAGTCGGTGGATGGTACTCAAAATTTAACAGTCTGAGAAGATTCTCAGAATTATTCAATAATAATAATGTTAATCAGATTTTACTAATAAATAAAACTTTATAAATATGAATACTAAATAGGAACTTCCTGTTCCTCCAGAGTTGTTTAAGAATCCAAAATACAGGGCATAACTTTTCAGATTCTAAAGGTTGTCATCAAAGAGGTAGAAGTATTGACCTTATAAACAAATAAAGAAAGTGGGTTGAAAAAAATATGTGGTTTTATTACCTTCCTGAAGGCAAGTTAAAAGCCAAGTTAATGAATAAAGTATCTGTACAAAAAAATATGTATGTTTTCTGGCCGGAATCTGGCTGAAATATTGAATGTTCAGACCTACAGTCTGCTACCTGAGAAGAGCCTGTGTGTTATACCCCCAGGGTAGTTACTGAACACAGCTTTTTTTTAATGTATTTTTTTAGTTGTAGGTAGACACAATACCTTTATTTTATTTTTTATGTGTTGCTGAGTCTCAAACCCAGTGCCTCACGTGTGCCAGGGGAGCATTCTACCACTGAGACACAGCCCCAGCCCCACTTTTTTTTTTTTTTTTTTGGTAAAAAAGGGACCATGACTGAGAAGATGACTTTGTTTTTTGAGAAAAAAAAAATCATTGTATCTGCTAATTGACACTGTCCTGATGTGAAACAATATTATATTTTTTTGTTAATAGTATGATTTTAGAAAAGTGGATAGATTGGGCAAAAGTCATATATTTATATGCAGTATTCTTTCAACATGATGGTTCAGTTTTTGACAATACATTTTTTTTAGAGAGAGAGAGAGAGAATTTTTGAATATTTATTTTTCAGTTTTTGGTGGACACAACATCTGTATTTTATTTTATTTTTTTATGTGGTGCTAAGGATAGAACCCAGCACCCCGTGCATGCCAGGCGAGCGTGTTACCGCTTAAGCCACATCCCCAGCCCTTTGTCAATACATTTTTAAAAGCTTTATCAAGTTATACTTTCATTTTTCCAGAGTAAATATTCAGGACTATAATGGCTTGGTTATATGGCAGGTAAATGTTTGGTTATTTAAGAAAGTGACAAACTATTTTCTGAAATGGTGACATAATTTTATATTCCATCAGCAGTGTGTGAGGTTTTCAGTGATTCCACATTCTTACCAACAGTTGTTTTGACAAATATGTGTATATATATATATATAATCTTTAATCATTCCAAAGTGTATATAGTTGTATCTCACTGTAATTATAATTTCAATTCTATAGAGATTAATGATGCTGATCATTATTTTTATGCTTTCCTGCCATTGAATAATTCCTTTGATAAAATGAGTGCTTAAATATATGCCCATTTTATTTTTTACCACTCTTATTATCATTTGGGATTCTTTGTGTATTGCAGATACAAGTCCTTTTTCAGATATGAAATTTTCATATATATTTTCTATGCTGTGGCTTGTATTTCCATTCACAAATCATGTGTTTTGAAAAGCATAACATTGATTATTTATATTTATCAACTATTTTTCTTTATGCCTCATGTTTCAATTTAGCTCAAGATAACATCTACTATCAGTTTTGTGTTTATCTGGAAATTTTATACCTTTAATTTTATAGTTATGGCTTATTTGAGTTTTATATATGGTATGAGTTATTGATCATGTGGATAGCCATTTTTTCAAATATTATTTGTTTAAAGATACTCATAGAAAAAATATTTATTATCTTGGAAATGTTAATAGTTCCAAGATTAGAAACGCTAATCTATACAAACACATGTGATTGAGAGAAAATTACAAGACATGATTTATCAAATGCCATCCCATACATGCCTCATTATCATAAATACTGTTTCATAATGTGCTAAAAATTTAGCTTAAACTGAGCTTTATGAAATTGAACATAAATTAAAACTTAATGAAGTACTATGGTAAACAATTAGAGGATTTTTCTACTTTGTCCATAATTCAGAAAATTAGAGAATGAACAGAGAGAGGTGATGATACCTTTGTGTGTCAAAAACTCAGATCAGTTTTGTTCATGCATTCATTTATCTTTGAAATGTGATCATGACAATGAAGTAGATAAACATGATGATAAAATGAAGATATGTAGATGATCCTAATAATATAAACACACAAAGTGTGAAGAAAGTTAAGAGATCATGGGACATGAGCAAAGACGAACACATGAAAGAGTGTTTTTACACTGAAAATCAAATGATGTTATAATTTAAATTAGGAATGTGTAATACAGTTATACCAGACAAATTCACCAAAACCACACACTGAGAAAAGTTAGCCTCTTCAACAAATGTCTGGGGAAACTGGAAATCCATATGAAATAGAATGAAAGTTAACTCCCATCTCTCACCCTGCACAAAAATCATCTCTAAGTGGATCAAGGACCTAGGAATCAGAACAGAAACACTGCACATACTAGAGGAAAATGTAGGCCCAACAGTTCAACATTTTGGCACAGGAACTGACTTCTTTAACAAGAGTCCTAAAGCACAATAAATAATCAATACATGGGTTGACATCAAACTAACAAACTTCTTTATAGCAAAAGAAACAATCAAGAGCATGAAGAGAGAGCCTATAGAGTGAGAGAACATCTTTGCTACCTGCACCTCACATAGAGTATTAATTACTAGGATATGTAAAAAAAAACCTCAAAAAGCTTAACACCAAATAAACAAAACAAAACAAAACTAGAAAAGAAAAAAATAAAAACAAACAAAAACAAATAACCCACTTAACAAATGGGCAAAAGAACAAAGCAGGCACTTCTGAAAAGAAGAAATGTGAATGATCAACAAATATATAAAAACATGTTTAACATCTCTATCAATTAGAAAAATGCTAATGAAAACTACAGAGATTCCATCACACTCCAGAAAGAATGGCAATTATCAAGAATATAAGTAACAACAAATGATTGTGAGGATGTGCGAAAAAGGGAACAGTCATGCTTTATTGTTGGGACTGAAAATTGGTGCAACCTTTCTGGAGAGCAGTATGGAGATTCCTCCAAAAACTAGAAATGGAACCACCATTGACCCACTCCATGGCATATATCCAAAGTATTTTAAATCAGTGTACTACAATAACACAGCCACATCAAGGTTTATAGCAGCACAATTTACAATAGCTAAGTTATGTAAGCAACCTAGATTCCCATCAACAGATGAATGGATAAAGGAAATGATGGAGTATTCTCAGCTGTAAAGAATGACTTTATGTCTTTTGCAGGTAAATGTATGGATCTGGAGACTATCATGCTAAGTGAAATAATCGAAACCCACCAAAAAATGAAAGTTGAATGTTTTTCTTGATATGTAGAAGCTAAATCACAACAAATGTGTGGGACGGGAATCAGAGAAGCTCAGTAGATTATACAAAGGAGGATGAAAGGAAGGGAGTTGGGAAAGCAATAAGGAAGAAGGTAGAATCAATCTAATATAATTTTTCTAAGTACACATATTAAAATACCTAAGTGAACTCCACCATTGACCCCCTACACAAGAATGGGGTCTTAATTAGAATAAGATATATTCCATCATTAGATAATTTTATCAAAATAGAGTCTACTCTCATTTTTAACTAAGGAGACCCAATTTAAAACAGATGTATACTGGGTTTTTAGAAAGTGGAGAAGAGATTTATATAAAATTAGAATTTGAAGACAAATACTTTTCTGGATGACATGAAAAAAAAATTGTCATAATTGAAAAATGAAATAGTCCTTGACAGAATTGGTATGTACTATGGAATAAAGGGACTGAGGTACAAGTAATTATTGATCTGAGTTCACATACACTTCTACTTTCACACTTGGAAGGCATTCCTGGGAGATCCAATTGAAAATGTATAATAAGAAGTAAATTTACCAAGGACACAGGAATATAATTCTCAAATTTTGGGGGGCTATTCCTGATACAGTTACAGGGAATGTGAGTGAGTTATGCCCCAGGGCCTGATATGTGAGCACAGTGGCACATTGATTCCTGACAGAGTGAAGATTCTGTCCTGTGGAGAGAAACTTTCAAAGTCTAGGGATACTAGGACAGAAAGCTTTGTGATTTTATTATAGACATAAGTTAATAAAATATTCCAAATGAATAAACTAGACTTTTTGTAATTAGTTATGATTTTAAATCTGTAGCATAATTCCTAAAGCTCAGCTAAAAGTTGGGTTGATTTTGTTTGTTTATTTTTTGCTTTATGAGACACTCACATACTGTGACTGTCTCATATAAATTTATACATGTGTTTAAATATATACATGTTTAAACATATAATTTAAATATATACATGTGTTTAAAATTAGGCAAATATTTCTAAAGTATTGCTTCCATATTTGTATATCACAGTAAATCATGACCCCCTTATTGCCCACTGTCCCCCAACCTTTCATTTCGAACTTCAGTAGTAATGTGTATTATGTTTATATTCCTTTGAGTTTTGTTTACATTCTTCTTCTGGCAGTCTTCACTGAATTGGTCCCTTGAGTCAGTGACAGAGAAAATGGATAAAAATATTAAGTAGCTCATGATATATAAAATTTTTATAGAAACCACATCAAACCATTTTAAAGCACTTCTGATATTGTATCTACTTTATATTTTTGCTTCTTTCTCACGATTTATAGTCAAAGAGATATATATGCTCTGGATAAAATGGAAAAAATAAGACAAAAATTTTGACAATATAAAAATTGACTTGTATTTTAAGTGATACATAACCTGCAACAATTAAAATAAGCATACTAGTTCAGTAGAAGAAAGAGGGAATGTTTTTAGGAATACTGGTTTCCCTGGATTACAACAAAGCCATTGTCTATTTTTTTTTATTCCAGTCATTCTGGTTATTAGTGAAACTGGATAAAAGCCAGAGGTAAGTTGGATATACAGAGAGTGGAGGAAGACTCTCAAATCTCAGCATTGATTCAATTCTTAACAGCTCAACTTTTTAATCAAGGTTAAATAGAACTTGACATATTACAAGTCATAAAAAGGTTATGTTTTTGCATGTTTTGCTTTACTTAATCTATTCATTTTCTATTGATTAAATACTATTCGTATCTCTGTATTTTAAATTGAGTACCGACTTGTAGTACTGTGTTAAAGGAATAGACTTGAGTTGTACATAGTCTGAGAGTGTATTCCACATTTGCTAGCTGTGTGGATTAATGAAAATTTTACAATTTTGAGTCTCAATGCTTCATTAGGAATAGGTGGAACAATTTCACACTTGTGTTATGATAACTAAGATAAAATTAAAATTTTTCAGTCACTGGAGTAAACTTCTGTTTAGTAAACCACAATTACTATTAGTACTCTTCCAAGAGTTGAGAATGAATTCCAACCAAAATAAAAATCATCAACGCAGCTATTGTTAGAACCTAAGAGCCACATGATTTATGGAGTACATTTGTTTACATGATTATATTTAATTCTCAAAAACACTCTTGAAATTCCTTTTGCATTTTAAGCAGAGACTGAAACTTAATGAATTTAAGTAATGCATCCAAAGTCCCCAATCCATTGCATGACACATCTATATTTTTGATCTACATCTAAAACCTAAGCTCATACCTAATGTAATAAAGAATAATTTAATCATGTTTTGAGATGATTATTTCCTCTTCCTTTCTTGTTTAAATTATAGATAACTAGGTAATGAAATGAAAATATAAACACTGACATGAGTGTTAGTATTTATAAAATGATCATCAATTGTAATTTGATGATCTCTCTTTTCCCTTGATTTCTTTCTCTGTAAGCTGGTATGATTACAGAGAATTGAATCTGCCCATCATTTCTGAAATTAATAAATATAAATTATTCTTATTTCTATTACTTTTTAGGCAAAAGTTTTCTAAAATAATTGAAAGAAACAGTAAAATAAATTCTCATAAACAAGTGTTTCAACCACTCAGTTGGTGTTCCTAAGGAGTCTTTGCTTTGTTCATGCTGACAGAATTTTTCAGGAACCATCATCTCCCATGTCCTGGCTCAGAGCCTGAAACACCTAAGAACTGTAAAAGTGCATTTTAGTGTGGTTACAGAGCTGAGCTAGAGATTGCCTACATGTCGAATTCAATAATTAGCTTGTTCTGTAATGTACTAACCTAGACACTGAACAGATCCTGAAATTTATAAAGGAGAAATAAAGAGTGTAACAGGATCAGATGCTCTATGAAACTTTACTAATGATTTCCACTGGGGTTTAAGTGAAGAAAAGAGAATTGAGCAAACGAAATATTGAAAAGCTAGAATCTCAAAGTTATTGCATTACTGAAGAAGATTTCAACCCAGTGCTATATGAGTGTGTGTGTGTGTGTGTGTGTGTGTGTAAAACAAACAACCAAAAGAGAGAGAGAGAGTGGGGTGGAGATCAGAAATCAAATGGAACCAAAGTTTTTTATCTCATTCTCTAAAGAACATCCTTTGATCCTTCACACCTAATATATATTTAAGTATAGTGTTTCTAATTAAATATATTGCCCATATCACATTGGCTTTATTTATATGGTCATTATTAATATTCATTGGATAGTAGAGATTTGGAAAGTGCAAATTTTATTTAACAAGTTATAAATATCACTATTAAATTTCATTTTGAATGATTCAAATAATCTATCTCAGATTCTTTGGAAAGAAAATAAGAAGTAATTTTGATGTAATGTGTAAAATGAAATGAGAACTAAATAACCAAAGACATGTTCTTTCAGGAGAAAATATAGAGTTTACATTCATAAATAATAAACTAAAATGATGAGTTAGATCTCTGCAGATACCCATCATCCTCCATATAAACACATCCTTAGTTTAAGGATCAGGAATCATATATATTTTATTAAGTATTTAATTAATTTTCTTTCAAAGGAATAGAAATACTCATAATTTTTTCATGTTCATTTTATATTAACAAATCAAAACAATTCATTGAATATTTACAAATTTTTATAGAAAAGCACAGTATACCACAATTATTGATGTTCAATCTCCTACTGCTAGAGTTTCTTTAAGTCTGTTTCTTTGGTATTTGGAAACTTTCTATACAGATGTTCATTTTTGTGTGATGTGCTCATAAAGCCTTCTTCTGTTTATTTATATCATCCTTCACAGCTCCTACTACATTTCTTCAGAACTTTAATTAGTAGCAAAAAATAGTGACTCATGATATTATTAATATTCACAAAAATGTTAAAATTAACAAAGATTAGAAAGATATATAGATATTCAATAAAGTTGGAAACAAGGATTAATAGAGTGCATTCATACATTTTACTATGGAATAGTAATAATGTAAATATATTTTTAAAAGTATGAGTTTCCCGTAGCAGTAAGTTATTATAAGAACTTTAAAATTGAGACTGTCACCAAATCTTGTCTATTTGATGGGAAGGTAGTTTATTACTTCAAAGTATTATGAAAAACTCTTGATTTCAATAAAAACAAACACAAAGGAAAAGTAGTATTCCTGGAGGAGGCATAAAGAGAATTGAAAGAAATGTTACAAAAGTAATTTAGAAATAATGTTTAATGAAGTTTTTAAAAATTTATGTATCAATAAAATGTGATTTCCCTTACTTTTTTTTGTTTTAAATTCATTCCATATAGGGACATTGGGCTAAGTGTTTAAGTATATCTTGTAAGGTAATGTGTGAAAATACATCTTATAAGAGAAAAATAAGACATAACTACTGCCCAGGCTAGAATAGAACATAAAATAGGGAACTGAGCCTGATGGCAGCATTTGTTTCAACAACAAACTCAGCATTAACTGGATGAACCTTTCTTTTAGCTTTGAAGATAAGATCCTGTCCTTTCAAGAATGAGTAGGGTAAGGACAGAGTTCACAGGAGACTTCAGCATAGTAAAGGTGTGGTGCGTTGGGAGGAAGGACTAGGGGTTCTTATAACATTATACAATGGATACTCCTCCTGTGATGGAAAGAGGTGATTTGGGATGTCATTACAATGAGCCACTCACAATGCTAGTTATAGCTTACTGAAAACTCCACAATCACTTCCAGAAAGATTATTACTAATGAGTATCAGAAAAACAAACTAGCCATGCATAATGTTAATATGCTGTGAATACATAATTTTCTCAGATACAATGATCAAATCCTGCTAGGGATGGGAGTAGAGTGTGTGTACAATCAGGTGATTCCTGGTCTCTTGTTGTTATTCTTGTGTAATTCTCCTGGGATAAAATGTATTTGTTCCTATTTATCTAAGATAGCCTTTGACTCATAACATCATCCCAATCCCAAGGTATTCTTCTCAGTGTTTAGAGAATATTTTATGCATAGAAAATGTCTATACAACTTCCATTAAATGTTAAGCATATTTACAAATGCTTCACATATATTAACTTATTTAAATCTTACAATTATCAAATGAGATTGATTTGTATTGTAGATAAGGAACCTGAGCACAGAGGAGTGATTTTAAGACCTAAAGAGTAAATTGGATTTACAACCAGACATTCCCATTCTTTCATATGGAAATATCTTTGGTAATAACATTAAACTTTACCTCTAAAAAAGCATTAGAACTTATTAATTTTAAAATAAAAATAAAAAATGTTAAGGCAAGTTTTCTTGGGGTATGCTTATCTATTTATCTGAGGCCATCCTCAAATATTAATAACAATAATAAGGATATATTGCTTCAATTAGAAAACAAAATAAGTTGACTAGTAATAAACAACATAAAAGTGACACAAGTGGACTAAAATGTCATAAAATCTTGCAAGAGCTTTACATTCAATAAACCTCAGATTCAAACCTTCCAGTGTTCATTGTTTCCTGCTCTTTTCTCCCCTCTATCCTTCATTTCTAGGCTGCTTATGGCAATGGCATCAGGATTTCCAACCTCCAATGAGATAGGAGGAAGAATTGGAAAGTTTTTTAGCATTAGTAAATGTTAGTTGATGGCTAAGGATAAAAAAATCACTTTAAATAATTATATGTCTTTTCCATTTTTGGTAATTTTTAGTGAAACTAAACTATTACCTAAGGGAAAATATCTATAGAGATTGGAGCATTGTCCTAAAAGGAAGATATTTTGCAGACCCAGGTATGAAAGATAAGACGTAACATTTGGAATCAGAAAAGTCTGGCTAAAACCTTAGTTAGCCCTACCATTTTAAGCTGTATAATACCAAATTATTTTCTTATTATCTTTAAACTTATTTTATGCACACATATTAACTATACATTTTAATGAAAATCAATGTGATATTTCTGTAGATGTATACAACATTCATTGATCATATTCAATGACCCTTCTTCCACTGTCCCATCAACCCTTCCCTGCATCCTTCCTAATTGCTATTAATCACTATTCTACTTGGTTGTTTATTTCATTTTGTTTGGTTTTTTAGATTCCGCATATGAGAGAGTACAGTGATACTTGTCTTCCTGGGTCTAGCATATTTCACTAAAAATAATGCACTTCATTCCATCCATTTTGCTGCAAATGATTTCATTCCTCTTTGTGGCTGAATACTACTACTTTGAGTAGACATACTACATTTTATACATCCATTCCTCTGTTGAAGAGCATCTAGGCCCTTAATATTTTACAATTGTGAGTTATGCCACTATAAACATGGGCATCCAGGTATATCTTTAGTATAATGACATCATTTCATTTTTATATATACTGTAGTAGCATGGCTGGATCATTTGGTAGTTCTATTTTCAGTTTTTTTGCACCTATGTGCTATCCTTCATAGTGGCTGTACTAATTTACATTCTTACCAACAGTTTATAAGAATTCTTTCTCCACATATTATCCTCAGTATTTCCTAGAGTGTGTGTGTGTGTTTGTGTGTGTGTGTTTGACAATAACCATTCTAACAGTGGTGAGAGGACACCTCACTGGAATATTGATACTAAAGCAGTTTTTAATCTACCTTAACTAAAGAGTTTTTCACTGTAAAAGAGTGGAAATTAAAGGAATTGTTGTCATTGTCAGGTGGCTTTCCATTTCCCTTGAAGGTGGAAATGGCATAATATTTCAGCAAAATTCCAGCTTCACACTGGTGTATTTATTAATCATCAACACAAGCTTTTTGTTTGCACTTTCTCCTATAGGTTTGACAAGAGCAAACATAAACAACTGAAAACCAGATGAGAAACCACACAGAAATAAGAGCGTTTATCCTCCTGGGACTGTCAGATGAGCCCAGGCTCCAGGTGGTAATATTCATCTTTCTCTTCCTCACCTACATGCTCAGCATCACTGGGAACCTGACCATCATCACCCTTACTCTGCTGGATCCCCATCTTCAGACTCCCATGTATTTCTTCCTCAGGAATTTCTCTCTGTTGGAAGTTTCATTCACAACCGTCAGTATACCCAAGTTCCTAAGTACCATTATTTCAGGAGATAAAACCATTTCTTTTAACAACTGTATAGCTCAGGTGTTTTTTTTTTTCATTCTCTTGGGAGTCACTGAATTTTACCTTCTGGCTGCCATGTCCTATGATCGCTACATTGCCATCTGCCAACCTCTGCACTACATGACCATCATGAATCGCAAAGTCTGCACAATGCTGGTCTTTGCTTCCTGGCTGGCCTCATTTTTAATCATCTTCCCTTTGCTCATGATGCTGCTAGAGCTTGATTACTGTAGGTCCAATATCATTGACCATTTTTACCTGTGATTACTTCCCCCTACTCCAACTTTCTTGTTCTGACACTAAATTCCTAGAGATAATGGGGTTTTCCTGTGCTGTGTTTACTCTGATGGTCACTTCGGCCTTAATAATTCTGTCCTACATATATATCATCAGAACGATTTTGAAGATTCCTTCTACTACTCACAGGACAAAGGCCTTTTCTACGTGTTCTTCCCACATGATTGTCATCTCCATCTCTTATGGCAGCTGCATTTTTATGTACATTAAACCCTCAGCAAGAGAGAGAGTGTCTCTGAGCAAGGGAGTGGCTGTGCTAAACACCTCAGTGGCTCCTATGCTCAACTCCTTTATTTACAGCCTGAGGAATCAGCAGGTCAAGCAAGCCTTCATGAACATGGCAAGGAAGATTGTGGTTTTTACAAGTACAAGGAAAGACGTGGTGTCTTGAGGTAAAGGCACATTGATGAATAATTAAAAGTACAAGAGAATGAAATTTCAGTAGCCAATTCAAATCAGCATTTCCCTTTGTGTCCTTCTTGTTCATTCACTCTTTTTTCCTAACAAGTTTACTGTCACATTTGTTTAATATATGTCTCACCAAATTTAAATTATTTTTGTATACCTTTCTGACACCATGTTTTTCTGGTGTGTGTTTATTACAACTTCTCAAGCAAGAATTATTTTACAAAGAAAATTGCAATTTGAGTTGTGGTCGGAACAAGAAGATACCTCATACACAAGTGACACAAATTACAAAATATTTATATATTTTATTTAATACACACCAAAATATAAATTGTAATTCTGTTTATATTCTATAGAAATTTCCTTACACTTTTTTCTAGGAAACATCTTAAATGCTACTTAAGTGAATGAAAACTGTAAATTTTACTCATTTAAAAAACAATAAATGGTCTAGGATTGGAGCTCGATGGTAAAGGACTTGCCTGGCATGTGCAAGGTCCACCTTTATTCCCCAGCACCACAAAAATAATGATAATAATAACAATAGTTCATAAGTTAAAAATTAAAATAAACCAACAAAAATGCTGCTTGTCTATTCACAAAGTAGCATGGACCATTAATAATGCATCTCTAGATTTAGATGCTAAATAGACTTTCATATTTCCAAACCCTACAATTTCTCAGTAGATGCATAGGTAGACACACATAAAAATATATGCATACATATGTATATATACACATACAAGGAAATAATGAACAGATTTATAGAAAATAATGAAGAAATAAGCATTGAAGCATTGGATACATGGGATAAATTTATTTTCTGAAATTCCATTGTGATTAAGCTCTTTTCTGAATATGAGCATGCCTGTGTTTGCATGTATATATGTGTATATATATGTGTGTGTTTATATATATAGATAGATACATATGCTCCTTGAAAATAATCAAAAAAAATGATATATAAGTATATATATGCATATATATAAAATCTCTTAACATATAGATCTTTTGAACATATTATATGCATGAAAAATATATAGATATGGGTATAGGTATCCTCATGTTTTGGACTTAGAAACAGGGCATATAATCAAATTAGTAGATACTTAAGTAAAATTTTGAAAATTTCTGTCTTGTAAAAAATAAAAGCTTCATTGCAATGAAAAATATTCCATTATATATAAAGTCATGATTTCATTTGTTAAAATTTCTATTCCACACATTATGCTTAAAATACTTAAAAAGTATTTAATAAAGATGTGGGTGTGTCTGTGTGTATGAAAAACTTGAAAATATGAATACTGAGAATTATTTTAACATGTGAGAAAACCTACTGTAATTCTCATCAATGGAGGTACATTTTGAATGTTACAATCAATTGAGAGATTGAGTATGAAATTTGCTGAAAGAGATAAAAAGGGATTCCAAATTTTGGAGGAAAATTGTACATGATTTGTAAATTAAATTTCTTCCAAATGAATTGCAATTTTTATGTTAGGAAGTAAATATTTGAAAAACCTATCTTTCTGTAACCTCAAAGTACCTATTTCCCCACAAATAAATAAGGAATATTATCAAATAAATGAAGCATAAATAACATTATGAGGATGAAAACAAATCTGTATGTAGATTACATAGAATAATTACCTATATTAATGACTACCAGCAATTATTATAATTTTCTCTAGACACAGTGAGATAGTTTTGAACACTTTCAGATAAAATTTGTTATTGGAATAAGAAAACTTAATGTAAGATCTAATCACAATGGCAAATTATAAAATCACAATACAGCATGATTAAATAGAGGCACAATACTGTACAGCAGATCTCTAGAATTTATTCATCTTGGAAATTCTATACACCCCTTGAATAGAAACTCCTATTTCCTTTTCTGCCAGTCCTGTAGCATTCTATTTTATGCTTCTATGAGTCTGCTTTAGATACTTCATATAGGTAAAATCATTCAGTGTTTGTACTACAATGATTGGCTTATGTAATTAAGTATATTTTCCTTCAGGTCCATTCTCATTGAACATTATGGTAAGATTAAGTTTTTAAAAAATAGTATGTATGTGTGTGTGTGTGTGTGTGTATGAAAAACCTTATGCCAGTTACGTTGGGATCCCCACCACAACCTTTCCCCCAATTATTTTGCTTTTCCTGCTGTATAAGACAGCAATCATTTGACCATTGACTTTCTGAATATGGATTATTTCACTAAGCATGATGTTCTCCAGTTCTACTCATTTGCCAGCAAATCCATTCTTCTTTCTGACTGGGTAACAACACAAATGTGCCTATATATCACATTTTCTTAATCCATTCATCTATTGACAGGCACCTAGGCTTGTTTTATCACTTGGGTAATGTGATTTGCACTACTATTAATATTGGTATGCATACATCACTCTCTTGGGCTGATTTTAAATCTTTAAGATAAATTCTGCAGAGTGGAAGAGCTGGGTCTTATAGGTCCCATTATTAATCATTTTAGGAATCTGCATACTACTTTGCAGAGTCCTTGTATAAATTTGCAGTCCCACCTACAACCAAAGAGTGTACCTTTTTCTGCACATCCTCACCAGAATTATTATTATTTGTACTCTTGATGATTTCCATTCTAGTAGAAGTGAGATGAATTCTCAATATAATTTGATTGTGTTTCTGTCATCTCTAGAGATGTTCATTTTTGTGTGTGTATTTGTTGACCATTTGCAGTTCATCTTTTGAAAAGTGTATGTTTACTTCTTTTGCCCATTTATTAATTAAGGTATTTGTTTTACTGGTGCTAAGTGTTTGAGTTCTTTGTATATTCTTGGTATTAATCCCCTGTCAGAGGAGTTGCAGGCAACAATTTTCTCCCATTCTGTGGGCTCTTCTCTTCATGCTCTTAACTGTTCCCTTTATTGTCTGGAAGCTATTCAGTTTTGATTCCTTCTTACTCATTTATCTGGGTTTTATTTTGTGAGTTTTATAGGCCTTCTTAAGGAAGTTGGTGCCTGCACCAATATATTGAGTTATTGACCATATGTTTTCTTCTAACAGTTGCAAAGTTTATGGTCTAATTCCTAGGTCTTTGGTTCACTTTGAGATGTGCAAGAGATCAGGATCTCATTTCATTACTCTACATATGGCTGAGCTGTTTTCCTACCACCATTTTTTAAAGAGGCTATCTTTTCTCCAACATATATTTTTGACACCTTTGTGAAGTATCAGATGATTCTGTCTTTGTGGGTTTGTCTCTGTGATTTTATTCTATTCCATTGGTCTTTATGTCAATTTTAATGCTAACAACAAGTTGTTTCTGTTACTATAAGTCCATAGTATAATTTGAGATCAGGTATTATGATTTGTTTACCCATGCTATTCTTTGCTCAGGATTGCTTTTGCTATTCTGGGTCTCTTAGTCTTCCAAATGAATTTCTGGAATGTTTTTTTTCTAGTTCTGTGAACAATTTTATTGGTACTCTGATGGAGGTTGCATTAAGTCTGTATGTTGCTTTTGATAGTATGGCCACTTTGACAATATTAATTAGCCTATCCAAGAACATAGGAGGCCTTTCTATCTTCTAAGATCTTCTTCATTTTTTTTTCACAGAGTTCTATAATTTTCATCATAGAGCTCCTTCTTTCTCAACAATATCACCATTGGAGTATAGAAAAGCTATTGATTTATTAATGTTGGTCTTCAATTCTGATATTTTGCTGAATTATTTATCAGCTCTCTGAGTTTTCTCGTGGAGCTTTCCTTCCTTCCTTCCTTTCTTTCTTTCTTTCTTTCTTTCTTTCTTTTACAGGGCAAGTCTTATAGATTTAGGATCGTATCGTCAGCAAATAGAAACAATTAGACTTCTTCCTGTATATATATTTTTTAATTTCCTTCTCTTGCCTGATTGTTCTGGTTGGCTCAACATATATAAAACAACAAATGTGATTTGCCACATAAATAGAATTATAATAACATTTAAACAGATGTAGAAAAACGTTGGACAAAATCCAGCACCCATTCATGTTGAAAATGCTGAAGCAACTAGGGACAGAAGAAATTTACCTTAACATTTTAAAGGATGTATATGACAAAATTAAGGACAGAGTCTTATCTCAGATAACCATTCCCAATTGTGTAAGAAGACAGCAGGAAAGTGCTGTATTATGAATCTGGAAAATGTAGTAGATTAGAAGAAAGCCGTCAAAATTTAAAATGTATGTTCAAAAAACATCAACAGAACAAAACAAAAGCAAAACAAACAAACAACACTTTGCTCATAACTGAAGCACTCCAAAGAGGTCAGATTGTTAATTTTAATTTTCTGTGATATGTTTATGTCAAATACTAATGTTATCTAATAGAATTTCAAAGTTATAAATTCATATTTCCATATGATTCAACATAATATACTTGAGAACCAACTCAGAATAGTGAATAGACAACAGAAAAAGCATTTATCTGATCTTTTCTCTAGGAGTTGTAATAATAATAAGCAAATGGTAAATGATACATTGGAAATATTACAATTTTTTAGCACATAATGAACTAATGGAGTCAACTGTTCATCACAAATGGGCTGCTCAGAAAATATTGAAAACTTTGTTAAGCATGTATTCCCTTTCTGAAACAGTTTTAAAAGAACAAAGGGAAAATGCTATTAACCTGAATTAAATATCTAAATCTAACTATTTACTATGGGAGATTTATATATATTGAATGATTTTTATTACATTATATGTTATTAGTTTGTGTAATTATATATTAAATATATGTGCTATTATCTAATGTTATGATTTGGATATGAAGCGTTCCATTAAATTCATATAAAAGAAAATAAAGGAATGTTCAGAGGTTAAATGATTAGATAATGATAGCTGGAAAGTCATCAGTGGATTAATACATTTGATGGATGAATAATTTGAATATAATACTGAATGGTCACTACAGGCTGGTAGGATTGGAGTGGAGGAAGTATATCACAGGGGTCATGCCCTTGAGGACTTTATCTTGTTTCCTCAGATCCTCTCCTGCCCCTTCTCTGTCTCCTTTCTCTCTCACTCTTTCTTCTCCTCCTCCTCTGTCTTGGCTTCAATGAGGTGAGAAGTTCTACTCCACCAGGGCTCTTTCACCATGACATTCTGCCTCACTGGGGCCCAGAGTAATGACGTTTGCTGACCATGAACTGAACTTCTAAAACCGTGAAGCCCAAATCACATTCCTCCTTTAAGTTAGTGTCGTCAGGTATATGAACCACAGCAATGAAAAACAAACACATCTGATATTATATTTTCGTTGTCGAAATATTTGAGAAGCATGAAGAACGTGAAAGAGAATAATATGTGTAATCCACCAGCCAGAATGTCATATAAATGAAGGTTAATCATTTTGTGGTTATTTCCTATTAAGATATTGAAGTGATGATAAATAAAGGTAAAGCCAAGATGAGTAGAAAGATGAGGAAATTTGACAAAGCAATTAAAAATTGCAGTCTACAATGAGGATGAAGTTAGTTAAAGTATGTAATAACATTTTGTTAATTATGAAAAAATATGTACTTCATAATAGTTATTTTTAAACTGACCATTATAGAATAACCTTTAGTTTACAGGGGACCAACATCTAACAAAGTATTAACAATCAAAAAGGATTATGTAGACATTTTTTATATTTAAAAATATGATTAAATATTTAGATTTAGAATTCAGGTTTTGTAACAAAGTATGCTTCATAGTTATTTTTATTGCTTATTAAATATTACATACTAAAAAAATATTAAGTAATCACAACTAATGGAAATACATAGTTTGTCTAAGACAGCATTGTAGATTCTCTGTGGAATTCAAAAATACCATTATCAAGGGAGATCCACAATAGAGAAGAGTTAGGAGGTTTCTGAGAAACTGAAGGATGGCTAACAAAAATCCCTCCAGGTTGATAAGACAGCAGAGATGTGGCCTGGCCTTTGTCTTGTTCCCAGGAGATTAAACCTTTGGAAAACAAACCAAGTAGAGTTAAACTATTTGAGATAAAATGTACAATCAGTTGGAAGCAGTATTGTGATTTAATAATCTAAACTCATAATACCCAATTTTATCATATGTTTTTCTGTTCTTTCTTTAAATATTACTTTTTTAAAATTCTAGATAAAATTAGTGGAGGGGAACATAGTATATTGTCACATTTTCTGAAAGTTTTGACATTGCATCTTTATTTCCTAAAATACTTCCCTTCCATCCTCATAAAATAGAGAAAATATAAAATCAAATTTGATTAGTGTGAACATTGCTAGTGTCTGACAAAACAGCAATGATTTTACATTCTGTCCTTCACAGCAGAAATTTGAACATCTACAATATGGAAAAGACAGCTATCAGGACTTAGCAGACTAAATCCACAGAATAGCATACCTCTCCTGTGTTTGAAGAGCTGGGGGCTAACTGAATGGGTTAAGGTGAATTGAAGATGTTTTCCTGTACACTTCTAGACATCCTTGTGATGAGTGAATCAGTGGAATGAATGGCTCATGTAAGACAAAATGACAAATCAAGAAAACACTTTTCCATAAAACTTATCAGATAAGGAAGGATGATATTCAAATGGAAAATAAACTGTGCTATAACCCAAGTGACAGAGCTGCTAAAATCTAAGGCAAGTACTTTTGAAATTATGATTCAAAGGAAAGTGAAAAATAAATAACATGTTCTTTTAAGCTCAAACTGAAAAAAAAGTTTGTATACTGTGTGCCTGCATGTATGCACACACACACACACACACACACACACACACTTCTAACAAATCATCAAAGACATCAAACTTTACAGATTTTGAGAGAATTATAATATAAATCAGTAAGTGAACATGTTTCCTGGTTACTACATTAAATAGTCATATTATGACAAATATGTATTAAAATATAATGAAAAGAAGATGATCAAAATTGTTACAGATTGTGGAACATATTTTAGAATTATATCAATAAGGACTGTACTGATCATAATAAATTATATCTTTCTTCTCTATTTAATTCTGTTGTACCCCCAATAGCTTTAAAAGAGGAAAAAGGAGAGACTAAGAAACAAGAACAAAGAGAAAGAGAGAGAGATGAACCACACAGAGATCACAGAATGTGCTTCTAGGCCTTTCTAATTATCCTGAGCTTCAGATTGGAATTTTTATCTTTTTATTTATCACTTACATATTAAATGTCACTGGGAATCTGACTATCATCACTCTAATCTTGGTGGAATCCCCTCTACAGACTACCATGCATTTCTTCCTCCAGAACTTCTCTTTCTTAGAGATCTCATTTACAACTCTGTCTATCCCTAGTTTTCTAAGTGCTATTCTCACCCAGGATAAGACCATTTCCTATAACAATTGTGAAGCACAACTCTTTTTCTTTACTTTCATGGGAGTGACAGAATTTTACATTTTCACTGCCATGTCCTATGACCACTAGGTTGCCATCTGCAAGCCCCTTCATTACACAACCATTATGAGCAGGAAACTCTGCACCCTGCTTGTGCTGTGTGCCTGGGTGGGTGGGTTTCTGACCATTTTCCCACCCCTGATGCTTCTGCTTCAGCTGGGTTACTGTGCTTCCAAGGTCATTGATCACTTTGCATGTGATTATTTTCCCCACTTACAACTGTCTTGCTCAGATACATGGCTCCCAGAAACATTGCTTTCTACTTTGCTCTGGTTACTTTGCTATTCACTTTGGCATTAGTGGTTTTATCTTACATGTACATTTCCAGGACAATTTTGAGAATTCCGTCTGCCAGTCAGAGAAAAAAGGCTTTCTCCACCTGTTCCTCTCACATGATTGTCATTTCTATTTCTTATGGAAGATGTATATTCATGTATGTTAATCCCTCTGCCAAAGGAAAGGCATCACTGACTAAAGGAGTAGTTATTCTCAACACCTCTGTTGCCCCCAAGTTGAACCCTTTCATCTACATCCTGAGGAACCAGCAAGTAAAGCAAGCCTTCAAGGATGTGCTCCACAGGGCAGGGTAGTCTACAAATAAATGAAAGAAAATTTGTCAAAAGTAAGGGACACTGTAAGAAACAACTTAGTAAAATCTCAAAATTCATAAATATCTTTATTAAGTATCCTTGTTCTCTAATGGTTTCTTTATATGCCACATTATATTTGACTGGAGATTTCCCCAGTCCATTTTTCCACACCCACACCCAAGTATATCCAACATATTGTTTACTGAGTATTTAAAAATATGCTGAAATTTTCCCCTACAGAATTTTCTTGAAATGGTATGTATTTATATAAAACATTATCTATGATGTGGTAAAGAGTTTTAATTCTGTGTATATCACTCCATAAAAGGCACATGTGTCGCTATGTTGTACTTCAGATGCATAACTTTAAATTCTGTGTAATTTCTCCCATGTTTTCAAAGTGAATATTGATAATGTCATAATGTTTTTAGATTCTACGTGGTCTATATCTTGGTTTATTAAATATAATGTAATGTTCTATTACATTATATCTTAAATATCGGGTTGTAAACTTTGTGAAATTGAAGGGCACCACTTTCTTTTTCTCTTTAAATTGAGTTCCTCATTAAATACACAAAATAAATTTAGGATTCACTATAATTATGTTAGTCATATGAACATCAACTCAATAATTAAATTTTTGTCATGAGTTATCAGTTAATAGTTAGACCATAGGATAATTTCAACTTCAATTATTTCTCTTTAAGTAATATTGATTAGAAAACTTTAAGACTAATACACTTTATTTCTAAATTTATGGACTACTGTAATTTACAAAGTAAATATAAAAATTGTTTTAATTATTTATAAAATAAAAATCATTACATGAATTCTAATACATTCCAAAGGATTCTTAGTCTTTATATCTCAATAGTCTGCTAAAATCTGGAAATCAAAGGATTCCAATACAAGAAATTAAAATGGTAATGCCTCTCTGAGAAATTAAATCTTTAGGAATTTTTGTGATTTAAAGATGAACGCATGCCATCAGTCATAAATTCAACACAACTCAGTGCTATTTTATTTTTCTGTGAATTAACTAGTTTCTTACTCAACTTTTCCTATTCTCTCTCTTCTATCCTACTTTCAAATACTGTCAAATTTTAACCTATCAGTGATTGCACTTTTGAAATTTTATATCACATGATTTGCATACTTGTGATATTCGTGTTATATATGAAAAATAAGAAGAAATTGCTAAATGGAAAATGTGTGTTACATATATACTTATGTATGATATATGAATGTTATACTTTTCTTGTCATAAAACTTATATCTCTCAGTGTAGAACAATTTTGAATACATAAGTTTAAGTATTTAATACCAGATTTCTAACTATTTATTTTCTTGGCTCACAACTATTCCTGCAGTAAGAGGTTGTCATATTAACTATAAGCAACAATTCAATGAAAGTATATGATACAGTGAAAGGAAGTAAATGTAACTTTTACCAAATATTGCTATAACATTAGCTATGGGCATAAGAATTCTCTCCCTAAATGTAAATGATGATAGAAGGATAACTCTCATCAGAGATCCTTAACACTGGTCATTTCGGAAGACACTTAAGTCAGACTAGAAACTCAAGCAGCATTTTCTAACATATCCCTACGTTATTGTGAGGAAGATCTGATGAGGTTGACAAAATTTAAGGAATGCAAATATGCTAACGTTCTTAAAGATCCAGAATTTCTCAAAGAAAAAAGCCATAAGTTCAAATAACCATAGGAGAATCAAATTCTAAATCAAACTTTTATACATCCAATACCACATGTTATTTATATACTTACTTTATTAACATCAATACAGGTACTGACTTATCAATATTTTTTAAAATTTTTTTTAGTTGTCAATGAACTTTCTTTTATTTATTTATACGTGGTGCTGAGAATTGAACCGAGTGCCTCACACATGTTAGGAAAGCACTCTACCACTGAGCCACAATCCTAGCCCTGGTCTTTTTTATTAATATTGATAAGACAGTTGAGGCTGGGGTTGTGAGTTCAATTCTCAGCACCACATATAAATAAATAAAATAAAGTTGCATTGACGACTAAAAATAAAAATTAAAAAAGATATGTCAATGGTTCATTTATATCCTTTAGTGATGAGTTTCCTTGGCAATCTTTTTTTACTTAATGAATTCCCAAAGTTATAAGACACAGATAAAAATAAGCCAGCTCCATTTGTATAGCATACATAGATAGAAATAGTTCTTATTTTATATTGTTCAAATCAACATTTGCCAGAAAATGTAAAATCATCAAGAAAGACTAGAAAGTTAGCTTGTTATTATTCAATTATTTAATTTTTAATATTACGAGGGTTCTAAATCTGCAATTGTATATGCAAACTGTATTTTGAAAGGTACAAATGAAATAGAATATGTATTAAATTAAAGAATAACAAACTTATTTGTTATTTATTACTGGAAATATCATCAACAGCATCCCAAGACAAGAACACAGCAACAGGCCTGGTTTGGTTTTTTTTTTTTATTTATTTTTCCTTATGTTTCAATGTTATGCTGTGATAGAAATGGGATCCTCTATCTGAAAGTGGGCATTCTCTATCTGAAAGAATATCTTCTTCCCAGCAGATTTTAATTTGATCATCCACTTGTTCATTTGCTACAGCAATACTGAAAAAATAACGAAACCATGTATTTTATAAATGAAAAATTTTCTAGGCAATGATTTGTTTTGGGAAAAGAAGTTTCCCTTTCTTGTCCTTTTAGTCTTTTTACTAGAAAAGTAAATGAGGCACAGAGGGTAATTACATTAGCCAAACCTTAAAATAGGAAATTTAGGAAATAATATTAACACATTTTCCAAATAAACGTGTAGTTTCTAAAGTAGATGATTATTACAGTGACAGGTTGTTAAACCTGTGAAAGTTGCCTAAAGTACATGGGCTTGAGTTCTCAAAATATAATATCTGAAAGTAAGCTGAAATAAACTTTGAAGACTTTTCAAACTCTTCTTTCAATTGTATTGTATTCTAGACTAGCTTTGTAAGATTGAGGAAAGAAAAACATCAATTACAATATTTTCAACAGTTTTATGAATTAAACATTTTTTTGTAAATAATTATAAACTAAATTTTAAAGACATACTGAAAGATATAGCTTCTATTTAAATATTATCACCATAAGCTTTTACCTATGGTCTGTAACAATATATTTTCAATGAAGAGAGTTCAATATTTAACTTCTGCTAATACAAGTTATTTGGATGTGAGATACAATGGAAATGGGAGGGCGTTACTGTGAACACAAGGTTTTATTTTATTTCACATAAAACTCATCTTTATGAATCTTTTTAAAGTGTTATCTTCAATCTCATGCTAATATTTTTACATTATAGGGGAACTTATATTTTTATGTTCTAAAGAGGAGAAAAAAAGGATTGACAATGAAAAACCACACTGTACTCACAGAATTCATTCTAGTAGGGCTAACAGGTGATCCTGAGTTCCAGGTTGTGATTTTTATCTGTTTAATTATCACATATATATTGAGTGTCACTGGAAATATGACAATCATCACTCTCACCTTGGTGGACTCCCATCTACAGACTCCTATGTATTTATTTTCAGGAACTTCTCTGTATTAGAAATCATCTTTACAACTGTCTGTATCCCTGGATTCCTGGGCACAATTATTACTAAGGACAAATCAATTTCATATAATAATTGCACAGCTCAAAAAAAATTGCACAGCTCAGTTGTTTATCTCCGTCTTCTTGAGTATAACTGAATTTTACCTTCTAACAGCCATGCCCTATGATCGCTATATAGCCATCTGCAAACCCCTGCATTATACCACCATCATGAACAAGAGAGTTTGCATATTGCTTGTCTTTTGTGCTTGGTTGGCAGAATTCCTAAACATCTTCCCACCAGTTATTCTTTTTTTCCAATTAGATTACTGTGGTTCCAATGACATTGATCGCTTTGCTTGTGACCATTTCTTTCTATTGCAATTATCCTGCTCAGACAAATGGCTCTAGAAGTGATTGAATTTTCCTCTGCAGTAGTGATTCTGCTTTTCACTTTGGCATTAATAAATCTATCCTACATGTTCATCATGAGGACAATACTGATATTCCCTTTTGCCAGTCAGAGAAAAAAGGCATTTTCCACGTGTTCCTCTCACATGATTGTCATTTCCATCTCTTATGGAAGTTGCATATTTATTTATCTTAATCCCTCTGCAAAAGAAAGAGCATCATTGACCAAAGGGGTTGCTATTCTAACTACCTCTGTTGTTCCCATGATGAATCCATTTATATACACACTGAGGAATCAGCAAGTGAAGCAAGCCTCTAAGGCCACCATCCAGAAAGTGATGCTTCTCTCTGGTAAATGAAATTATTAGTAATGTTAGGAAAAATAAGTTTCTTGTAAATGTTTTCTGTTATGTACAACCTCCCCAAACTTTCCTTCATTTATGGTTGTTAGGATTTTTCTTCCCCATGTCCTTCTTAAAATTTCCCCCATATTGTTCTTAATAAATTCTATAAAGCTAAATATTTCTTCAGAATTTTCTAATATTTCAAATATTTTATTCAAATATATTTGGGCAAAGGAGAAAAACTGGATTAATGACTGTAATTTTAAATAGAAGTAGTTTGCTTTGGAACAGACAAAGGACATTTAGTTTGATGGAAAGTGGGTCAAGATAAATGTGGACTTCAGAAATTTTCATTCTTACCTGGTAATAAAAATAAATTTTAATGCTAAAAGTAATTATGACAATAATGAGGAGAAGTAGTAAGAGGATGAGAGGAGAAGATGAAATAAATTTTTTCAGTATTATTATATGGTTGACTAATTCTTTTTTTTAAACAAGTCATACTTCTTTATTCACAAGGAGGAAAAAATAATTGATGTAACAATGCATTTGCAATCATTAATGAGGAAGCAGATATACCATGGTAAACTATGGAAAATAAAAGGAGACGCAGAAACAAGATGCAGAGACAGGAAAAGAGGTGGGAGAATGACAGAGAGGCCAAGCTGTCAAGCTTTATTTATATCAGTAGGTTACTTTAGGTCATTGGCATCATTAGTACATATTGTTCATTGTGCCATTAGGCAGGTTATAGAGTTAGCAACACTATGCAACTCATTCCTGAGTTACATGCAAAGGTGGAATGTACAATGTTAGCAGTTTTGTGTAGCTCTCAAGAAAGTCCATTGTATAAAGTTACTGTTATGAGGACAGGTTTAGTCTCAGTGAAACATTGTGGTTGTCTAACAAGAGAGTTTTTTTATTCCCGGAAGCTATGTGCCTGAGATCAAGGGCAAGGCTGATAAGACTCTAGTGGCATTGCCACAGCAGCTAGACATAGCACATGTATTAGTTCCTAGGAGAAACGGCAGGGTGTTCTAAAGATGGGAAACAGAGCCAGTTGTCCAGCAGGAGTTAGCTCACAAGAGGAACACTTCCCTGTATATTCTCATGGTCAGATTCCCTACAAAACACTTGAAGAAACTTTGCTAAAATAAAATTACAATATATAACCATATCTTTTCTATTGGCAGCAATGGAAATTACTAGAAACTGCAGTCATGCTCTTTTCAAACGAACTTCATTAAAATCAAATAAGTGGTTTAAGAGGAAAAATTCAGTTTTAAGATCCTCAAAACATATATCAAAGATGGAAATATTGATTTTTTTCCATCAATGATAAGAAGAAACAGAATACCCTGTTTAATTAAGATCTGACATTTAAAAATCAAAAGTATTTATGCTAAAAAAATCAAAAGATGAATTAGAACAATTACAGGTAAAAAATATCATTTGTGCATTTTCTAGTTTCATTCTATATCCAGAATACCAACAAGAGTTCTCAGATCCAGAGCCAAAGAATGGAATCTGAGCAAGCAATCTCAGTGTCACTTATATTTAATATGCACTGTATATGTATGATTCAGGTAAGGAAAAAGTTTATTAATCATGCATTAAAGACAAGGCAGACTGGTACTATTGCCAAACATGCACTGAGTCATATAGGATGTTGCTCAAAGTTCCTCATACTTAATGTTGCCATAAAATAATAAGTGTAAAAGCAGAAATATGTACACATCCCAAAGTAGTCTCTTCTTTTGCTTTCCTGAGCTTTCTCTGCATTCTATTTTTCTTTTGCCTTTTCTACAAGAGGTATTAACTGCTGGTATTCTGCTAAAGTCTTGAACAATTCCATAATGAAAGGCAGATAATTATTCTTTTGATATTTTCTATCTTCTATCTTTTTAAATTTCATACTTCTTCTTCAATAAGCATCTGATTTTTGGCAACTTCTGATTGAATAGCACTTAACATATTACTACCCTGATCTGTGTCTATAGGTTCCTCTGCAAGTTGTCTTTGTAACTCTGCTACCTTCTGCTGATGCATCATTTTTTCTGTTAGAAACACTGCCATTAAGCTAAATCGAGGCCTTTAAGTTAAATCGAATTTCACCTTCACTGTACTTTTGTATTCTTTTTTCTATGATTGGTGATACTAAACTCATCTGGTCATCTTGATTGTATGCAACTACATCAATTGGTTCTTCTCTTAATCCATCCAGTTCATACAGTCTTCCATCAACAGAAACATAACTAAAAAAGTGAAAAGCATCTTCTTCTTTGGCTGATGTCTTTGCATCTAATTCAAATGTTTGCTCTCTGAAAAAACTGTGGTGTATCTGTTGAATCATATCTGAATTGCTGAAGGCCAAACCCTTCATAACTGCATCAAAACTTTGTGAAAATTCTCTAAACTCTGATAATGTCTCTCCTAAATGGACATCTTGATGGGTACAGTTCAATACACACTTACAATGGCTTGTGTTGCACATGCATTTTTAATTACTGGCTTCGCGAAATATATCGTGTCAAGTCTGAACTCCTTAACACAGTGCATCCTGGTCCTTCTGGCTGCCACTTGAGAAGAAAAATTAACTTTAACTTTTTTTCAAAATTTAACTTTAACTTTTCAAAATTCTCAGGTTCCAAACTCCGTATTTCTTCTACTTGGGCCCCTTGGTAACCGAATCCTTGAATGAGCTCGGTAAAGACCCAGGAGAGACTTTCCATGAGGCACCACTCCCCGGCCTTGCAGGACTCCATGGCCTTCTCCGCTGCCTCCAGCACCAGCTACAGTGGGTCACAGATCTCAGCAAACCCGCAGCGGAGCACTAATTCTTGAAACAGTTGCCATTACCTACGAATCTAGAGTGTAGTTTTTGATATAATTTTTTCAATAAAACCTAGGGGCTCATTTAATTCTTTCAACAATTTTATGAGGTATATATAATTGATATTTTTCATTACTCCAAGGTATTTTTCTTTAGATATATTAAATAACTACAAAATTATATACATATGAGAGAACATAAAATGTAAAACTTAACAAGAAAAATAAAATCAATCAGATTAAATCATGTTATAAGCAGGTACAAAATACCATAATGAATCCCATCATTCTGTATAATTAATATGAAGTAATAAAGAAAACCTGCACATGAAAAAATGACGGGAATTATGATAAATTGGTGAACGTTTAACAACTTACTGAAGAACTGAAATTGAGAGTCTAGAAATGACTTTAGAATTTTTAATAGTAGGGGTAAGAAATGACATCTCTTGTGATAATATTCTATTTACTCTATTTTTGTATTAAGCAAATCATATGCAGGATTTATTTTATAAATTCCCTTAGAAAATAAGTAGTGATATTTGTAATTTATAGCAAATGAACAAAGTGAAGTAGATGTTGAGAATTCAATATTTCAGAGATTACACCTTGCAATTATGGGATAAATCTACTTCTCTAATATCACAAACCAGATTTATAAATTTCCAATACACTGATTTTCATTTGAAATATTGTATTAAAAATTTCTGATAAATACCAGAATTGTTAGAGAAATTTCCATTATTTCTATTATTATTAATTCAGGTAATCATTAATTATCTTATGACAGGATTGGTGGATATTGTGAGGAAAAAGAGTGATTCTGTCTTAAATGTTCTAAAATTTTCATGGGGAGAAATAGTCCAGGCAATGTTATCATTGATGATGATAGAAGGTTGGATTTTCAGCTTTTTACCCTACCAGAGTTACGATCAATTCTATAATAATTGCTAAATGTGAGCACATTATTTTCATAAGCCTATGATAAAACTTCTCTTCTTTTGTTGTCCCTTTAGTTAGTTAATTCTTACCATATTATATTTTGTGTTTTAAAGAATAACATAATTTATTTATTTAAAAGATTTACCAGCCATTATCTCAGATTATTTAACATGCATAAATTGTACAGTTTTCCTGATTGCTTTGTGCATGGACTTGAATCAGAAAGTAAACCCCAGTGTTTCCTGCATATAAAATGAGAATCTGATCATAGGAATCCAATGGGTAGTAGTGAAGAATCCAGTTGTGACAACTGTGACCCTCTGAGCTGATATGGGCAGGCATTTCCTTGCTGTGAGTAGCTACTAATAATAAAATGGGCCTGCAACTTATGCAGGCTCTACACCTCAGAAGAAACAGAAAGTCTGGTTTTATTTCAAACTCTGTTTCCAATACTACAATAAGCCCTTTGGGATTCTGGATTCTCCCAGGTACCACACTTTAGTTGTTTTATTAACTTGAAATGTTTCCTTACACAAAATGGTGAACTATTATAATGACACTCAACAATATGATTAGCTTGGGGAAGTCCTGCCTCACTCCTGGATCATTCTATGTGATCTTACTCTCAATCATCCGTTCTCACACATGAAAATCAGGAACAGTAATTTTCTCAGAGGGTATTTGTGAATATTTATTAAGATGAGGCTTAAAAAGTTCTTAGAAACATACCACTACTTTCCAAGTGCTTAATAAAGTGTTACTATTAACATTATCTTAAACAACATAGCATACAACCATTTACATACAATTTGCTCAAAAATAATTCACTTGTATGAAGCCCAGTAGTGTTAACAGGACAACTGTCCTTATGTGGTACCAAATGTGGTTGTCCTTAATCACAATCGCAACATTTCAGCTTAGTCATTTATAAATTAGAGATTATAAAAATGCATTTATTATATTTATATAATACTTTTATATTAAATTATATTTACATTAAATATAAATTTATATTTCATATGTATTATGATAAGTTTTATTCAATTTAATTATGTGAATTACATTTCTTTTTATTTATTTTTATTTATATATAACAGCAGAATGCATTACAATTCTTATTACATATATAGAGCTCAATTTTTCATATCTCTGGTTGTATACATAGTATACTCACACAAATCCGTGTCTTCATACATGTACTTTGGATAATAATGATCATCACATTCAACCATCATTAATTACCCCAAGCCCCTTCCTTCCTCTCCAACCCCTCTGCCCTATCTAGAGTTTGTCTATTCCTCTTGTCATTTGGTTTTTTGGGATTGGCTAACTTCACTTAGCATTATCTTCTCTAACTCCATCCATTTACCTGGAAATGCCATTATTTTATTCTCTTTTATTGCCAAGTAATATTCCATTGTGTATATATGCCACATTTTTTTTATCCACTCATCTATTAAAGGGCATCTAGGTTGGTTCCACAGTTTAGCTATTGTGAATTGTGCTGCGATAAACATTGATTTGTCTGTGTCCCTGTAGTATGCTGTTTTTAAGTCCTTTAGGTAAAGACTGAGGAGAGGGATAGCTGGGTCAAATGGTTGTTCCATTCCCAATTTTCCAAGAAATCTCCATACTGCTTTCCATATTGGCTGCACCAATTTGTAGTTCCACCAGCAGTATATGAGTGTACCTTTTTTCCCACATCCTCGCCAACCATTATTGTTTGTCTTCACAATAGCTGCCATTCGGACTGGAGTGAGATGAAATCTTAAAGTAGTTTTGATTTGCATTTCTCTACTTGCTAGTGATGATGAACACTTTCATGTATTTGTTAATTGATTATATATCATCTTTGAGAAGTGTCTCTTCAGGTCCTTGGCCTGTTTATTGATTGGGTTATTTTTTTTTTTTTTTTTTTTTTTTTTTTTTTGCTGCTTAGCTTTTTGAGTTCTTTATATACTCTACAGATTAGTGCTCTATCTGATACGTGAGGGGTAAAGATTTGCTCCCAAGATATAAGCTCTCTATTCACCTCACAGATAGTTTCTTTTGCTGAGAAGAAGCTTTTTTAGTTTGAATCCACCACACTTATTGATTCTTGATTTTAATTCTTGTGCCAAAGGAGTTTATTAAGGAAATAGGGGCCTAATACCACATGATGGGGATTAGGGCCTAATTTTTCTTCTATTAGACTCAGGGTCTCAGGCTTTATTCCTAGGTCCTTGATCCATTTTGAGATAAGTTTTTGACATGGTGAGTGATAGAACTTTAATTTCATTTTGTTGCATATGGATTTCCAGTTTTCCCAGCACCATTTATTGAAGAGGCTATCTTTTCTCCAGTGTATGTTTTTGGCACCTTTGTCTAATATAAGATAATTGTAATTTTGTGGGTTAGTCTCTGTGTCCTCCTCTGTAACATTAGTCTAGAGTCTGCTTTGGTCCCAATACCATGCTGTTTTTGTTACTACTGATCTGTAGTACAGTTTAAGGTCTTGTATAGTGATGCCACCAACTTCACTCTTCCTGCTAAAGATTGCTTTAGCTATTCTGGGTCTCTTATTTTTCCAGATGAATTTCATGACTTTTTTTTCTATTTTTATGAGAAATGTCATTGGGATTTTGATTGAAATTGCATTAAATCTGTATAGTGTTTTTGGTGGTATGATCATTTTGATAATATTAATTCTGCCTTTCCAAGAGCAAGGTAGATCTTGCCATCTTCTAAGGTCTTCTTTGACTTTTTTCTTTAGCGTTCTGTAATTTTCATTATGTATATCTTTCACCTCTTTCTTTAAGTTGATTACCAAGTTGTTGTTTTTTGATTTTGAGGCTATTGAGCATGGGGTAGTTTTCCTCATTTCCCTTTCAGAGGATTTGTCACTGACATACAGAAATGCCTTTGATTTAGGGATGTTGATTTTATATCCTGCTACTTTGCTGAATTCATTTACTAGTTCCATATGTAAAAGGTGGAACTTTTACATTCTTCTAGATATAGAATCATGTCATCAGCAAACAGTGCCATTTTGAGTTCCTTTATTTTTTCCATGTGCATCCCTTTGATTTCTTTTGTCTGTATAATAGCCCTGGCCAGTGTTTCAAAAACTATGTTACATAGAAGTTGTAAAAGAGGGCATCTCTGTCTTGTTCTAATTTTTTAGAGGGAATGCTTTCAATTTTTCTACATTTAGAATGATGTTGTCCTGGGGCTTAGCATAGATAGCCTTTATGATGTTGAGAAATGTTCCTGTTATCCCTGAATTTTTTAGGGTTTGAACATGAAGGGGTGCTGTATTTTGTCCAATGCTTCTTCTGCATCTGTTGAGATGATCATATGATTCTTATCTCTAAGTCTATTGATGTGATCAGTTACATTTATTGATTTCCCTATGTTGAAGCTACCTTGCATCCCTGGTATAAATCCCACTTGATCATGGTGCACAATCTTTTTGATATGTTTTTGTATTCAATTTGCCAGAATTTTATTCAGAATTTTTGTATCTATGTTCATTAGAGACATTGGTATGAAGTTTTCTTTCTTTGATATGTCTTTGTCTGATTTGGGAATCAGAGTGATATTGGCCTCATAGAATGAGTTTGGAAGTGCTACCTCTTTTTTCTATTTCCTTAAATAAATTGAAGAGTATTGATATTAGTTAGTTCTTCTTTAAAGGTCTTGCATAACTCACCTTGTATCCGTTCCGGGGTCTTTCTTGATTGGTAGACTTTTGATGGCATCTTCTATTTCGTTGCTTGAAATTTATCTGTTTAAATTGTGTATATCATTGGGATTCAATTTGGGAAAATTATATGACTCTAGAAATTTTTTGATGCCTTCAATATTTTCTATTTTATTGGAGTACAAGTTTTCAAAATAATTTCTAATTATGTTCTGTGTTTCTGTAGTAATATTTACTTTTTCATCATGCATGTTAGTAATTTGAGTTTTCTCTCTCCTTCTCTTGGTTAGCGTTGCTAAGAATCTGTCAATTTTATTTATTTTTGCAAATAAACAACTTTTTGTTCTGTCAATTTTAAAAAAAAAAATGTTGTTTTAATTTCATTGTTCTCAGCTCTGATTTTAATTATTTCCTGTGTTGTACTGCTATTGGTATTGACTTGTTCATCCTTTTCTATGGCTTTGAGATGTGTAGTTAACTCATATATTTGTTGACTTTTTCTTCTTTTAAGGAATGAACTCCATGCAATGAACTTTTCTCTTAGAACTGCTTTCTGAGTGTCCCGGATATTTTGATATGTTGTATCTGTATTCTCATTCACCTCTAAAATTATTTAAATCTCCTCCTTGATGTCTTTTGCAACCTATTGATCATTCAGTAGTATATTATTTAGCCTCCAGGTGTTGGAGTACCTTTTGTTTCTTATTTTATCATTGATTTCTAATTTCATTCCATAATGATCTGATAGAATGCAGGGTAGTATCTCTACCTTTTTATATTTGCTAAGAGTTGCTTTGTGGTATAATATATGGTCTATTTTAGAATACGTTCCATGTGATGCTGAGAAGAAAATGTATTCTCCAGTTGAAGGATGAAATATTCTATATATGTCAGTGAAGACTATGTTATTGATTGTATTATCGAGTTCTATAGTTTCTTTGTTCAGCTTTGGTTTGGAAGACCCTAATCTACTGATGAAAGAGGTGTGTTAAAGACACCCAAAATTATTGAATTGTGGTCTATTTGACTCTTAAACTTGAGAAGAGTTTGTTTAATGAATGTAGATACTCCATTGTTTGGAGCATATATATTTACAATTATATTTGTAATGGTTAATTCTTGTTGGCATATGGTTCCCTTGAGCAATATGTAACATCCTTCTTTATCCTTTTTGATTGACTTTACCTTGAAGTCTACTTTATTTGATATGAGGATGGAAACCTCTACTTGCTTTCACCATCCATGTGAGTGGTATGATTTTTTCCCAACCCTTCACGTTCTGTCTGTGGATGTTTTTTCTTATGAGATGAGTCTCTTGGAGACAGCATATTGTTGAGTCTTTTTTTTTATCCAATCTGGTAGTCTGTATCTTTTCATTGGTGATTTTAGGTCATTAATATTCAGGTTTATTATTGAGACATGATTTGTATTCCCAGCCATTTTTTTTTTATTTTTGGTATTTAATATGACTTGGTTTCTCATGTGACTAGATTTTCCTTTAGTGTAATACCTACCTCTGCTGATTTTCATCATTGTTCTTTATATCCTCTTTATGAAATATTTTGCTGAGGATGCAGTCCAGGCTTTCTAGTTGTAAAATTTTAACTTTTGTTTATCATGGAAGGTTTTTATTTCATCATCGAATCTAAAGTTTAGCTTTGCTGGATGTCAGATTCTTGGTCGGAATTCATTTTATTTCAGAGCTTGGTATATGTTGTTCCATGATCTCCTGGCTTTGAGGGTCTGGGTTGAAAAATCTGCTGAGATACAAATTGATCTCTCCCTGTTGTGATCGGGTTCCTCTCTCGTGGCTTTTAAGATTCTTTCCTTATTCTATATGCTAGGCATTTTCATTATAATGTGCCTAGGTGTAAATCTGTTGTAATTTTGTATATTTGGTGTCCTACAAGCCTCTTGTATTTGGTTTTTGCAATTTGTTCTTCATGCTTGGGAAATTTTCTGATATTATCTCATTGAAGAGATTGTTCATTCCTTTGGTTTCAAACTCTGTGCCTTCTCTATCCCAATAACTCTTCGATTTGGCCTTTTGATGCTGTCCCATAATTCTTGGATGTTCTATTCATGGTTTCTTACTATATTCACTGTGTAATCCACTTTATTTTCCAGATTATATACTTTGTCTTTATTATCAGACATTCTTTCTTTAACATGATCTAGACTGTTGGTTATGCTTTCTATTGAGTTTTTTATTTGGTTTCTTGTATACTTCATTTCAAGAATTTCTGAGGTTTTTTTTTCAGAGTCTCTATCTCTCTTTTGAAGTAATCTTTTGCTACCTGTATTTGCTTTCTTATCTCTATTGGAGTGATCAATTTTTGTCTGTGTTTGCTCATTTAGATAGTTCTTTAATTCACAGATTATGGTTATTTTAATTATGAACCTTCTGAACTCCTTTTCTGACATTTCATCTACTTTGCTGTCCATAGGTTCTGTTATTACAGTGTCCTGGTTTGTTTGGGACACTTTACTCCCTTGTTTTCTCATGTTGTCTATGTGTCTTCCTTTCTTGCAGTGTGGATCTGAGATATTACAGTTTCTTCCCTATATTCTTGTAGTACCCATGCAAATTGTCTGTACCTCAACTCTATGTTGGGCTTCCAGACCCTGCTGGTGTCCCTCAATCTATATTACTGCATCTGAAGTTGGTGGTGGCAATAGCAGAGGTAACTCGAGATAATAGTTAAGGTGTCCCAAGATGGAAGCAATGTCTTACAGAGATAGGGCTGAAAGGGTGGGCCTCACACTCTCTTTTGGATGCCTGCTCTGAGAAGCAGCTGCTTCTAGGCCCTTTCTGCTGTCAAAAGTTAGGATTTACTGTGTGGGGAAGTTAATGGCAATTAATGCAGTGTCTCAAGATGGAAGTGAGTTAGGCTTAGGCTCCCAGGGGAGGAACTCAGACCTACTCTGGACTTGGGTCCTACACAAGTCGCTGGGGGTGGATGTGGGCCAGGTCTGGCCTCCCGCAGTAGTCTACTGGTTGGAAGAGGTGTTCCTGTGCTGGAGTCTGGGCTCAGGTGGGTGTCTGCCCGCAGAGGAGGGGATGGACCCAATTGTACTGTGAGCCTGGGACCCACCAGGGTAGTGTGGGCAGATCTGGGCTGGATCTGGGCTCCTGGGGTAGTCTGCTGGTCAGAAGGGGCTGTCCTGTGCCGGAGGTTGGGCTCCTGTGGGTCAATATCCTTCTCTTCACACTGAAAATTTTTCAGAGAATTGAAGGAATATTTTTAATTAAAAATAATTTTTTAAAATAGCCTTGCAATTAACTTATGGGAATATTTATGGGGAAAAGATATACTTAGACTATTGGACTCATTAAAACTAATGTGACTTGTGATTTTAATCCAGGTCTCAGTTACACAGTGTTTTCTAAGGAATTTTTACACATAGATTCTGATCTCTTAGACATATTTTTACTGGGGAATTTTTTTATGACTATATTGATTGCTATCATATCTTTCATTATATTTTTGAATTATTTAGTATTAAAGTAAAAAAAAGTATGAATTAGCAAAACATCTGATTTTGAGTTTGTGATTTAAAAGGCATTTGCCATATCAAGAAATAGATGGGTCAACAAGAAATATTAAAGAGTTTCTGCTTTGGCAGCACATATAATAAAATTGGAATGATACAGAGAATGTTGTCATGATCCATGTGCAATGATGACATGCAAATTTGTGAAACATTCAATTAAAAAATATTTTAAAAATTCAGGGAGAATAATGGGCTTTTAAATTATTCAAAAGTAGTTTGCCACAAAATTTAAATAATTTTTAAATAATACAAACTCTTTAATCTATTTCTCTTTGTTTATCAAATATTTGCTGTGAAAATAACCAGAAAGATTTTCTTTTCAATAAAGTCCAGAGAGAATTCTAAAAGGGTACATGCAACCAGACATGGAAAAAAAAAAACTTTGTATTTTAATTATTATTAGGCTATTTTGTTTATATCTTAGACTCTTTGTTTATATCTGAGGCTTCTGCAGTCCTCATGGACAATAGCCCAAGAGCCTGCACGTAAATGACTTTATGATTATTCCTCTCTCAGTGGACTCCATCAGAGATGAGCAAAACTTTTATGATGAAATACTTTGTAAAAAAGTTTTATAGAATAAAAATAACTAAAGCCTTCAAAGACAACCTCTATTCTGGCAGATAATCATGGAACCTGGATGATACAAGATTGGAAAGGTCCTTAAATATCCATGGTTATTCCATTTTTCTCATTTTAAGATGCATAAATATACCAGAATTCAAAAAAATATTGTTTTTTTTAGATTTTTGACTTTGCCTGCCTTGACTACAGAGTGAGATCCCTTTAACTTAATAGACTCAGCCTTGTTATAAATACATCTCTTGCAGTGGAAGAACTGAATTGTTTGCCAGTTTATTGACCCACTTTAAAAAGAGAGCCAAGATATTATGAAATTTTTAAATTAATCAAATACTAATGAAAATGAATACTTCTTAAGGAGAAAATAAAATATATTTATTTAGGAAATTCATTCATTTATTTTTAAAATATCTCTACATTATTTAGCTTTACTAGCTTTAAATTTTGTTTGATGCAACAAAATTGAATATGTTAATAAATCATTTTTTTATACTTCCAAAAATTGCTGCATGAACAAGGAAACTAGATGGATCAAAGCAAAACAAGGTAAAAATATTTTTTAAATTGTTTGTTACTGTAATGTGATGATTCAAATACTGACATTGTTATAAAATAGTGGCTAGAGACAACATGGTATGATTATATATAATATTCCTAATTTAGAATATATGTAATACTGCTATGTTAGATAGGGATAATTCTTTAGCTGTAAATTATGACAAAATTAAGGAAGTGTAAAATGAAATGATTAAAATCTGCTTCTTCCTAAAATGCCGTATACATTTTGGTGCTTGATAGAATTATAACTTCAGCAGCCTAGGGATATCGAATGCAAACTCTTGTTTGTTGATATGAAAATAGTTTCATGTGCAGTATTTCACCTGTAAATATTCTATTTCTACACTTAAAATACTATAATCAAAAAGAGAATTTGTTTTGCCTTATGCCTCTCCTTAGGTTTCTGCCATGGTTGACCAGGGAAGAAACAACCACACAGAAGTTAGTGACTTCATTCTCGTAGGCTTTGAGGTCAGCCCAGAACTCCATCTTCTCCTCTTCCTGATATTTCTGCTTGTCTATGTCATGATCCTTCTAGGGAACATTGGGATGATGACCATTATCATAACTGACCCCCGGCTGAACACACCAATGTATTTCTTCCTAGGCAACCTGTCTTTTGTTGATCTCTTCTATTCATCTGTTATTGCACCCAAGGCCATGACCAATTTCTGGTCTGAAAGCAAGTCCATCTCCTTTGCAGGCTGTGTGGCCCAGCTCTTTCTATTTTCACTCTTCATTGTGACGGAGGGATTTCTCCTGGCAGCCATGGCTTATGATCGCTTCATTGCCATCTGCAACCCACTCCTCTATTCTGTTCAGATGTCAGCACGTCTTTGCACTCAGTTGGTGGCTGGGTCCTATTTTTTTGGCTGTGTAAGCTCAGTTCTTCTAACTAGCACAACATTTAATTTGTCCTTTTGTGCTTCTCGGACCATTGACCACTTTTATTGTGATAGTCGCCCACTTGAGAGATTATCTTGTTCTGACCCTTTTGTCCAGAAAATGGTAACTTTTACCTTATCTATCATCATTATCTTGCCAACCATCTTAGTCATTATTGTTTCTTACATGTATATTGTGTCCACAGTTCTAAAGATTCGCTCCGCCGAGGGCCGCAAGAAAGCCTTCTCCACTTGCAGCTCCCACCTAGGAGTCGTGAGTGTGCTGTATGGGGCTGTCATCTTCATGTACCTCACCCCTGACAGGTTTCCTGAACTGAGCAAAGTGGCCTCCTTATGTTACTCCCTAGTCACACCTATGTTGAACCCTTTGATTTACTCCCTGAGAAACAAAGATGTCAAAGAGGCTCTTAAAAAACTTCTAGGAAAGAAAAATGGTATTCTATGATTACTATTTCTGCTCAAACAGTTGTATTGTTGCTATTTGTTTCATACCTCTTGTGACCACTAATGTTATTCTCCTTAAAATGACAAAAGTACTGTTAGTAGCATTTTCCAGGTGATGTACCCTTGCCCAAGGGTCCTTCTTCCCCCTCTTGGACATCATTAATCCTGAAAATCCTGGATATGAGAGATGCTCTGGAAGTTAGGGAATTATTTTCAGGATAAATCCTCTCAATGATCTCTAATTACATTTTATTTCACAGAATCAATGTGTATGCCATACGGTTGAACAATGTTTTCATATTTTATTATACTGTTCAAACAAATCTTTAACTAGTATGTGTCTTTGGGCTTGTACTTCCTTGTATCTGCAATTATGGGTAATTCACAGATTCCAATTTTTTAAATGCTATATTTTTTCAACCGTATAGCTAGTTCCATTAATATATGTAGTGGTAATGAAATTTTCACCTTGATTAAATATTTTATATGTGTTACACACCAAGGAAATAATAATAGTAATGATCCAACTATAGATAGCTTCACTACGTACATTAACTTGGAAAGTTTGATTTCTAGCATGCCAGGAATTTTGGATACTCTAAAGCACTTAGTTACTGGATCCTAATTCAAACACTGAAAGGGAAATAGAAACTTAAAATACTTTTGAGCACTCATTCCCTTAATTCAGATATTTATAATTTTGTCTGTGTTAATTATTGCCAAGGAGCAATTGAAAGAGGAATGAAGGGAGTCATCAAAACAGAGTGTGGCCTCCCTATTGTATATGATGATCATTCCCACATTAATCTTTTTATTTACTCTGTAAGAAATAAAAATACTATAAAAGCTCTAAGAAATATCCTGGGGAAAATATTTTTCTACTAGTGCATATTAATTTTACAGAAGAGTAGGTTTCAGTGTGGCACATCTGTACATACCTATAACATAATTTTATCAATTTCATTATACAGTATTTTCCTTACCTTACCCTGCTCAAATTCTTCCCTCTTTCCTAATAGTCTCCTTCTGTCCTTTTATTTTCTTCTATCTTCTGTATGTGAGAAAAAATATTTGATACTTGTCTTTCTGAGTTTGGCCTATTTTGCTTAATATGCTGTCCTCCAGTTCCATCTGTTTTCCTGAAAATGAGTTCATTTCATTCTTTATGGCTGTTTAAAACCCCATTGTGCATATATACCACATTTTCTTTATGTATTCAAGCATAGATGGACACCTAGGGATACATTTTTTGTGTATTATAAACTCGTTGATATCCAATAACATTTTATGTCAAAAAATCAGTGTGTATGTCATAGTATTAACCAATGTTTTTATATTTTATTATACTGTTCTAACAAATCTTTTTTCAAGTGTTTAAGTTAGCTATTGAGAATTATACTGTAAAAATACGTTAAAGTTACACTGACTTTAATTCTTTGCATAAATATCGAGCAGTGGTACAGCTGGATCATGGGTTCTTTAATCTTACATTTTTGAAGAACTTCCATACTTATTTCCATAGTGGCTATACTAATTTACATTCGAATCAATCTTTTGTGCAGTTTCCTTTTCCCTGTATCCTCACCAGCATTTATTGTTGCTTGTATTCTTTTTAAAATTTTTATTTATTTATTCTAATTTCTTATACATGACAGAAGAATCCATTTCAATTCATAAAATACACATAGAACACAATTTTTCATATTTCTAGTTGTACACAAAGTAGAGTCACACCATTCATGTTTTCATACATGTACTTAGGGTAATGATGTCCATATCATTCTACCATCTTTTCTACTCCCATGCCTCCTTCCTTCCCCTGTCTCCTCTTTTCTCTAGTCAAAGTTCCTCTATTATTCCCATTATCCCACCCATTCCCATTATAGATTGGCATCCACATATCAGAGAATACATCTAGCCTTTGTTTTTTTTGGTATTGGCTTACTTCACTTAGCATTCTCCAACTCCCTCCATTTACCTGCAAATGCCATGATTTCATTCTCTTTTAATGCTGAGTAATATTCCATTGTGCATATATATCACAGTTTCTTTATCCATTTAGCTATTGAAGGGCATCTAGGTTGCTTCCACAATTTAGCTATTGTGAATTGTGCTGCAATAAAGATTGATGTGGCTATGTCACTGTACTATGCAGTTTTTAAGTCCTCTAGATATAAACTGAGTGGATTGCTGGGTCAAATGGTGGCTCCATTATGAGTTTTCCAAGGAATCTCCATACTGCTTTCCAGATTTGTTACACCAATTTGCAGTCCCACCAGCGATGTATGAAGGTGCCTTTTTCCCCACATCCTGGCCAAAACTTATTATTGTTTGTATTCTTAATAGCTGCCATTCTGACTAGAATGGGATGGAATCTTAGAGTAGTTTTGATTTGCATATCTCTATTTGCTAGAATGTTGAATATTTTTTTCATATATTTGTTCATTGATTGTATATCATCTTCTGAAAAGTGTGTGTTCACTTCTTTGGCCCATTTATTGACTGGGTTATTTTTTTTTTTTTTTTTGGTGTTAAGTTTTTTGAGTTCTTCATATATCCTAGAGTTTAGTGCTCTATCTGATGTTCTTGTGGTAAAGATTTGCTCTCATTCTGTAGGCTCTCTCTTTCACCTCACTGATTGTTTCTTTTGCTGAGAAGAAGATTTTTAGTTTGAATCCATCCCATTTATTGATTCCTGGTTTAATTCTTGTGCTATAGGAGTCTTATTAACAAAGTCAGAACCTAATCCCACATGATGAAGATTTGGGCTTACTTTTTCTTCTATTAGGCTCAGGGTCTCTGGTCTAATTCCTAGGTCCTTGATTCACTTTGAGTTGAGTTTTGTGCATGTTGAGAGATAGGGGCTTAATTTTATTTTGCTGCATATGGATTTCCAGTTTTCCCAGCATCATTTGTTGAAGAGGTTATCTTTTCTCTAATATATGTTTTTGGTACCTTTGTCTAATCTGAGATAACTGTATTTATGTGGGTTTTCTCTGTGTCTTCTATTTTGTATTATTGGTCTACATGTCTATTCTGGTGACAATATCAAGCTGTTTTTGTTAGTATTGCTCTGTAGTATAGTTTAAGCCCTGGTATAGTGATGCCACCTGCTTCATTCTTATTGCTAAGCATTGCTTTGGCTATTCTGGGTTGTGTTTGTATTCTTGATGATTCCAATTCTGATTGAAGTGAGATCAAATCTTTTTTTTTTTTTGAGATCAAATCTTAATGTAGTTTTGGTTTGCATTTCCCTGATGGATAAAAATGTTAAGAATTCTTCATAAAATTATTGGCCATTTGTACTATTTTTTTTAAAAAAAATGGCTCTGTAGTTAATTTGCTCATTTAATAGGTGATTTGAAAAATTTTTGTTGTTTCTGTTTTTTTTTTTTGAGTCATATGTTTATTCTGTGAATACTCTTTCCAGAGAATAGCGAGCAATTTTTTTTCTCAATTGCATAGGCTGTCTCTTCACTCTGTTGTTTCATTTCAGGTGAAGAAGATTTTTAATTTGGTGTCACTGCATTTATCAATCTTTGATATTTTCTGAGCTATAAGAGTCTTATTCAGGAGTCTTACCTTTGCCTATATTTTGGAGCTTTCCCCTATTTTTAATAGCATTTGAAAATTTGGGAGTAATACACCAAATACTTATGTCTTTCATCCACTTTGATAGTTTTCTTCTGTGTGTGTGCAGGTGAGTAATGAGGATCTAGTTTAATTCTTCTGCATGTGGATATCCATTTTTCCCAGCCCCATTTGCTGAAGAGTCTTGTCTTTTCCCTAATGTATCTTTTTGGCATCTTCTCTCTCTGTCTTGTATTCTATTCCACTGGTCTATATTCCTGCTGTTTTTTTTTTTTTTTCAGTTTCAGGTTCACATATTTCTATTACTATTATGTCCCTATATTATTTAATAATTTTATAAGAGAAATTAGAGGTGAGAAATAAATAAAAGGAACACAGATAAGAAAGAAAGAATTTGAATTTTCCTTATTTTCAGATGATATATCTTTATTCACTTTTCCCAGCACCAGTTGTTTAAAAGGCTAACTTCTCTCCAACATATGATTTGGCAATTTTGCCAAATATCAGATAACTATATCTGTGTGGATTTATCTCTGTTCTATTCTATTTTTTCCCATTTGTCTTTATGTGTCACTTCCAATACTATACTGTTTTTGTTTTTGTAACTGTAGTATAATGTTTTATCAGGAATTGTGATGAATCCATCACCACTGTTCTTTGTCAACACTATTTTGGCTATTCTGGATCTTTTATTTTTCCAAATAAATTTTAGGACTGTTTGTTCTAGGTCTATGAAGAATTTCAATGGTATTTTAAAAGGATTGCATTGAATATGTCCACTGATTTTGGTAATATGGCCATTTTGAAAATATTAATTCTGCCTATCCAAAAAACATGGAAGGTATTTTATGAGATCTTCTTCAATTTCTTTCTTCAATGTTCTATAGGTTTTATTGTAAAGTTTGGTCTTTCGCCTCCTTCATTTGATTTATTCCCAGATAGTGTGTGTGTGTGTGTGTGTGTGTGTGTGTGTGTGTGTGTGTGTGGTTATTCTGAGTGGAATAGTTTTCTTGATTATTTTTTCTATATCAGATTCATTGTTGGAATATAAGAAAACTATTGATTTTTGTATGTTGACCATGTACTTTGCTGATTTTGTGTATCAATTATAGAAATCTTCTGCTGAATTTTTAGAGTCTTCTACATATAGGATCATGTCATTAATAAACAGATAATGTGACTTTGTTTTTTCTGTTTATATCCCCTTAGTTTCCTTCTCTCACATGATTGCCCTGATTAGAATTTCAACAACTATATTGAATAGCAGTGTTGAGAGTGAAATATTGAGAGTTCCTGATTTTAGATGAAATGCATTGTTTTCCTATGTTCAGTATAATATTGGCTTTGGTTTGGTCATATATAGCCTTTATAATGTTAAGGTAAGTCTCTTCTATCCCTCGTTTCTACAATATTTTTAGCACAAATCAGTACTGGATTTTTTTCTGAAATGTTTTCTATTTCTATTGAGATTGTTCTGTGATTCTTGTCCTCAGTTCTATTTATGTGGTGAATTACATTTATTGATTTGTATATGTTGAACAAAACTTGCATCCTGGGAATAAAAACCTTTTGATCATTGACTATTCTTAATGCATTTTTTAATTCACATGCTAATATTTTATTAAGAATTTTTACATTGTTTTTCAGCAAGAATTTGGTGTGTGAGTTTCATTCCTTGATGTGTTTTTGTCTGGTTATGGTATCAGAGTGATACTGTTATCATAGAATAAATTTGGAATTGTTCCCTCCATTTCTATTTCTTGGAAAATTTTGAAAAACATTGTCATCAGTTTCTCTTCAGAGGTCTGACAGAACTCAGCTGAGAATCAATCTGGTCCTGTGCTTTTCTGTTGTTGTTGTTGTTGGAAGGGTTTTAAATGCTGCTCAATGTCATTGCTTGATATTGGTCTGTTTAGATTTTCTATATCCCCATGTATTAATTTGGGAATGTCATATATCTAGAAATTCCCATATCTACTACATTTTCCAGTTGTTTGGAATATAAGTTTTAAAATAGTTTCTAAAGATCCTCTGGATTTTTGAATCTTTGGTGATACCTCCGTTTTTAATATAATTTAATTGATTTGGATATTTTCTGCCTTTCTTTTGATAAGTTTAGCTAAGGGTTTTTTTTTTTCAATTACATTTATCTTTTCAAATAATAACCACTTTTTGCACCTATATTTTATATTTTTTCTCAATTTTATTATTTCAGTTCTGACAATTATTTCCTCTTCTCTACTGATTTTGGAATGAGTATCTTCTTGCTTTTCTAGGGATTTGAGGTGTACCACTCAGTTATTTAGTGGAATCTTTCTGGTTTTTATCTAAATACTCAGTGACATAACTTTACTCTTAAAACTTCTTGCATATTATCTCTAAGATTTTTATATACTGTATGTCTGTTCTCATTTGTTACCAAGAATTTCTTTTTCTTATCTCATTGCTTTCATATATTTTTCTCACTTAAAGGAGTATGGTTCAATCTCCATGTTTTTATGTAGTTTCTCTTTATATATTTTTTTGCTGTTAGATTTTAATTTCATTCTATAATGATCTGATGCGATAATGGGGTTATACCATTTTTTTAGTTTGATAAAATTCACATTGTGACTTAGAATGTGGTCCATTTTGGATAATGCTACCCTGGCTGCTAAGAAGAAAATAAATTAAGCTGTCTTTCTGTGAAATATTCTGTAGGTATCTGTTGATTCCATTTGATTGATAGTGTTATTTAGGCCAGACTATCTTTATTAATTTTATGTCTGGAAGACGTGTGTATTATTGAAAGGGGGTATTGAAATTACCTAGTGTTTTCATATTATGGTCCATCTGGGAATTAATATCAAGTATATTTGTTTTATATTATTAGGTGCATTGACATTTGTGAAATAGTTATTTACTATTATGACATCTTCTGGTTGGATTGTTTCCTTTACCAGTATGCAATGGCTTTCTTTGTCTCTTCTGATTATTTGTTTCTTTATTTATTTGCTTTATCAGGTATAAGTGTCACTACTACTATTTATTTTGAGATGAGACTCCATTTGTATGGATTTCTTTTTCTTTTTTTGATTTTATTTTCAACTTGTGGATGTCTTGGCCTATAAGATGAGTCTCTTGCAAACATTTAGTTAATGTCTTCTTTTCTGGTCTTATCTGTCAATTACTTTTAACTGGGGAATTTAGACCATTTACATTCAATATTATTACAGCTAGACGTATATTTTTCCCTGTCATTTTGGTCAGTTTGTCATAATTAATTTGGTCTTAATTTTTATCTGGTTAGTTGCTCTTCTGGAGCAGTTCATCCATTTGGGAGTTTGTTTTTTAATTTCTGTGTGTAGTATATCTATATGTGCTTTGGTAGTGCTGGATTACTGGTTATGAATTTGTTTACTTTATTTTCATCATGAAAAGTTTTCATGTCTTATTCAATTCTAAAAAGCAGTTTTGCTAGATTTAGAAGTCTTTGATGGCAATTGTTTTCTTTTAGAGCTGGGAATATCTCAATTTAGGCCCTCCTTGATTTTAGAGTCTGAATTGAGATGTCAGAAATGAGTCTTATTGGTTTGTCTCTAAATGTGAACAGATGTTTTAATTCTTTCTTTATATTCCATATTCTGCATTAGAATTATGCTGTGTTTTGGAAAGGTCCTGTTTTGATCTTTTCTATTTAGGGTTCTATATGCCTCGTATGTGTGGATGACCATTTCATTTCTCAGTTTAGAACTTTTTTTTCACTTAAAGTTTCTTAATGCCATTAGCATGTATCTTTATATTCTTTTCTATCACAGTAACTCCAAAATTTGGTCTGGATGATTTGTACCAGATGTTGTACCAGAGTTCATGTCTGTTCTTTTTTCCTTTATTGCATGCTAAGTGTTCAAATTTACTTACCTTGTCTTCAAGGTCTGATATTCTGTCTTCAAGGCTGAAATTTTATTTTCTGAGTAATCTAATCTGTTGGTGACAGGGTAAAGTGAATTTGTTATTTGATTCATTGTGTTTTCATTTCCAGTTCTGATTAGTTTAGTTTCAGTATTTCTATTTCTTTATTGAAATGATCCATTATCTCCTGTATTTGCTTTCTTAATTTATTCCTTAGATCTTTTTCTAGCTCTCTGACATTTTAATAATCAAATTTCTATCTTTTTCTGTAATGGCATCCACTTTTATATTCATGGATTCCTTTCTTGGAAGAGTGTACATTTGGTGGGGGAGGGAGACTTGTTTGTCTCTTTCTCCATGTTTTCAGGGGTTTGGGACTTGTGAATCTGTTGAGATGGATTCCTATTCCTTTTTATGCATGCATAATTTTGGTATACAGTTTCATTTTTATTCTTGATAATTCTTTCTGTTTTTGCTGTTTGAATACATGTGAAGAAGTAGGATGGAATCCCCTCTAGCTATTCCTACTTAAGGTCTGGTCATCGATTTGTGTTTTTTATTCTATGTGGTGAAGTATTGTTAGAGCTTAAGCAGAGATAGTTTATGAATGGAATGAAATATATTGATATTGTTACTTGATTCAGTTGTGAGTGTATCTCAGTAGTAGGATCTCTATACTGTGAATATTTAGCATCCCAATTACATCCGAGCTCTTCTTAAAAAAAACAAAAAACCATGAAACAGAGAATAGCAATAAGGGTTAACAACCAATATACAGATTAAAATAAATGTCTAATGCTTACTATGACATCTTTATCACAATTGTCATATGAAAATGGTGGGCTTAGCTTTAACATCAGCATTAACAATAAACAGCTATGAACTAGATCTAACATTAAACAGAAGTTGTCAACTACGAGGTTCACCATATAAATAACCACCACAACATGAATGATGAGAGACAGGAATTATATAAATTAAATAATTCAGTAAAATTATAGTCCCTTAAGTGCAGAGAAAATGAGGTAGGAAGGCAAAATAAAATTTGAAATATTTGAAAAGTTAACAGAAATTTAAAAGGATACTGAAAATTGAAGTTTTACCTGGATAAAATATATCAATAAACTCCTAGACCATGAATCATTTAGGGCTCTAAATGGGAAATTCCACTAGGAGGGATTTAATTCTGGTCAGCATTTGGAACTTTGTCAGAAGATATATGAGATAGATTCACATGCACTATTGCTAGGCAAAGAACAATCTTTGCCAGATGTCTGGGGCTCAGGAATCTTGTTAAAATGCCACTCTCAGAATAACCCTCCACAACTCTCACTTACTCCACTGCCATGAATGTGAATTTTCCCAAGATCAGGCCTGGAGTGCAAGTATAGCTGTTGGTCCAGTTTTCTGGTCTCTTCCCAGCTGGTTACATTGGCCTCCAGCAACATCAGAAACTCAGCTTCTGTCTCTTCCGTATCTCAAGCCTGAATTTCTCTGGGTATATTCCTCTTGTAAAGTGTTTTAGTCACACTGGTCCAGGCACATTCTGGATTCTACAATAGAGTGTGCTGGGACATACTCTTCTTGATACCCTTTATGAACTCCTAATCTCCCACCTCTGCAAACTCCTACCTGGCCACTTGTAGATGGTTCTCAACATGACTCTCCACTCAAAAGTCAAGACATTCTGATCACTTTTGAATTATCAATTTGACAACTATCTCTGGGTTGGTTAAGATCCCTCTCTATTCCAAAGGTTCTCCTCTTTTTTTGACTGGGTTATCCCTCCCTTCTGCAGTGAACTATGGCACTGATGCTAATGCTAGCAAAGCTAGTATATCTCTAATGTATTATTTATTTCTCTACATTCAAAACTTCTGAATGTCTTTGTCCCTATGATTGTTTTCCTGTCCAAGGTTGAATTTCAGTAAATTCCCTCTGGCATTCACCTCACCAAAAAGCAATACTGCTGCTGGAATCTCAAATTGAGGAGCAACTGGAGAGTGCACCCTTACTCTAATCCACCATCAGTACTCCCTTCAGTTATATCTTATTGTAAATTGTGTATTTAATCTCAATTTACTACATTAAATTACTTATATTCTGTCCAAATTTATGCGTGTTCCTATAATCCATTATGGAAAATGTCAAAATAAAGGAAGATTCTGCTGAAAAATTTTGAAAGCACATAAATTGTTATATTCTAAAGAAATATATGTTACTGCTTAAAATTGTTATGATATGTGTGATATTGGAATCTGAACTGGTTTAGTAATACCCTTTGACAGTCAGGCCCTCTTGGAAACTGTGGAGATGATCTTGGGAAATAGGAACTTTGCAGATAAAAATCAAGTTAAGATATAAACAATCATATACATTATCACAAGTTTTCTACTTGTCTTCATTTAATAGGTCCTCTATACTTTATGATTACAAATGATTTAGGCCTATGGACAAACATCATATATTCTTACAATAATAATTGTAATTAAATATCAGCATTTTTGTGGCATATTACTCAAGTTCTAGATTTTTATGTTTGATAAATTATTTTGATGTACATAGAATTTAATATAGTTTTGTGTTGATTTTCTTTATTGTGCACTCTGTATTTCTTCACTTTTTATTATCATAGTAATCTTGTGTTTTGAATAAGAAACAATAATCAATCCAAATTTTCATTGAGTTTGAAATATATGGGGCTCTGAGTTAAATACCAACTAAATAAAAGTCTAAAAATAATAATATGAATGAAGACTTTTCAGGTCAAACCAATGACAACTTGTGGAGAAATAGTATATGTATTGAAGTTGGGGAAGTCAATCTGAGATTTAAAAATAATGTAAAATTCTCACTACTTTTAATAAGAGTAAAAAGTTACAAACTAAGATTAAATTCAACACATAAGAAGTATTCCAAAAGAATGATTGAATGAATAAATGGTAATTATTATAATCATAACCAAGTTTTCTATGTTATCAGTCAGGGGAAATATAAAACCTTAAAGATAAATTTTTACATCTTTTATAATGTAGACTAATGGAGATTGTTTTAGGCCATTCTAAATGATCAGAATGAATTCTTAATTTTTCCCTAAAATAGAAAAACTTTGCCCAGTCATTGTTTTGTGTGTTGCTCTTTAGAGAATGTTAATCTCCGTTACTTTGTACTTTTGTTTCTTCTCCTTGTGAAGTCATAGATTATAATGAAACATTCAAATTTCTAAGGCAATATGAGCACATGTAGTTTACAAAAATGAAATTAGGAATAATTCATGTAAAGATTGCTTCATATTTTGGCATATTACCTAGTGATAGGTAGGGAGCAACAAAAAACAGATTCAAGAATAGTATATTTGCCGCCTTACAAAACACAATTTTAGGGGCTGGGACTGGGGCTCAGTGGTAGAGCTCTCTCCTGACACATTTGAGGCACTGGTTTTGATCCTCAGCACCACCTAAAACCAAAATGAAAGTATTATGTCCACCTACGACAAAAAAACATATTCTTTTTAAAAAGGCAATTATAACAGAAATGGTCTGAAATGATAAGAGGCCAAAGCCCTTGCAAAAAAGAAACTTTTTTCCAGAAAAGTGATAAAGATAATAACCCAATCAACAAATGGGCCAAGGACCTGAACAGACACTTCTCAGAGGAGGACATACAATCAATCAACAAGTACATGAAAAAATGCTCACCATCTCTAGCAGTCAGAGAAATGCAAATCAAAACCACCCTGAGATATCATCTCACTCCAGTAAGATTGGCAGCCATTATGAAGTCAAACAACAACAAGTGCTGGCGAGGATGTGGGGAAAAGGGTACTCTTGTACATTGCTGGTGGGACTGCAAACTGGTGCGGCCAATTTGGAAAGCAGTATGGAGATTCCTGGGAAAGCTATGAATGGAACCACCATTTGACCCAGCTATTGCCCTTCTTGGACTATTCCCTGAAGACCTTAAAAGAGCGTACTACAGGGATACTGCCACATCGATGTTCATAGCAGCACAATTCACAATTGCTAGACTGTGGAACCAACCCAGATGCCCTTCAATAGATGAATGGATAAAAAAAATGTGGCATTTATACACCATGGAATATTACACAGCACTAAAAAAATGACAAAATCACGGAATTTGCAGGAAAATGGATGGCACTAGAGCAGATTATGCTTAGTGAAGCTAGCCAATCCCTAAAAAAACAAATACCAAATGTCTTCTTTGATATAATGAGAGCAACTAAGAACAGAGCAGGGAGGAAGAGCAGGAAGAAAAGATTAACATTAAACAGAGCCATGAGGTGGGAGGGAAAGGGAGAGAAAAGGGAAATTGCATGGTAATGGAGGGAGACCCTCATTGTTATACAAAATTACATATAAGAGGTTGTGAGGGGAATGGGAAAATAAACAAGGAGAGAAATGAATTACAGTAGATGGGGTAGAGAGAGAAGATGGGAGGGGAGGGGAGGGGGGATAGTAGAGGATAGGAAAGGTAGCAGAATACAACAGTTACTAATAGGGCATTATGTAAAAATGTGGATGTGTAACCGATGTGATTCTGCAATCTGTATTTGGGGTAAAATTGGGAGTTCATAACCAACTTGAATCTAATGTATGAAATATGATATGTCAAGAGCTTTGTAATGTTTTGAACAACCAATAAAAAAAATAAAGAAAACTGCCAAAAAAAAGATAAATGTCTCAGCTCAAAGTTATATTTCAATAGATTCAGTTCCATCTCCAGCTATAAGACTGAATATGGATCTTATTGTGAAAATCCTGGGGTAGAGCACAACATGACACTGCTGCTTGTGCAGCTCACTCTCCAGACTCTACCATTGTATCAAGCCTAACAATGTTAGGGAAATTGGTTATCCATTGGAAAAGCAAAAAAGAAAATAGAAATATATCTCACATACAAATGTGTACTGAGTTTTATGGCTGGATATTTAAATCAACCAATGGACATTTGCCTAGCATGTGTGAAGATCTATCTGTGGGTTCTATGTAATTGTTGATTTATAATTCTGAATAGAAAACCAGCAATTGTAGAATTTAAATAACTTTGCTAGTTATTCTTTTTTTTGTATTTTTATTAGTTATTAATGGACCTTTATTTATTTACTTGTTTATATGTGATGGTGAGAATCGAACTCAGTGATTCACACATGCTAGTCAAGTGCTCTGTCACTGAGCTACAGCCCCAGCCCCCCTAATTATTCTTATAATGAAAATATTTTATATTTCAATGGTGTTTTAATAATCTTAAAGTTTCTTTTTTCTGTCACAAGCATACAGTTTCCTTTTTAAATTTACATGAACTATGAAATTGATGTCTGTCACAATCTATTTTCATGCTGTTTTCTGCATCTGTCCAATTCTTTCCAGACACTAATGGACTTGGGCATTTGTTTTTCCCCTTAGAAGTAATTGGAAAATATTCTGTATTTCCTAGTTATCCTGATAGTATATGTTCTATGCAGTTTTATATGTTCTCCTTTATATATTTGTTCTTCAAATCTGTATATAAAAAATGAATGTTTAGGTTGCCACCATTGCTCTTATGCAACATGCAAATCTGATAGAAATTTATTTATTTTTTATTGTTGTTCCTTTTAGATAAGATAGAAATTTATTTATTTTTTATTGTTGTTCCTTTTAGATAAGATAGAAATTTATTTATAAAAGAATTGCTATTTTACAAAACACACTATTTCATATCTTTTTTTGGACTATGTTCTGTATCATATCTTACTCAATCATCACAGTTATGTGGCAATTTAGAAGAGGTTATGTCCTTTTTATAAATATGTATATTGATGCTTTAAGAATTCAGTTACTTAAGATTATTGAGCAATAATAGCCAATAAAATAACCTGATTTAAAAACAAACAAATAAAAACAGTCTTTGCCATATTTTTATATTGTGTACTGTTACTTTTTCCTTTTATTCTATCATTTCATTTCTTTTAAATATGACTATTATTTCTTTTAAGCATGACTATATTACAGTTGTTTCAGAGAGGATACTAGCTTAAAATATTATACTTAACTTATAAATTACAGCATTAATCAATCAAAAAAATCTTTAGTGCTAATGAGCAATCAAATAAACAAGAAAATATATAAATTATGAACATTATTATGATAGCTAAAATTATTAAATGAAGACAGATTAAAAATAATGAATATAATAAATACATTCAGTAAAATATAGCAGTTCCTCAATTTGAAAAGTGTCATGGACATTGAGTAGAAATCACAGTAGGAATTAAGATTCCGTATTTTGTTGCTGTCTCTATCCCAGAAAATATCATCAAGGGAAAAAATTATCAGACTTTGTGTTGTATTATTCTTATTTTTTGTAGGGGCTGGGGATTGAACCCAGGGCCTTGTGCATGTGAAGCAAGCACCTTACCAACTGAGCTATATCCCAGCCCCCCAACATTGTTATTTTCTTGTTATCATTTTTTTTTCTGTCTCACTGGACACTGTTCCCCAGCTCCCTTTTTGAAATTCAGTACTAATTTTTATTATGCTTTATAGTCCTTTGAGTATGGTGCACATTCTTCTTCCGATTTTTACTCACTGAATGAGTCCCTTGAGCCAGTGGAGATAACATGGATAAAACATTAAGTAGCTCATGCTTCACACAATTTATGTATAAAACATGCTAAATAATTTTAAAACACATTCTGATATTTTCTGTATTTTATATTTTTGCTTCTTAATCTCCAAAGCCAAAGAAATAGATGCACTCTGAATAAAATGGAAAAACAAAGATAAAAACATTGATGGCCAAAAGCATTGATGAAAGAGGGAACATTTTTTAGAACTTTAGAACTGCTAGTTTTATTAGATTACATTAGTGGCATTGTTTAATATTTCTACTGTTCAAGAGCCATTCTGAGTAATAGTGAAATTACAAGAAAATCAGAGGTAAATTGAACATATGGAAGGCAGAAGAAGACTCAAATTTCAGCACTGTTGCAATAACATTCATTCAATCATATTACATTCAATCATATTAAATAGAATATATTTGGGTTATATTTTAAAATAATATATTAAAAATTATAATAAAATGATTAGTATTTTTTATTATATTAAGTTATTCATTTTCCATTAATAAAACCTGGAAATCACTATCTGTATCTCTGTGTTTTTAATTAAATACAAACTTGTAATACTGTGCTTAAGAGTATATAGACTTTACTTTTGGATAGTCTGAGATTATATTTGACATTTGCTAGTTATGTGAATTAAAGGAAGTTACATATCTATGAAGTTCAATACTTTATTTAGCTTTAAGGACAACAATTTCATATTGTTTTATATGAATTGAGATAAAATATAAGTTTTCAGTCACTGGAATAAATAGTGCATTTAGTAAACCACAAGTACAACAAATTCACTTTCCAGAGTTGAGAATTATTTCTGGCTAAAAGAAAAATAAAATAATTAACACATCTACTCATAGAATCTAAGTGTCACATGATTTATGGAGCACATTTGCTTATATAATTCATTTAATTATCAAAAATACTCTTAAAATTCCAACTACATTTTTCAAGAGAGAAACTAAAGCTTAATGAAATTAAGTAACTCAAAGTAACAAATCCATTGCATGGTACATTTGTATTTTAAATCTATGCCTCTCTAACAGAAAAGCACAAATACTTTCTATGAAAAAAATGGCTTTATGTCATAAATGCGAAATTTAGCACATTTAGATATAATAATTTTATTACTATTTCCCCTTCCTTTCTTGTTTAAATTATAGATGGCTAATTAATGGAATAAAAGTATGATCCCTTACATATATGAGTGTTAATATATATGAAATAATCATCACATGTTATTTGATAATCTATTTTTCCCATGGGTTGTTTTTATATGCACTGCTATAAATGCACAGAATTAAACGTGCCCATCATTACCGAAATTAATAAATATAAATTATTTTTATTTATCTACAGAAAGTCACCTAAATTATTGTGATGAACAGTAAAAAATGGATTCTAATAAGTCTTCTAAGTACTCAATCAGTGCTCCTGAGGAATTTTTGCTTTATTCATGCTGACAGACATTCTCAAAGGAACCAACTCCCATGGCATGGCCCAGAGCCTGGAATGCCTAAGCAAGGCCAGGAGTGCATTTTAGTGTGGTTATGAAGATAATCTAGAGTTGCCCACACATTGTATTAAATAATTAGACTATTCTCTAATGAGTTAACCTAGACTCTGAACAGTTTTTAAAAGTAGCATTTAAGTTATTGCATTGCTAAGAAAGATTTGAACCCCGTGCAAAAACAAAACAAAAAAAATTATTACAAAGAGAGAGAGAGAGAGAGAGAGAGAGAGAGAGAGAGAAATCAGAAATCAAATGGAACCAAAGTGTCTTATCACAGTCTTTAAAGATAAGAATCTCTTTGATACTCTAAATTATCTCCTTGATACCCAATGTGGAGAGGGATGATAAAGAATGGGAGAGCAGAGCAGTGTCTGAGATTGGGGTCTCTGATGACCTCATGGCTGTGGCATGCTTGGTGCCTGGGAAAGTTTCTGTGCAAAAGTGCAGGATACCTAGCTGCTATGGTAATGTCCTCCATGAGGAGGCTCTGTGCTAGAGTCTTATTAGCCTCAACCTTGATGTCAGGCACACAACTCCTGGGAATAGAGGAACTTTCTTGCTAGACAATCACAATGTTTCACCAGCTCCACTGCTCCTGAACCTGCCTGCCTAACAGTTAACTTCAGACAACAGACTTTCTTGAGAGCTACACAAAGCTTCTAATATTGCACATTGCAACTGTAGAATGCAACATTGAGAAAGTTGCATAAAGTTGCTAATGCTATAAATTTCCTAAATACAAAGAATAATGCTTGCATAGTCTTAAACCTAATAATGATACATATATAAATAAAAATTGCTGGCATAACTCTTTAAACCTGATTCTCCATCAGAGAGCAGCACTCCACCTGACCCCAGATATTATCTCAAAATATGCATCTGTGAGTTTTTATTTTTCTTATCCCCCTTCATCCCTGACCAGAACCTGCTAGATTGGTAGCTCTGATAGAGGCACTAAAACATAATGGATTCTTTAGTGAGATTTTTTTTTTTCACATTGGGCATCAAATATATTGCCCACATCTCATCTAAACTACTTGGAGGACCATTGTTAATATTATTTTTGATGGTAAGCATTAAGAAGGAATTGGAAAGTTCTGACCATGTTTTGTTGCCTCTTATTTAACAAATATTAAATATCACTATTTATTTTCATTTTAAATGATTAAAGGGATCTGTCTGATCTTTGAAGGAGAAATAAGAAGTCATTCTGATGTAATTGGTTAAAGAAAATGGGATTGAATAACATAAACTATTTCAGATATGAAAGGTGGAATGATGAGTTAAGTGCTTGGAGATATACATCATGTGTTACACAAATAAGTTCTTGAAATGGTTAAAGGCTGAAAATCACATGCAACTTATTAAACAAAAAAGTTGTATAAGTGCTCATAATTTTATTAATCTTATTTAATATTGGCAAATGAAAAGCATAGTATTTCACCCTTAATTATTTATTATAGATCATCTGCTACTAAAGTTTCTTCAAGTATTTTCTCTGGTCTGTGAAGAATTTCTATGGAAATGTTTATTGTTTTGATGCTCTCATGAACCCCTCCTGTACTTATTGATGTCTTCTCTCACATCTCCTTCCACATTTCTTCACAGATTTAATCAGTAACAAACAATCAAACAAAAAGGAGTGAGTTATTTAAGAAGAAAATAGATACACAATAAAGTTGAAGCATATTAAAAAACTTTTCCACTATGTAACAATAACGTAATATATATTTATAAAATAAGAACCTTTCACATCTGTAAGTAATTGAAGTTTCTTCAATAGAAACCATAACTTGTTTCTTTAATTAAAATGTAGTTTGTGACTTCAGGGTGTTTTGCTTTTAATCTCTCTCTTAACTTCTAAATGGTGAAACTAAGCACAGAGGAATATGTAGTTTTCTGACCTAGAAAATGCAATGGGTTCAAAACTGTATGTTCTCATTCCTTTCTACGGAAATATCTATGGCAATACAATTTACCTTTCTTTCTTTCTTTCCTTCTTTTTTTTGGCACTGTGGATGCAACTCAGAGGTGATTTAAGACTGAACTATCCCCAATAATTTATCTATCTATCTATCTATTTATTTTGATAGCAGAGATTGAACACAGCCCGTTTTATCTTTTATTTTGAGAAAGGGTCTCACTAAGTTGCTGAGGCTGGATTTGAACAAGTGATCATCCTCGGCATCAGTCCCCTGAATTTATAGGATTACAGACATGTACAACTCACCTAGCCAAATCACTTTTCAAAGGACAAAAACTTACCATTTTAAAAAACAAATAAAGGCACAAAGGTCATAAAACAACACTCAGATCTACCAAACCATCATGAAATTTTATAAGAAGTTCACATGATATAGAACTCAGACTCCAGCCTTCCAAGATATATTATTTTTCTACCTCTTTCTCCCCTCTATCCCTGACATCTGAGGTTGTTTATGGCAATGCCTTTAGTATTTCTGACTTCTAATGGGTTAATAGTAAAGGTTGGAAAAGCTCATGAGTAGTAGTAAAAATTGATAGATTGCTAAAGAAAAAGCACTCACTTTATAAAAATAATGTATCTTTCCTATTTTTGACAATTCTCAAAGTAATTAAAATATTTATTTTTATTAGTCAATTATAGTTGTAAATAGGTTCATTTTGCTACAATCATACCTGCAGGGAATTTAATTTATTCCACTTCAGTTCCGAGTGCCCCCTCCCCCATTTCCTACTCTCCTCCCTTCCCCTATTCTCCTTCTCCTTCCCTTCTGGTTTTACTTTCCCTCACTTATTTATTTATTATTGTTTTGTGCTTTATAGATATGCATAAAGGTGGAATTTACTGTGGTATATTTATACATGTACATTGTTGCACGCCATCCATGGGTTGTGTGTGTGAGCTCTGCGCATTTGAGTGTGTGAGGGAACTGGACTGACATTGCTGCCTAATTGGGCTGTGCAACCTGTGTTTGCCATTTCTCTCACTCTGCCTTTGATCCCACACAACACCTGAGATGGGTGTGGCCTTCCAAGATGTCAGTCAAACTGATGACCACAAGACATCACCAAGCAAGACTGCTTGCTTTGAAACCTTGCCTTATTTGGCTAGAACTTTTTTGAATGTCTTTTCCCCAATAAATAGAAGGTTTCAGGTGTGCTTGCTGTCTTGCTTCTTCCAGCGCTGGAGCTGACCCTTGGGGTCACTTAGCAGAGCTGAGCCATCCTACCTTAGAAACTTAGGTTTGTGTGCTGTGTGGTTTCTTCACCCTTTTATTAGTTATTGATACAGTCAGCCCCTTTGAACCCAGTTCATATCGCCATTCAACATTTCCTCCCCTTTTCCTATCCTATCACTTTCTCTCTCTCTCTCTCTCTCTCTCTCTCTCTCTCTCTCTCTCTCTCTCTCTCTCTCTCTCTCTCTCCTTCTCCTCCACTAAATTTTTCCCATACCTTTATGACCCCTTACATTTTTCTTTTATTTTGCTCTAGCTTCTGCATATGAAAAAAAAAATAAATAAAAATCCAACCTTGATTGTCTGAGTCTGGCTTATTTCACTTAGTGTGATGTTATACAGCTACATCAGTTTACTAGAAAATGGCATAATTTCACTCTTTTTTTATGGCTCAGTAAAACTTTATTATGTATATATACTACATTTTCTTAGCATATTCATATGCACTGCTTTTGTAACTTGGCTATTGCAAATTATATGCTATGGGTGATGAAACTATATCATTGTCATATGCTGATTTTAGTTATTTTGAATAAATACCAAGGAGTGGAATAGCTGGGTCATATGGTGGCCCACTCCTGATTTTTTGAGGAATCTGCATACTGCTTTCCAAAGTAGTTGTACTATTTTACAGTCCAATCAATATTATATGATTGTACCTTTTTCACCACATCCTCTCTAGCGTTTATATTATTTCACTTCTTGATATTGCCATTTCAACAAGAGTAAGATGAAATCTTCTGGTAGTTTTGTTTTGCATTTTACTGATCACTAGAGTTTTTAAATAGTTTTTCATATGTTGATCATTTGTGTTTTTTTCTTTTGAGAAATTTCTGTCTAGTTCTTTTGCCCACTTATTGATTGGTTATTTGGTTTTGGTGTTAAGCATCTTGAGTTCTTTATGTATTCTAGATATTAATCTCTTATCAGAGGAAAAGCTGACAACGACTTTCTCCCTTTATTTAGATTCTCTGTTCGTGCTCTTAATCATTTTCTTTGCTATGTAGAAGCTTTTAATTTGAAGCCACTCCAAATATTGGTTCTTGGTTTTATTTTTTTGAGTTCTGGTGGTTTTGTTAAGGAAATTGGAGGCTGTACCAATATGCTGGAGTGTTAACCCTTTGTTCTATTCTAACAGTTGCAGAAATTTTAATTTAATTCCAGAATTAGGTCTTTGATCCACTTTGATTTCACTTTTGTGCAGGGTGAGAGATTGAAATCTAATTTTATTCTTGTCCATATAGATGCTCAGTTTTCCCAGCACCATTTGTGAAACAGTCTATCTTTTCTTCAACATGTATGTTTGGGCACCTTTGTCAAGTATCAGGCAGCTCTAAGTATGTGGAATTTTTACTATGTCTTATGTTTTGCTGTGTCCTATGCTTTAGGACATAGAAATTAACATGAAACCATATTGTTTAGAAAAATAGAAAAAATCCAAAACATAAGTTTTTATACATCATAACAACATAAACAACAAATTTTTAAAAATGATAAACTGATGAAAAATTGTCATATTGTATGTGATCATGAGATAGTCATAAGTGTTAGATTAAGTGTGTTACATAGCTAGGTCATGAATAAAATTCAACTGTATAATTTGGTTTAACCTTTTTGAGGGCACTTTAGTAAATTAATATCAAAGCCTCAATATGTGAATATATTTTTATTCTGAAATTTATTTATTTAGTTTTAGGTTTAACAAATAAATGCAGATTTTAATAGTGTAAAAAGCCTTCACCCCATCTAGAGAGCACAATACCAATGCCTTGAAATCAAGAGAGGGAAATACTTAAAACAATATTTTATTTTCAATCCAAAGAGAACTAGAAAATATTTCCTAGGTAAAAATTGGACTAAAGTTATTGGTTAGAAAATCTTTCCAGTTTGTTGGAGATGAAAAATTTGAAGAAGCCAGGCATGGTGATGCACACATATAATCTCAGTGTCTCCAGAGGCCCAGGCAGGAGAACTGCAAGTTACCAGTCTTAGCAACTTAGCAAGAACCTAAGAAACTTAGTAAGACCCTAAGCAACTTAGTGAGACCCTGTCTCAAAATAAAAAATAAAAAAGGACTAAAGAGGTGGCTAAGTGGTTAAGTGCTGCTAAGTTCAATCACTTGTACAAAAACAATAGCACTCAAGAATTCTAACATTTTTCAAGCACCAATCATAGGAAATGGGGGTGGAGGGCATACACTAAGACAAGAAAACCATTCATAAACTTTTGCTATTAGGTCATCTTCATCAAATTACCCATTAGGACTCTTGTTAAAGAATCAGTTAAAGCTATTGTTAAGTCTCAGAAGAATAAATACAATGGCTATTTTATTTCATTTAAGTTCATCTTTCATAACTTTGTATAATGATTTTCTCTAAGAAGCTGGTTTGACATGATTTAACCAAATTACATGTGATTAGTTATTTGAATTATTATATAAAGATTCACAGGTCTTATTGGGTTGTCTTTTGGAATGCTGATTTTTATTGTTATGTAACAATAATATGAAATTATAGATGAGGGGACATTATTACTTTCACACCCTAACTTACCTTTTTAAAGGAAAAAAATGAGTATCTGCACTAAAAATATCCAATGTAACACTTTATTTGCTATTGAAAAAATTAGTTATCCCTGCAAAATCTTTAAACTTACAACCATTTCCCTAGTATTTGCCTCTTAAAAACAAGAAGTATTAATGAATGGAATATGTAAGGGACATTTTGGGGAAAATGGCTAACATGCAGGAAAGAGTTCAGGAAAGAGCTTACTACCATATGATACCTCTAGGAGCAACTGGGTTGAGAAGAAGGAAGCTGAAAAGAGTATCCTTCCCTTCAATAAAAACGACCCATTGTAGTTATTGTGTCCCATAGCTCTTAGGAATGACACAGGTCTTCAAAAAGTCTTTGTTGGCTTTTCTTCTCAATGGTGGTGCAACAAAACTTGAGATTTAACTGCAGTAACTGGTCATATAATTAAGAGGTTATCCACCCTGATCTCTTGAAATAGTGACTATTTTTAAAAAGAAATGACATTCACAATATATGCTTATTGAGTCTTATTAGAAAATGGTGGTGGGTGGGAGGCTGTTCCTGTTCATCTACATAAGATAAATACTGGAGATATTAACCTGAATATGGTAATAAAATTGTGTGACAGCTGAGGAAAATCTCTAGAAAACTTGATTCAAGAACTGAAAATTCCTTAACTCTCATTTTGAAATATTATTAAAATATTGATTGAAGAGGCATAAGTGAAAAATCTAGGAGAAAAATTTTTTGTAGAAGACAATGATGAAATCCTTAAATATAAACTGAATAGAGGATTAACCATGGTGTAATTGTATGAATTAAAACCAAATGTGACCAAAACCTGTATCAACTAAAGGTTTCAATAATTTTTCAAAAAGATCTACCATATGGTACAGTGATTTGAGTGTTGCAGCTATAACATCACATGTGAGTTGAAGAAAATTAGTGATAGGAACTTTATAGATGATGCCCTGGTAAATGTACACAAAAGTGTCATATATATATATATATATGTTTTTTTCTTTGAAATTACATAACTGAGAATCATGAAATTGTGCATTGTGCAAATCATGAAATGTTTATAAACATATGCTTATTTTAGACATCTTAACAATTGTGGAAAACAAAAAGAGGTATAATATCTTGTTAGGAATTGGTTTAAAACTTGTGGTATATTCATAAGTTTATTTTAATATAGGTAAAATTTTGAAAAAAATAAGAATTTGCAAAAATAAAAAGAAATTTATAAACTGATAACAAACATACAATGGGCTGAAATTAGAATTAATTACACTTATAGATATGTAAAAATATTCTTTTTTAAGTATTTAAAATATTCATTTTAAGATGTCTAGCATGTAACATTGTGAATTCAGATATGCAAATTTCTTGCCTTCTGGTTTGAATACATTACTGACAGATGCCTCAAGAAAACAAAAATTCACCAAAGATGCATTTATCTGTTCAAGAGCTAAAACAAGAAATCAATGACAATCAACAGTTTGGTTGGCATGGAACATAACAACATAAGAACATGAGTGATACTTTCACAGTATGATACTTTCACAGTAGCAAAGAAAAAAAATGTCAAAAACAGAGATATATGAAATTTAAATAATTAAAATCAATGACAAAGTAATTTCAAGATGAAACCCAAATAGAACTGAAGCTAGCTTTGAATGTGTAGGCAAATTATATAAATATGTATTTATTCATATGATATTTCTTACACACTGATCATAAATCTAGGATTGTGTTAGTTTGGGTAGATATCCTAGTTTAAACAAAAAAAAATAACATCCTAATTTCAACAATCTCAGTTTCTCAGGGGAAATGCTAAAATTGAAATAAAAATTACTTGTAACAGGAACAAAAATGAATAATTAACATAGATTTTTAGAAGACTTTCCAATAGAGCAGATGCTGAAACTGAAAATCACAATAAGTAGATGTACACAGGCAGACTGTGGAGAGTTTATTTAGCATTTGGAATTTGATGTTTTACTTGATCTTATTGTTATCAAGGGGTTAGGGATATTTTCCATCCTTAACAGGCTGAAAGTATATAAGTAATTTTTTTCCAGCTGTATATCCTTGGATCAAGCATTTCTTCATTTGTAGCCACATTTGTATCCCAGTGGACACTGCAATAAATTACATACTAGCAGAGAAATGTAAGGAGAATCAAAGGAGTGAGCCCACGATGTGGCAGTTACATTTTAAAATACAAAACAAACTACATACACACAGGCTTTGTCATAGTTGGCAAAACATGATATTCAGGTCATAGTGGACTGACAAACCTATTCATGAAGTCCATATGAGATGTTAGATATTTACATTTTAGACCAAATATTCTAGGAAAGACTGGACAAAATAATTACATTTAAATATTCACCTTTAAAATACAGAAGATCTTAACAATAAAAAGAATTTATAATTTTATTGAATCACAAGAGATTGTGACCCAAAGCCAACAACGCAGAATAATCCAGTTAGATATAAATTACAAACGTAGAATAAAAGGAGTAGCCATGCCCATCAGGGTATTGACAACATCAATTGCAATTTACAGAAGAAACTACATGTGCATTAGTTTTCTGTCTCTAGTAGTGACTATTTCTTTCGGGCTTTCATGTCACTCTTGTCAGATAAAATAGCTCTAAATTTTACATGAAGATTGACTAAATAAACATCAGTAGTTAGTGATGAAAAAATACACAATAACAACCTTCACTCTGTTGGGACTAACAGATGACCCTCAACTTCAGATTCCAATTTTTGGGTTTCTATTTCTCACTTACATGTTGGTATAACTGGGAATCTGAACATCATATCCCTCACTTTATTGGACCCCTACCTTAAAACACCCATTTACTTTCTCCTACGAAATTTTGCCCTATTAGAAATTTCATTTACATCTGCTTGTATCCCTAGATATTTGTACAACATAGTAACCAATGACAGGTCCATTACTTATAATATTTGTGTCGTTCAAGTGTTTTTTATTGACATCTTTGGAGTAATAGAATTTTTTTTCTTCTGGCCGTTATGTCCTATGATCGCTACGTGGCCATCTGCAAACCCCTGCATTCTGTCACCATCATGAACCACAGAGTCTGCAGGAAGCTTGTCCTCTGCTGTTGGATGGATGGTTTGTTGACCATACTCCCACCACTTATTCTCTTCCTAAATTTGAAATATTGTGATTCAAATGTTATTGATTATTTTTTTTTTGTGATGCATCTGCTATCTCGAAGATTTCATGCTCAGACACATGGCTCAAAGAGCAGTTCTTGATTGTTTGTGCCGTGCTGACCTTCATTCTGACCCTAGTGTGTGTTGTTCTGTCCTACATATACATCATCAAGACCATTCTAGGATTCCCCTCTGCTCAGCAAAGAAAAAGAGCCTTTTCCACTTGTTCTTCTCACATGATTGTGGTGTACACCACCTATAGAAGCTCTATCTTCATCTATGTCAAACCTTCAGTAAAAAAATCCATGGCTATCAATAAGGGTGTGGTGGTGCTAATGATGTCCATTGTTCCCATGTTGAATCCATTCATTCACACTATGAGGAACAAACAGGTAAGACAAGTTTTCAGTGATTCCTTCAAAAAACTTGCTTTTGTTTCAAAGAGGAAAAAAAATGTTCAAATATAGAAATAAAATATTAACTAAGGATAAACCATTAAACTCCACATCTATTTATCTCTGCTTGATATGAACTCAATTCACATAAACCTTCTCAAATATTTCTTACACCCAGAAAAAATAGTCTCCATCACATAAATTCACTCCTTTAGTCCCCCTTCAAACAAACCTTTTTCAAGCTAAGTTCCCAATCTAAAGGAGTGATAATGTTTTTGTAATTAATGTAAACCTAGTTCATTACTTTTAATCTACCCCCAAAAATAAATAAATAAAAGAAAGAAGAAAGAAAATAAAGAAAAATAAAACAAAAGCAAAACCCAACAAGGAAATAAATAATTTAGTTTGTTTGTACTTGTACTTACAAGAAAATAATTCATATAGATTTCTCAGTACCTCTTCCACTCTAAATGATGCTATATGCTTTGTTAAAAAAAAATTTCTGATCACCTAGCTCTTGGCACCCAAAAAGAAAAAAAAAATATTTATAGTATTCTTCAATTTGTTTAGCTCACTAATAATCCTCTATAACTAAAGATTTTTTTAAAAATTACCATTATCAACAAGGGACATGATATAATTAAAAAGTAAAGAAAATTAAAATTAATGCACATCCAAATAAATGTGTTTTAAATAAAAGTAGATTTGATATTTAGGATCCTAAAGTTTATTGCTAAGTGTGTAATATTTGCATGCATATAAAATGTTAAAATTTTAAAAATTAAAGATTCACAAATTATACTGACTAATAATGCTAGGTGTGTTAATAGCCACCATTGTGTTGCTTCTTTATATGGTTACTCCTTTATGTTAGCATATCCCTGGTAGTATCTTTCATTGCAAGTTAAAACAACATCGAGACCTTGGGCCTACAGCATAGTGGAGCATACAGAAACTGTATGATCTGTGAGTTAGCAGCTAAGTCTATGTGGGCCTAGCAATCCTGAAGAAAGGCAGACACTGGCAGCATTTTACCCAGGGGAACACAGGTTAGAGAGGCTAAAGACAGCAAGACTCTCCCCAATAGCACAAGTCATAAGGTGCAAGGGGATAGACAGGGCTGCCTATAGTGGGTTGAAAGGTTGGAAGAGGCTCTAGTCTTACCCAATCAGCTAGTCCAGCACCAACTGGGTTCCTGGGGGCCACTCAGGGCAGCACTCACTGGGCCCTGACACTAGCTCAGTCCCCATCTTCATCCCCAGCCCAACATCCACCAATCCCTTGGTCCTGTCAGGTTCAACATCAGTCAGGCACCAAATTCCCAGTCCCCCTAACCCTCCCTAGCCACCAACCCAGCACAGTGCTTACAGCTACATGGCCAGCCTGTAGTTTTCATCACCTCGTCTTTATCTACCCAATACTGAACAGCTCTCTGAGACAGACACAGAAGTCTCAGTGCTTAGGACCACCTGGGAGAGTAGTGTCTAACTGGAAATTCAAAAGGGTGGGAGGAGGAAAGATCAAGTTGTAGACTAAATCAGGGACCAGGAATTGTGGGGCCCACAGGTGACGTAAGGGCTAAGATCAGGCTCTTACATCACATGAGTAGAATACAAAGGAGATTCCTGGGGAGCAGTCTTCTAACATGGATGGCAAAGCCTATACCCTACCTCCAGGAGTTCCACTTCCAGGGGTAACCCTTCAACCCTAGCAACCCTCACCATCTTGAGGATGGAGCTACCAGCAAACTACAGACAACCCCACCTATTGGCTGAGAAGGGAAGCTGAGAAACTTGAACTCTAATGGAAACAATTGTTTAATTTTCTGTTGAGATACTGTTTTTCCCTTTCTTTCTCACATCTCAACTATTTTTTCAGTCAAGTATTTTCAGGCATCAATTTATTGAGGATGAGCATGTCTGAATAATATATTACAGTTTTGTTATGTATTCTTTTATTTTTACTTTTTATTTTATTTTATTTTTTTATATTTTTCGTCCTACTTATCTTTCTGGCTAGATTCTGTGTCTCTCTTTTCTCCTGCTAGCAGCCAATCTCTATTAATTCCTCTTCACTCTTTCTATAATTATTTACTTGTATCTTACCTTCTCTTTCTTAATACATCACAGCCTACACCACTTCTGTTCTCTCTGTTTATCATTTGAAATCATATACCCATTTGCAAACTTATCATTTATATTGTAGAAAATAATTGAACATATCATTTCTGCTTATTGAGACAAAACTGTAGATGTCTTAAAATGATCTATTTGGTTTAAGGCTAAATGATGTTTGTGTTAGGTGCTGTCAATTTTGGTCTCCCCCTTAAAGATGAGGCATTGGAAACTTTCAGGGACACTGCAAGTCTACAGAGTAAAAATCATATTACCTCAGATTCACAAGGCCAAATAGGAAGACTCAAAAAAAAAAAAAAAAAAAGAAAAAACAAGGGAACTAAGTGCCCCAAATAAATGAAAATGCTCTAATCATAGAATCTATTAACAATATAGTAGAAGAAATGTTAGTTTACAATGTTCATAGTTAAACTGATCCATGACATAAAAAACAGTGTAAGGAGTAAAATCAGAGATAAATTTCAGGAGGTGAAAGGTCACTTCAATAAACAGAAATATTATAAAAATAAATCAAGTGGAAATCCTTGAAATGAAGGAATCAATAAACCAAATTAAAAATTCAATAGAAAGTATCACCACTTGGAAGACAGAACCCCAGACAATGAAGAAAAAATACACAGTCTTGAAAATAAAGTTGACCACACAGAGATGATGGTAAGAAATCATAAACAAAAATTCCAAGAATTATGGAATAACATAAAAAGGTCAAATTTAATATATATCAGGATACAGGAATCTGTAGAGACACAAACAAAAGAATGCACAATATTTTTAATAAAATAATATCAGAAAATTTCCCAAACCTGAAAAATTAAATGGAAAATCAAATATAAGAGGCTTACAGAACCCAAATGTACAAAATTACAACAGACCCACACCAAAGCATACTATAATGAGAATGACTAACATAAAGAATAAGGATAGAGTTTTGAATGCTGCTAGATGGAACAACAGGTCACATTTAGAGGTAGAACAATCTGGATTTTAGCTGATTTCTCAACCCAGAAGCTCAATCTAGGAGATCTTGGAATAATATGTACCAAGCTCTGAAAGAAAATGGATGCCAGCCAAGAGCACTACACCCAGCAAAATTAAGCTTCACATTTATAGATGAAATAGAAAACTTCCATAATAAACAAAAGCTAAAAGAATTCACAACTATAAAGTCTGCACTACAAAGCATACACAATAAATTATTTCAGGAAGAGGAAACAACAAATAAAAATGAAAAACAACAGTTGGAAAAACTATACTAGAAGAATAGTCCATCAAGGGAAAAACTATTACAAATTAAAAACAAGAAAATCAAAAGACAGGGAATAAAAGTCATCTCCAATAATGAAATTGAATGTAAACAGCCTAAACTCATCTATCAAAAGACTTGTCTTGGCATATTTGATTAAAAAATAAGACTCAACAATATGTTGCCTACAAGAAACTCACCTCATAGGCAAAGACATCCACAGACTGAAGGTAAAAATTGAAATATATATATATATATATATATCATTCAGATGGATCTCAAAAACAAGCAGGGTTTCTATTCCCATATAAGATGAAATGGACTTCAAGGTAAGTTAATCAGGAGAGACAAAAAAGGTCATTTCATACCACTTAAGGGAATTATATGTCAACAAGACATAACAACTGTAAATATTTATACCCCAAACTGTGGAGCACCTATGTACATCAAACAAAACCTTATTGATATCAAGGATCAAATAGATCACAACACAATTATACTGGGTGACTATGTGCTTCTCTCAACACTGGACAGATCTTCCAAAAAAAAAAAAAGAAAGAAAAAAACTAAGAAGCTATAGTTATCACACTAAAAATTACAATTTGTAATTTAGACCTAACAGACACTATAGAATACTTTATCCATCAATGGTGCATACACTTTCTTCCCAGCAGCATATGTATTAATTTCTAAAATAGACTATATGTTAGACCACAAAGTAACTCTCAACAAATACAAAAAAAATATAGATAATACCTTGCATTCTGTGAGATTAAATAGAATAAAATTTGAAGTCAAGGATAAAATAAAAAAATAGAAGCTACTGTAAAACCTGGACACTAAAAATATGCTATTATAGATTTATAATGATAAATGCATAGCAGAAGAAGTCTGGGGGAAAATAAAAATACTTAGGTAAATAAGAAGAATGATACAACATATCAAAATATCTGGGACACTATGATGGTGATTCTAAGAGGAAAGTTCATTTGTTGCATTGAGCTCATTCATTAAAAGAATTGAAAGACACTATATAAACAATCCAATATTACATCTCAAGGCACTAGAAAAAGAAAAATTTCACTAAAATCAGTAGAAAACAGGAAATAATTAAAATCAGAACCAGAATCAATATAATTTGAATAAAAAATTCAAAAATGCTATGAAACAAATTGTTGGCTCTTTGAAAGCATAAATAAAATTTATAAACCCTTAGACAAACTAAAAAAAGAAAGCAGGGAAAAACTCATTATTAAATTCAGTAATGAGAAAGGAAATGTAACCACAGAAATTACTGAAATACAGAAGATACTCAGAAGAAATTTTGAAAATTTATACTCTAAAAAATTAGAAAATCATGAAGACATTGATAAATTTCCAAAGACATATGACCTACCTAAATTAAACCAAGATGATGTAGAAAACTTTAAACATCAATTTTAAGTAATGAAATTGAAGACACCATCAAAAGTCCACCACTACCAACAAAAAAGCCTACAACCAGAATGAAATCTCAGGTGAGTTCTACAGGACCTTGAAAGAACTGAAACCAGCACTCCTCATATTATTTCATGAAATAGAAAAGGAGGAAAACCTTTTAAATTCTTTCTATGAAGAGACTATCACCCTAACACCCCAAACCAAAAACACATCCAGGAAATAAAACTTCAGAACAATATAACTCCATGATGAACATAGATGCAAAAATTCTTAACAAAATACTGGCAAAACACATATGAAAACACATTAAAAAGATACTACACTATGATTAAGTGGGGTTCATCTCAGAAATGAAAGGTTATTTCAACATACAAAATTCAATGTAATTCATAAATAGACTTAAAGACAAGAATCATGTGATTATCTCAATAGATGCAGATAAAAAATTGACAAAATACAGCATCCATTTATGTTTAAAACACTAGAAAGACTAGGGTAAAAAAAATGTACCTCAACACATTGTGAAAGCTATGCACATCAAACTCAAAGTCCACATCATTCTAAAATACAACAACAAAAACAAACAAACAAACAAAACTGAATGCATTCCCTCTAAAAACTGCAAAAATACAGGGATGCCTTCTATCATCACTTGTATTCAAACAAGGTCCTTGAAACTCTAGTCATAGCAATTAGGCAAATGAAAGAAATTATAGGGACACAAATAGGAAAAGATAAGTGTAAACTATCTCTAAAGCCAAACATTTCATCCTGCATTTAGAAAACCCTAAGAACTATACCAGAACACATCTAAAATTCATAAATAAACTCGCCATACTAGAAAGACACAAAATTAACACACATAAATCAATTGTATTCCTATATTCCAAAGATGAATCAACTGAAAGAGAAATTGGGTAAACTATCTCATTTATAATAGTCACAAAAATAAAATAAAATATTTGGGACTCATCTAGCAAAAGAGATGAAAGACCACTTCAATAAAAACTACAAAATATTAAAGAATAAAATTGATGAAGACCTTAGAAGGTGGAAAGATCTTCCATATTTTTGGATAAGCAGAATTATTATTGGCAAAATGGCTATACTGGGCCAGGGTTGTGGCTCAGTGGTAGAGTGCTTGCTTAGCATGCATGAAACACTGAGTTCAATCCCCAGCACCACATACAAATAAAATAAAAGTATTGTGTCAAAAAATATATATTAAAAAAATGGCCATGCTACCAAAAGTGCTATAGAGATTCAATGCAATTCCCATTAAAATTCCAAAGATAATCTTAATGTAAATAGAAGAAGTAGTTACAAAATTTATTTGGAACAATTAGGGTCCCAGAATAGCCAAAGCAATCTTTAGTGTGAATAATAAAGCAGGAGGTATCACAATACCAGACCTTAAATTATGCTACAGAGCTATTGTAACAAAATCAGTAAGGTATTGGCACCAAAATAGGTATGAAGACCAATGGAACTGAATAGATAACACAGAGACAAACCCACATGAATACAATTATCTGATACTAGTCAAAGGCAAAATAAACATACATTGGAGAAAAGATAGCCTGATCAAAAAATGGTGCTCAAAAACTGGAAATCCATATATAACAGAATAAAATTTAACCCCTGTCTCTCACTCTGAACAAAAATCAACTCTAAGTGAATCAAAGACCTAGGGATTAGACAAGAAACCCTGCAACTACTAGAAAAAAGTGTAGGCCCAACACTCTAACATGTCATCTAAGGAACTAACTTACTTAACAAGATGCCCAAAGTACAAGAAGTAAAATAAAACAATCAACACATTGGATGGTTAAAAACTTCTTTAAAACATAGGAAACAATCAAGAACATGAAGAGCCTACAGAATTAGAGAAAATCTTAGAAACTTCATCTCAAATAAGGTAATTATCTCCATGATATACAAAGAATTCAAAAAATTTAACACACACACACACAAATAATAATAATAACCCAATCAATAAATGGACAATGGAACAAAACAGACACTTCTCAAAAGAAGAAATGTAAACAGTCACCAAATATATGAAAAAAAGGTAAACATCTCTAGCAATCAGAGAAATGTAAATTAAAACTGAAATCTCACCTCACTCCAGTCAGACTGACAATTGTCAAGAGTATAAGTACCAATAAATGTTAGTGAAGACGTAGGGGAAAGAGTCCACTAAGACATTGTTAGTGGGTACTAACAATTTGTGCAACCATTCTGGAAATCAGTTTGGAGATTCCTCAAAAAGATAGAATGTGTATATAATTTGACCCAATTATATGACTCCTCAGAAATAAAAGTCAGTATACTACAGTGACATCACCAAATCAATGTTTATAGCAATGCAATTCACAATAGCTATGCTATGGAACCAACCCTACATGCCCATCAACAGATGAATGCATAAAGAAAATGTGGCTTATATACACAGTGGGATATTACTCACCCATAGGAATCATAAAGAAAGAATGATTTATGACATTGCCAGTAAATGGATGGATCTAGAGACTATCATGCTAAGTAAAATAAGCCAAAGCCAAAAAAACAAAATTCAATATTTTCTCTGATAAGTAGAAGCTTAGCCACAATATAGGGGAAGAGGAAGAATGGAAGTTCAGCGGATTAGATAAAAGGTAATGAAGGAAAGGGAGGGAAGAATAGGGAGGACAGTGGAATGAATCTGATATAACTTTCCTAAGTACATATATAAATACACTGCTGTGAATCTCACCATCATGTAAATCCACAAGACTGAGGTTCTAATTAGAATAGGATATATTGCATATTTCTACACATGTCAAAATAGATTGTATTGTCATGTATAACTAAAATCAGCAAATTATGAAATAAAAAAATTCATTTATATTCCATTTTACTCTATTTAGAATGGCAATCATCAAAAATACAAATAATAATAAATACTGGCAAGGATATAGGAAAAGGTGCACTCTACATTGTTGGTGGGAATGAAAATTTATACAACCACTGTGGAAAGTATTATGAATATTCCTCAGAAAAAAAAACTAGGACCATATCCCTATGACTCAGGTTTTCAACTCTTTGGTATTTTTCTTTTCTTTTTTTTTTCGTTTTTTTTTTTTTTTTTTTTAAGAGAGAGAGAGAGAGAGAGAGAGAGAGAGAGAGATTTTTAGTTCTCAGCGGACACAACATCTTTGTTGGTATGTGGTGCTGAGGATCGAACCTGGGCCGCACGGATGCCAGGCGAGTGTGCTACCGCTTGAGCCACATCCCCAGCCCCTCTTTGGTATTTTTCTGAAAAAATAAAAATCAGTATTACTATAGTGATACAGGGATATATCATTGTTTGTAGCAAAAGAATTCACAATAATGGAGTTAAGGAATCAACCCAACAGCCTATCAACAGATGAACAGGTTAAGAAAATGTGGTATGTATATACAATAGGGTTTTACTTAGAAATAAAAAGAAATGAAATTATGACATTTATGTAAATAGATGGAAATGAAGAACAACATTCTTACAGATATGGGCCAGACACAGAAAATTCAGGATAAATGTTTTCAGTCAAATGTGGAAGTTAGAGCAACAGAAGGGAAAAAGTTGGTTCCATTAAAATAGGATGGACATCAGTGGAATAGAGGAAGGGGATTGAGGCGGGAGAAGAGAAATAGGAAATGGTAGGAACTGAAGAATGAAACTTATCAAATTATGCTTTATACATATATGAATATACCACAGTGAATTTCACCTTTATGTGTATCTATGAAGCACCAATTAAAATCATAAATCAATAGAGGACAAATAAAGTAAAAAAGGGAACCAGGAAGGGGAGAGGAGAGAAAAAGAGACAATAAACTGTACTGGGGACTAAAATGGAGCAAAATGTATTCATGCATGTACGATCAGGTTAGAATGAGCACCACTCTTATGTATAACCCTATGCTTTAATAAAAATATTATTACTATAAAGAGGCTTGTCACGTTTCATTTTTCACTATTGCCATATTCATAGCATCAGTTCCCACGAGGTTTTTACCCTCTTAGTGATGCTCAGTGTTGGCTCCCTCTTGGGTCAGTTTGGAACATCTTCCCTAGCTACCTGTTCAAAGTTAATTCTCAGTATTATTATTATGTTTTTTCCAGGAGGCTAATTAACATTTCTGGACCTAGGTCCCAGGGCAATAATTTATCCCCCAATGTCTCTGCTGATTAAACTAGAAGAAATGTGCACCACTGAAACCGGTATAAAATTGCAATGAAGTTCATTACCAATCTTTAGACAAAATGGAGAAAATCAGACTTTAAAGAGTAGGATGTTCCCTGATCTTTGATGATTTTAAATAAGCCAACTTTTTAAGGAATTACAAGAGAAGTTTTGATTTGAAATCAATGGAGGAAGGGCACTAATAAGCAATTGTTAAATGAAGGGACAGACAGACATGCCTTCTTCTCAAAGCCTGCCTGAATACTTTGTGAGTAATCAGGACATGCATTAGGATTAAGAAAGAAAATATGTGATAATTTATTTCACCTTCTCATGCACATCTGACATCTCAGTTCTGACACTATGTAGCTCCAGAGATACAATCCCTCATCATCTTTTCCATGTCAAAAGTGAGTATGTACAGAGATCATCAATGTTACCCTTCCACGGTGGTGAATTATTAGATCTTTATCAATTTAAATTCTACTAATCTTTGGGGCATTTTTATTTAAAATCTTGTTTTTAAAATTTTTTAATGATCAAGTAAGCATGAAGTAAAAAAAAAAAAGACATTTTTGGCTGGTTTAAACAGAGGTATTTCCTCTAAGCAAGTTTCAAGGGAAATCTAAACCTGTGCTCAATATTCCTCAGCTACTTTCCCCTTCCCAATGCTGCTTTTCCCTTTCTCAGCTTCACAGTTAATTGAAATTGCAATGAAAAACCACTCTTTGACTGAATTCATCCTTCTTGGACTAACAGATATTCCAGAGCTTCAGATTATCATTTTTATATTTCTCCTCCTTACATATATGTTCAGCATCATTGGGAATCTGACAATCATCATCCTCACCCTGCTGGACTCCCACCTCCAGACTCCCATGTATTTCTTCCTCCGGAATTTCTCCTTCCTGGAAATTTCCTTTACATCCACTTTCACTCCTAGGCTGCTATTCAGCATCTCAACTGGGATCAAGACTATCAGCTTTGCTGGATGCTTCACTCAATATTTCTTTGCTATTTTCTTTGGGGCCACTGAATTTTACCTTCTGACTGCCATGTCCTATGACCGCTATGTGGCCATCTGCAAACCTCTGCATTATACCACCATCATGAACAGCAGGGTCTGCCTCCAGATGGTTCTCTGCTCTTGGCTGTGTGGCTTCCTGATCATCTTGTTCCCAATCATCCTGACCAGTCATCTGGATTTCTGTGGGTCCAATGTGCTAAATCATTATTACTGTGACTATGGACCCCTCATAGAAATCTCTTGCTCAGACACTAGTCTACTGGAACTATTCGACTTTATCTTAGCACTTCTGACACTGGTAGTCACACTGGTGCTGGTGACCCTCTCCTACACAAACATCATCAGGACCATTCTGAAGATCCCTTCTGCTCAGCAAAGGAAAAAGGCCTTTTCCACATGTTCTTCCCACATGATTGTCATCTCCCTCTCTTATGGAAGCTGCATCTTCATGTACATAAAGCCTTCAGCAAAAGAAGGAGTTGCCTTCAATAAGGGAATAGCTGTGCTCAATACATCAGTTGCCCCTTTATTGAATCCATTCATTTACACTCTAAGGAATAAACAGGTAAAACAAGCCTTCAAGGATATGGCCAGAAAAATTGTGCATCTTCATTTATTTTAGTGGCCTCAAAACAAATGAAAATTGTTAATGATGTTCCTGAAGGAGCTCTTCAGTTGTTAAATTGATTTCTTAGATGAAGTCAATGTAAATACCTATTGAATTTTCAGATTAAATTTCCACCAAGAAATGGTTAATTAAAGAAGGTTAATTTAAATTTGTCCAGGGATAACTTTTAGATGTAAAAAAAAAAAGAGAAAAGTCTTTTTTAGACTATGCAAACACAGACAAAATGAACACACAAAGAAACAAACCAAAACTAAAAAAAAAAAAAAAAAAAAAAAACCTGCTTGAAAACTCGTTTGCTTATCATAAATATGACAAGCTGAATGATCAACTCTCTATCCCCCAAAGAGCTCTAGGACTCATTAATAATTATCAGAGTGTTGATACAGGTCAGTGATAGAACATTTCTCTAGAATGTTCAGAAGTAAAAAAAAAAATAGTAATTATCTTGTTATTATCAAAAAGTTATAAATGTACTGTGTTAAATATGAATGGCTGTTTCTCAGAAGAGATTTTTCATAAACTATGCCCAAAAATATTCTACAAGAACACTTTTTTATGGTTTAAACAGCTTATTTCTGAAGATACTCCTTTTATTTTATTTTACTTGTTTTTTAGATGTACATGGACACAATACCTTTATTTTATTTATGTCATGCTGAGGATTGAACCCAGTGTCTCATATGTGTGAGGCAAGTGCTCTACCATGGAGCCACAATCCCAGCCCATGAAGCTACTCCTTATGATGACTCCAAAAACTGCCTCTCTGCCACCACCTACAGAAAGGATTTCTTATGGTACAGTGTTAGATGACATGAATATTTTTAAGGACACTTCTGGCTGTCTTATTTGGGTGCTGAAATTAGAATGAAAGGTGTTAAATGGAATCATCTTGTTTCATTGAAAAGGAGACCCAGGCAAAGAGAAATCACAGAGAATTTTGGCAATGATAAAAATCCACCAAGACAACAGTGTAACAAGACTGTGCCTGACATTTAGAGGACACATTTATAGATGATTCTGGGGCGGTTAGGGTTGTTAATAAGGATGCTATGTCATGGTCTATTAACCCTCTCCACAGCTCCCTGCTTGAAGGTCCTTTGGATACCCCTCTGACATTGCCCATCATTGTGAGGATGGTAGACCCCTGGCTTCTCTGCTTAAGTGGAACCACCTGGCATCTGACATCCTCAAAAATATTAACAATCCTAACTCTATGGCTATTTATGTCCCCCATGACCATCTATCTCTCCCACCTTCATATGTGGTGTATGAAAGCCACTATTAAACATTAGTGATACTTGTTCCCATCTCAGAATCCTAGTCCTCATTCCCTTGGAGAATGTGGGGCCTCCTTGGAATGAATCTTTGTAGGGCCTTATAAGATATTTCCACATCAGTGAGCATTGGACATTGCTTTTTCCAGGCTCTATGGGACACCTTAGCCATGAAATGAGATCCTTGCCCAGATGTTAAATCCCATATCTTTAGAAAGTTTCCCATGTCCATAAATTTTAGCTCAACAAGTCTTACATGCCTGACCTCTAAGCAATATCTATATCTTTGACTCCACCCAGGACAAGTTGTCTGGTGATTACAACTATTTCAGTGTATGGATTTTTTTTTCTACCCCTAAGTCACCATGTCTCCACATACATGATATGGGATTTAATGATTAGCTTAGCACCTAGGAAAGGTGATGAGAACAGCTCCAGAGGGAAGTCTTTCCTCTCTTGCATAGTATAGACCCCTGAACCACCTGCTTACCACTTCTTACTAAGGAAGAATGAGTCACAGTTATAATTCCAATTGTTCATAGGGTTCAAAATGTGAAAATACTCAGGCCTATATATCAAAACATCCTTTTTTTATATTTCTAGTCATGTTTCCCTCATCAGGGTCTTTAGCTTTATAACACACCTGTGTTGTGAAAAATTCAGAGGTTTCTGGAACTCAATGACTAGAAGAAGCAGATCAACATGCCACTCACATATTTGTTATTACACTACACAAAATATATCCTCCTTTGAAAGCTACCATGTAGACCCTCTGGCTCTCACAATTAGCTACTTACTAGTTATTACACTCTTGTGATCCATCTTTAGGGCATCAATATAACTTACCTTTAACTATTCATTTATACATGCTCTCCAACATAACATAAAATACTATGTGTCATGCAGAAGAAGAAGAGAAGAAGAAGAAACTGTTTTGCTTTCTTATGCAAAACATAAAACATTAAATATAACTATTCTCAGATATGACAGATACTCACATTATCAGACAGGAACTTGGAAATTATTTTGATGACCATGTTAAGGATTTAGTGAACAAGGGGGCAAATATGTCTGAACAATTTGGAAACTTTGTGGAAAGACAAAGTATTTTTACGAATGTAATTGAATGTTAAACTATAACTCATAGTAACAGAATTAAAGAATTTCTAATTAACCTACTGGACACGGCTCAAGAAAGAATTAGTATTTAGTTAAGAGAAAATATCCAAATTAAGTGCAAAGATAAAAAACTAAGTTGGGGGACAGACTATTCCTGAATCATGGCATAACATCAAATACTATAAAATACGTTCATTATGTGTTCCAGAAGAAGAGAGCAAAAATGAGGGGAAAGAAATATTTGCAATGTTATAGTCACACAAACTTTTTTAAAAAAAGGAAAAAGAAGGCTTATTGCTTTGCTAGCAAAAAAAAAAAAAAAAAAAAAAAAAAAAAAAAAAACACAGAGGAGTATGGTCAGAGTGGCTGTGATTCTGCCCATCAAGTTGAGCAGGAGATTTTAGCTTCTGAAGAGGTGGTTCAAAGGTTATATTCCACCTGATCTCTGTTGTAATTCACTTGTTAATTTGGGAGAGGTTCTTCTGCTGTCTTCAATAAATTACTTCATTCCTGTGATGGGTGTGTTCTCAAGGACAGATAACTCAGAATAGGATGCAGAAGAAAGGTAATCCTATTTCCCTGAGATTAAGGAGGGGAATAGATTAGGAAGAAGCAGGGCAAGAGGAAGAGGAAAAACAATGTTCATTTAAAAAATAAGTTACAGTGGCAGAGCAGATCTTCCAAACAAAACTTAAACAAAGAAACAATAGAACTAAATAATACAATCGATAATTGAGACTTAAGGGAGATATGTAGAATATTTCATCCATCCATCCACAAGTGAATGTGCTTTCTTCTCAGCAGCACATGGATACTTCTTTAAAAAGCAACTCAGAAAATGAAAAAAAAAAAAAAAATTGAGATACTACCCTGAACTCTATCAGATCATAATAGAATAAAATTAGAAATCAATGATAAAATAAAAAAAAAATAAGATACCCCTGAAAGACCTAAGAAACCTCATTTCCCTAGGACCTTATTTTGCTCTGAAACTTAACCTCTGACCTACTGTAGTCCTAAAGTAAGGAAATACCACAGAGATCTCTGCACAAACAGTTCTTGGAAAAGCTGCAGATGATGATTGCCTAAGATAGGCCACATGTGGAAATATCTGAAATTCTAGATGGCCCCCACCTAGGTGGGGTGATCAATATCTAAACCAGAAGCCCTGCAACTTGGTACGTACCCCCCCTTACAACACCCTCATGATTTAAACCAATCATTTTAAGTGCATCAACTCCTTGAACTAACCAATAATCCTTTCCAGATTCTTTCTGGCCACTTGATATGCTAATCATGATTTAGAGTTGTTTTATGATTTTCCAGTGGACTGTGATGATTTGCTAACAGATGCTATGATGTATGTGAAGTCCCTGCTTTCCCTAAAGAGTGTATAAAACTGCTGCAAACCCTGGACTTGGGGCCTCTCAGCGACACCAATTTCTGTGTGCAGAGGACCCAGCTAGCTCACAATAAACACCTCCTTGCTGCTTACATTGATCTTGGTCTCTGGTGGTTTTGGGGGGTCCTGAACTCAAGCATATCAACCCCAACACTTGGAGACTAAGCAATACATTATTGAATGACAAATAGATAACAGAAGAAATCAGGGATCAATAAAAAAATACTTAAAACATATAAAAACCTTTGGGACTCCATGAAGGCAGTGCTAAGAGGAGAGTTCATGCAATGACTCATTCATTAAAAAATGGAAAGTCAATGAACAAATGACCTAACATTACATCTCAAAGAGCTAGAAAAAGAACAACAAACCAATACCAAAAGCAGTAAAAGACAGGAAATAATTAAAATTGGAACTGAAATCAATATAATTGAAACAATTTAAGAAATTGACAAAACAAAAAGCTGGTTCTTTGAAAAAATAAAATTAACAAACCCTTAGCCACAGTAATAAAAAACCAAGTTACTGAATTCATGGTGAAAAAAATAATATCACAATGACATACTGAAATACAGAAGGTAATCAGAAAGTTCTTTGAAATTCATACTCAAAAAAAAAGAAAAGAAAAAGAAAAAGAAAAAAAAATCTTTGAAGCAAAAACAAAGGTGAAGCAGTTAGTGTAGGTATATGAATCCAGTTAGGTAGGAAGATGGAAGATGAATAGGGTTGGGAAGGTGGACATTGGTTCAAAGGGGAATGGAATGTTAATACCTTCAGGACACTTCACATTCCCCTAACAGATATCCAAACAACACCTACCACTCAGGAGACTGGCCCTCCCAGCAGGGAATTATTAATGAGTATTTCCTGGCTCACTCCCCCTGAATTGCCTCTCTCCTGCTTTTTCACCACATGGTGGGATAAAAGGTAGGACATGAGAAGTAAAAAAACACAGAAATTATAAGAAGGACATGACTCACCCCCTTACATAATTATGAGAAGAACATGACTCACCACCCCAGCTCTGTTCTCCCTTCTCTGCTGAGAAGACTGTGTTACTATTCTTTAAATCAAACTTGTTGCTTCCATATTTCCCTGTGGTTCAACCTTCACATCTGGGGAGCAGAACTCATTATCATCAGTAACTGGCTGTAATATCTTGATGACATCAACAAATTTCTAGAGACATACAACTAACCCAAGCTGAGTCAGGAAGACCTACACAATTTAAACAGATCAGTTTCAAGCAAGGAAATGACAGGTTGATGGTGGTGACTTAGGAACAAAGCACCAAGCAGCCCACTAAGCTCAAAAGAAGCATCAATCAGGCACCCACAGAACCACCTGTCAATCAGCAGGGTCTCCTGGCCAGTCCTGGATCTTAGCCAGTTCCCCTGATCAACTCCACTGGGACAAGGGACTCTAAAAATCCTTTTTCCTGTTCCAAGCCCTTCCCTTCCTGCCATAAGCCTCATAAAATTCTAGTTCAGTGGAGCCTCCACTCAGTTTCTCCTCAGACCCTCTTCCTATCCTCTCTGTTGGTCTGATAGAGTTCTGCCAGGGAGTGGAGTCTCAATAAAGCCTCCTCAGCAGCCTTTTAAAATCTGCCTCCTTTTGGTTGCTGCCATTGCCTGACCTTGTCGCAGTCTGGCTGGGCACAAAATAACCAAGCCACCACACACATTGTAGATTCAAACAGCAACTCTTTATTCTCGAACTGTCACCGGCACTCTACACGCACGTTCTGGGAAAGTCCACACCTTCACAGGGCTCTGCATCCCAAATACTCTCTGAATCCTGTGAGAACTCAACAGGAACTCAAGGAGCGGGTGCCTGAGGCAGCAGGATATGCCCTATTCCCAGCAGGATCCACACCCTAAACCTGGAACCGCCCTAAACCCAGATCCGCCCTGGTCCTTGAGCAGGGTCACCTTTCTCAAACATTCATGCAATGTCACTGCAAATGACCTGGGTCCAAGGCAAGCCCATTTCCACAATGGAGAGTCCTCCCTCTAAGCAACATTGGGTAGGCTGACAAGGAAATTGCCATGTGTCATTCCTACTTGGCTATAGCTCTCAGCAGACCTTACAGGAAATAGGAGACAACATCAAAATTCTACCAAGAAAGAAAAGCCCAGGACCAGACAAATTCTCAGCCAAGTTCTACAAGACCTTCAAAGAAGAATTAATACCAATACTCCTCAAATTATTCCATGAAATAGAAAAGGAGAGAACACTTCCAAACCTATTCTCATATATATATATATATATATATATATATATATATATATATATATACACACACACACACACACACACACACACACACATACATATTTAGTTGTGGTTGGACACAATACCTTTGTTTTATTTATTTATTTTTATGTGGTGCTGAGGATCAAACCCAGCCCCTTGCACATGCTAGGTGAGCACTTAACTGCTGAGCCACAACCCAAGTCCCCCAAATCTATTCTATGAGGTTAGTATCACCCTGATACCAAAACCAGACAAAGACACATTAAGTAATAAAACTTCAGACCAATACCCATGATGAACATAGATGCAAAAATTCTTAATAAAATTCTGACAAATCTCATACAAAAACATATTTAAAAGATAGTTCACCATGATCAAGTGGGGTTCATTCTAGGGATGCAAGGTTGATTCAACATATGGAAATCAATAAGCATTATTAATCACATCAATAGACTAAAAGCTAAGAATCATATGATTATATCAATAGATACAGAGAAAACATTTGACAAAATATAAAACCCTTTTATGTTCAAACACTAAAAACACTAGGGGTAGTAGGAATATACATCAACATTGTAAAAGCTATCTCTGCAAAACCCAAGGCCAATATCATTCTACATAAAGAGAAACTAGAAGCATTCCCTCTAAAAATTAGAGCAAGACAGGGATCCCTTCTTTTACCACTTCTATTCAACATAGTCCTTAAAACTCTAGCCAGAGAAATTAGACAGATGAAAGATATTAAACAGACATGAATAAGAAAATAAGAACTCAATGGGGCTGGAGTTGTAGCTCAATGGTGAAGCACTTGCTTCACAAGTGTGAGGCACTGGGTTTGATTCTAGCACCACATACAAAGAAATAAAGGCATTGAGTATATATATATATATATATATATATATATATATATATATATATATATATATATATATGTCACTGCAAATGACCTGGGTCCAAGGCAAGCCCATTTCCACAATGGATATAATTTAATAGATATACATATTAGTATGTATATATACATACATATGTATTTATGTATGTATTTAAAGAACTCAAACTATCACTATTTGCCAAAGACATGATTCTATCCTACAGGATGCAAAAAATTCCACCAGAAAACTTCTACAATTAATAAATGAATTCAGCAAAATAGCAGTATATAAAATCAATACCCATAAATCAAATACATTTCTATACATCAGTGATGAATCCTCTGAAAAAGAAATTAGAAAAACTATCCCATTACCAGTAGCCTCAGGGAAAAATAAAGTACTTGGGGGAATCAATTTAACAAAAGAGGTTAAAGACCTCTACAGTGAAAACTATAGAACACTAAAGAAAGAAATTTAAGAAGACCCTAACAGATGGAATTGTCTACCATGCTATTGGATAGGCAGAATTAACATTGTCAAGATGGCCATACTACCAAAACCATTATACAGATTTAATGCAATTTCTATTAAAATGCCAACTACATTTTTCATAGAACTAGAAAAAGCAATCATAAAATTTATTTGCAAAAATAAGAGAGGCAGAATAGTGAAAGTATTTCTTAGCAAGAAGAGTAAAGCAAGAGGCATCACAATACCAGATCTTAAATTATACTACAAAGCCATAGTAACAAAACTGATATGGTATTGGCACCAAAACAGACACATAGTCCAATGGCACAGAATGGAAGATACAGAGACAAACCCATATAAATACAGTTACCCCATACTAGACAAAGGCACCAAAAACATACATTGGAAAAAAGATAACCTTTTTAACAAATGGTGCTGGGAAAACTGGAAATCCATATGTAGCAAAATAAAATTAAACCCCTATCTCTAACCCTGCATGAAACTCAACTCAAAGGAAATCCAAGTCTTAGTCTCTAGAACAGACACCCTGTACCTAATAGAAGAAAACACTGGTCCAAATCTTACCATGTTGGCTTTGGAACTGACTTCATTAACAAGACTCCTAAAGCACAAGAAGTAAAATCAAGAATCAATAAATGGGATGTAATCAAACTAAAAAGTTCTTTTCAGCAAAATGATCAAGAAGGTGAAGAGAAAGCCTACAGGGTGGAAGAAAATCTTTACCACATGCACCCCAGAGTTAGCATTAATCTCCAGGATATATGAAAAAAATGTAAAAAAAAAAGCTTAAAAGCAAAAAATAAACAACCCAATAAATAAATGTGCAGGGAAATGAACAGGCACTTCACAGAAGAAGATATACAATTGATCAACAAATATATTAAAAAAATGTTCAACATCTTTAGCAATTAGAAGAATGTAAATCAAAACTGCTCAAAGATTTTATCTCACTCCAGTCAGAATGTCAACTATCAAAAACCAAGAGACAATAAAGGTTGGCAAGGATGTGGGGAAACAGGTACCCTCATACATTGCTGATGGGACTCTAAGTTGGTGCAACCACTATGGAAAGCAGTATGGAGATTCCTCAGAAAACTAGGAAGGGAACCACCATTTGACCCATCTATTCCACTCTTCAGTTTATACACACAGGACTTAAAATCAACATATTACAGTGATGCAGCCACATCAATGTTTATAGCAGGTCAAAGCACAATAGCTAAACTATTGAACCAACCTAGATGCCCTTCAACAGATGTTTGGCTGAAGAAAATGTGGTATATATGCACAGTGGCATATTACTCAGGCTTGAATAATACTGAAATTATAGCATTTGCCAGTAAATGGATGGAACTGGAGAACATCATGCTAAGCAAAATAAGCCAACACCCGCAAAACAAAGGCCAAATACTTTCTCTGATAAGCAGATGCTAATCCTCAATAAGAGTGAAGCTGTTAGGGAAGAATAAGGGTACTTTGGATTAGGTAGAGAGGAGTGAAGAGACAGAAGGGGATGCTGGGGGGAGGAAGGATAGTAAAATTACTTGGACATTAATGCCCTATGTGCATATGTGACTACATGACCAATGTAATCCTAAAACATATACAACCAGAAGAATGAGAAATTATACTCCATTTCTGTGTGATGTATCAAAATGCATTCTACTGTCATGTATAACTAATTAGAAAACTTTTTAAAGGAAAAATCAATAAATAAATTTGGTTTGTATTACTGCACAATAAAGACCTTTTAATACTAGAAGAAATCACCAATAAATTTTCAAAATTAGAATTATCTAAAAATATTTTGGAATAATGACAAAGATAACCCCATGATAATAATATACATCCATGAAGTTTCATTAAAATATGTGCATGTCGTATTTTTATGGAAAAACACAAAAGTTACAAAACAGATGGAAATGTATAGAAATAATAAATATAGCTTAGTAGTAGAGCACTTGCCTAGACACATAAGGACCTGGGTTTGATCCTAGTATAGGAAATAATAATAACAATAGCAGCAGCAACAACAACATAAACAAAACTACACAAGATTAAAATAGGTGACATTGGATTTATGTACTTAAATTCTATTACAAGTCAATCATCTTTCATTCAAAAATTCCAAATCCAAAGTGCTCTGAAATATGAAACATTTTACACACCAACATGATGCCACAGGTGGAAAATACCATACCTGACTCTCACTCAGGCAAGGGAATGGGTTTTCCTCCAGAGGGATGGGCTAGTTGAGAAATAAAAGCTAAGAAAAGTAGTGCTATGAAATAACCAAGGAACACAGAAAAGTAGTTTCAGAGTGGGGGCAGTGACAGGCAAGGCTGACCAGATGGGTCCAGCTTCTAACAAAGAAAGGAGTCTGTGTTTGCTTTATTTGTATTGGAACACATCAAAGAAATTCTATGGAAAGTTCTTCACCAAAACAGGTAGAGGTGGGGGCAGGTAAGCTGCTGGGTTCTTAGGGGTTCACACCCACCTCCAGTGCTGCATGAGACCTCTTAGCAGAGCTGAGGGGAAGTTCACTTGCATTTGGGACTGCCATGAGGAGTTCCCAGTACCATATTTACCCCCTCACTGGCTATGATGTTAAAAAATGTCCTCATGCATTTCACAGATGGCTTCCTGCACCTGTCCTGGGTCACAGGCCACAGTCAAAACACAGGAACACTAAAAATACTGCCCCAAATTACCTTCACATTATGTGTGTAAGTTGTATTTGAAACATCAGTGGATTTCATGGTTGGACTTGGGTCACATCCTCAAACTATTTCATTAGGAACAAGCAAATATTTCAAAATCCAAGTAAATCCCAAAACTGTGCTTCTGGTCCCTAGCATTTCAGATAAGGGATGTTTTCAAAGTATAATTTCCTGTATTTTTTTCTTCCAGAGAATAGGTTTTCTTCAGTCCTTAAGGATCCAGCTCATGACATGGGTTTGGGTGGAGGATGTGGGGCAGCACCAGCAGGTCTAAACTGGGGTAAGTCTCTTCTAAACTGCACAAGGTAGATTTCTGCCTACCTTAATCTGAATGGCGTAATTCACACAGTAATGCAGCTTCACATAGAGCTTGGGAAGCCCATAAGTGCAGAGGACACTCGCTTTGGAAATGTCCAGGATGGCTGCAGCCTTTGTTTCAAATGAGTTACTTTTTGTTTCAATCTTTGCAGTAATACAAATGCATTTTATTTTAATTATTAATATACATTGTACAAATTGATGGGATTCATTGAGATTTTTTCATACACATGTATGTGGGGGGCAATCATCCCATTCACCCTTTTTCCATCCTCTCCTCCTTCTTTTCACACCATTTCCATCCTTCCCATTTCCTCATGGTCCCTATTCTACTTTCATGTTTGATTTTGTTTGCTTGTTTGTTTGGTTTGGTTTCCACATAAGAAAAAAAAAAAAACATGCAATATTTGTTTTTCTTTTTTTGGCTTATGTTACTTAACATAATATCCTCAAATTCTATCCATTTGTCCACAACTGATGGTATTTCATTCTTCTTTCTGGCTGAGCATTCGTGTGTGTGTGTGTGTGTGTGCGTGTGTGTGTTGTATGATATTTTCTTTATTCATTAATCTTTTGATAGTCACCAACACTTATTCCATATCTTAGGTATTGTGAATAGCACTATCATAAACATGGGTATGTGGGTGGCTCTTTCATATGGAACTTTGTTTTCTTTCAATATATACCCAGGAGTGGGATAAATGGATCAGGTGGTAATCATATTTTCAGTTTTGGGGGGAACTTCCATACTATTTCCACAGTAATTGTACTAATTTACAACCTCACCAGCAATGTAGAATAATTCCTTTTTGTCCACATCCTTGCCAGCATTTGATATTTTTGTTGTTTTGATAATAACCATTCTAACTATGGTAAGACAAAATCTTATAGTAGCTTTGATTTTCATGTCCTTGGCTGATAAAAAGATTGTGTAAGGGAAATAAAAAAGGGACACAGAGACAAGATGCAAAGGCAAGAGAGAAATATGGCAGAATGGCAGAATGGCAGAATGGCCAAGCTCCCAGCTTTATTTATATCAACAGGTTACTTTAGGTCATTGGCATCATTAGTACATATTGTTCATTGCATCATTAGGCAGGTTACAGAACTAGCAACATTATGCAGTTTATTCCTCAGTTACATACTAAGTTGCAATGTGAAATGTTAGGAGCTTTGTGTAGCTCTCAAGAAAGTCCATTGTATAAAGTTACTGTTATGGGGACAGGTTTAGGCTCAGTGAAACACTGTGGTTGTTCAACAAGAGAGTTCCTTTATTCCCAGGAGCTGTGTGCCTGAGATCAACGGCAAGGCTAATAAGACTCTAGTGGCATTGCCACAGCAGCTAGACATAGCACATGTATCTTACTAGTTCCTAGGAGAAACTGCAGGGCATTCTAAGGGTGGGAAACAGAGTGACAGTTACCCACTGGGAGTTTGCTCATCAGAGGAATGCTTCCCTGGATATGTCAGAATTCCTACAACATTGGGCATTTCTTCATATATTTTTTGGCTATTTTATTTCTTCTTTTGAGAAGTGTCTATTCAGATCACTTGCCCATTTTTTATTGGATTCTTTGTTAAGTTTTTTGAGGTCTGTATGTATATTCCGGAAGAAGAGCTGGCAAGATTTGCTTCCATTATATAGATTGTCTCCTTGATCTGCTGATTGTTTTGCTGAGCAGAAGCTTTTTAATGTGAGCACAGCCCTTTTTGTTGTAGGTTTCTTTCTTCTTCTTGGAAACAAGACTGGAGAGATAAGGGATATGTTACCTGCAGTTTCACAGATATATGGTTAAAGTACATTTTTCAATAAAAAATATAGTAAAATTTGTGAAATTTTGTGTGAGTTATGTAAAATTCTCAGTTGTTGTCTTTCTCCTCAAAAAAGGGCTATTACAAGTTTCAAACATGTTCATATTAAGCAATGTTAAATTTATCCTTAAAATTGATGAAATGGTATACTAAAAAATGTTAAAATCATGTATTACTGTGAAAAAATTATGAAAGAGCTGTTGGTGAGAACTTAGAACATAACATCCTTAAACATAGTATGTCACTGAATGATTGAACAAGGATAAACAGCAACCATGGGGGGAAGATTAGCTATCTGTGTAAGAGGTAGGAGAAACCAGTATCATTGTTTTTCTTAGATTGGGTATTATGACTAAGCTTACACCGTATCAAATAGATTTCACAAATAGATTGATTAAGTGTTTTAAATCAAATAGCATATGAAAAATTATACTTTGAATTGCACAACTTTTGTGTTTAATGTTTGCATTTCTGTAAGTGCTACTTACAATATGCCTAGGCATATCTGCAGAAAAATATAAAAACATATGTAATGAAACATCAGTTACTCATTTTATATTCTTTTTCCATATTATCAGACAAAATTTTCAACTTCATAAATTACCCATATGAGAGAAACAAAAGAATTTTCAGGTCTTATGCTTTCCAATTGCCCTAAATGATATAAAAACAAGTGAAAACAATTACATTGGTATTTAAAATTTTTTTTGTTGCAGTCAGTGGCAGATGGTACTGATGACTTCCTCTGAGAATACATCATTACTATTGACTGTTAGATTTTATTCATTGGTACACTCTAATTGTCAATTTTGGAAAAAATCTATTAGGCAAAATATGAGAGCAATTAAATATATTATGACACATCCTTATAGAGAAAGACTATACAGCCATTAACAAATTTAAAATATTTCCATGAGTTGATGTGGTGTGTTTGACAGGATATTATGGTTTAGTGAATAATCCCAAAGAAACAAGATAGCTGTAGTATAACACGTTTAGCCTGAGGTTAATTTGTCTATAAGAGGCTATATTTTTTCCATCTTATATACTCACTTTTCCTGTCAACTTAAAAATATTTTTCTTTCTCTCTGTTTCTAAACCCTAAACTGTGTATCTGGGACTGGGTGTATGGTAGGCAGTCAACTAGTACAGCAGCATACACAGAATTCTTTGGAGACAAAGTTAGAACATGTAAAAGTAAGTGAGTGTGTGTGTGTGTGTGTGTGTGTGTGTTATGTTTGTAGAAAACACTTCTGTAATTGACAATTTAGCAATCCCTTAGGAAATGATGTTTGGGGATCTCAGTTACCCTGAGAATTCTTTGTTGTTGTTAGATATTTTCCTGTAAGACAGAATACATAAATTCTTCATGGTATCAAGAGATGGTTAGTTTTCATATTTCATTGCATATCACATTTAGCAAGGGGTACGATACTTCAGATAAATGGGTTATAGTAAATTTTAGAAAAGAAGATAATTTGATAAATTTTCTAAGAACATGTAATAAATTAGTCAAAATAATATTTCTCAAATAATATTTAAATCAATTATATGTTTTATGTAGAATTAAGTGCTTAGGGAGAAAAACAGATCATCAGTGCTCTCTGCTGACCAAGACGATGAGTTAAGCATGGAAGTGCAGAAGGTTGGCCCAAATAAGTGTATACCAATGTGTGTTAAACTACTAAACGGTGAGTGTTTTGACTACTAACTATACTTCAGCTTATATATACTCATGAAATATTACAGATAAGATAAAGATAAAATAATAATTTTAAACTTGCAAGACTTTTAATTTTTAATTTTTATGGGGTATTCACTATTTTCAAAAAAACTGGATACAATTGCATTTATTGGCTCGTGTTCACATGATATTATATTACTTTCCCTCACAGCTTGTGTTGTACAGATACATGGTATGTGTGATTACTAAACCAGGACAAATCAATAGTTTGATATGAGGAAATTCTAGTTTATTACAAAATTGAACATTTATATCAGTGTTGCCATTGAAATGATTTGTGTAAATGAGATAATTTTATGATATATAATTTCACAATCATCTGAATGTGATAAAGAACTCTGGGAATGGGCTGCTGTTCTTTGCAGTGTTTTATGCTTTTATTAGATTCTATTAAACAGGGGAACTCTGGATACTCTTTACAACCAAATTAGGCTAGAGTCATTTCTTTTCTTTGGCTTATCCTACTTAACCTGCCTAGCATAACTTTTAATTTCTTCTAAGGCCCATCTAAAGATCCAAATACTCAAATATCTCCTTCTTTAAATTCCTGTAGAGAACACTGGGAAGACCTCTTTTTGTTTGTTTGTTTGTTTTTCTATTATCTTAAGAATAAATTATGCTTTCAATGTTGAAAATAATTCTGTTAATATCCTCAATGCAAAACACAAGATTTTACATAGCAACAATTTAAAATAGGTTTGATTATTTTGTTGTGATCATGAAAACACCTAAGAAATAATTTTTCTATAGGGATATTACTAATTCTTTTTAGAAATAGTGTTCCATAACTTAGCTTGTAGTTAAATATTCTACGAAAACTTGAGTAAGAACTTTTAGAAAACTGTGTGATTTTAAAGCCAGGACTTCTGAAAATAACCACTATTAATCTGACCCCTTGCTCTGAAAGCAAGCCTGAGCACATTTTTTGAGTGTTTAATCTAATTTGTCCAACATAATACACGCAGAGCATCGAGAATAGTAATTGTTGCATATAGAGTTCTCAATAAGCACAAGATTATTGACTTAGTAGCTTGTTTGAATGACATTCAAATATCATTGTTTTGAGAAGGCTGTACATGCTATCCAAAATTTGTTTGAAAAGCAGTTCAACCACCCAGTGTAAGTTTGAACTTTATCACATATTTTTATCCCCCCTAGATCATTCTGACTTAAAGTATACTCATGATTATAATCTACACTTTAAGGAATCAGCAAAAGAAGCATATTCAGTTTTAAAAGTTTTTTCCTTATTACTTCTTTACACATATATATTTATAAAATTATCTTTCTTGATCTTAATTATTTAATTTTTTCTTAAACTCATTCACTTACTTTTTAAAAAATGTTATTTTCCTTTAGGTTTCTATTACCCTTTCTTTCTCCTCTTGTTGTATTTCCCTCTCATAACACATCCCAAACTCATTTTTATACTTATCTGCTTCTACAAACATTTACTATACATTTCACATCACTGAATCTCAACTGTTTACAAGACTATAAGAAATATATATATATTCTTATATAACTACATCAGCATTACCAAATTATCTAGAAGAAAATGTATTGGGGAAAGAATTATATCTGAAATAGGTGTCATCATACAGAAAGAGTTTGATTCTCCCAAGGAAAGTACATATATTATTATCTGTTCATTTGGAAATATTTGAGGACCACCAGTATCATTCACCATAAAAAGCACTCAAAAGTCAGTCATCTTTCATACACTGAATAAAACAGCAGAGGGGTTCACAGTCGGGTTGCCTAAACTAGATTTGTTTCTGAGAATGCGTATTTTAAATGTCAAATACAGATTATTGTACGTGTTGTTCTACTTTACAACTTCTTAATCAAGAAATAATATAACATCTCAACTCTTGTATATTACGTAAAAAGTTTCATTATTCAAACCTTATGGGTCTTCTAAATATTTATATAAATAATCAATACTCACTACATTTATAGAATTATATTTTTGTTAGAATATATGAAGTTTTAATTTTTCTGTCAAGAAATTCAGGAAATACAAACTATTTTTCTTAGCAGCACACTACCTGTAAAACATGAAGAGCATTGCATACCTCTACCTGAAACATAATTTTGCTAACTCTAACTTAAGCACAAGTTATCATTGTTATTAGATAGAACTACTCCCTAACCTCCATCATTTAGACATGATAAAAGACATAGTAATGGAAAACCATAAAGTCGTGACAATGTTCATTATAGTGGGTTCAAATGATGACTCACATTTGAAAATTGTGTCACTTATCTTTCTGTTTCTCAATTATTTAGGCACTGCTTTGATCTGATCATTTCTGCACTCACCCTGCTTAATACTCACCAGAACCTCGTATAATATTTTCCTTCTTATAAATTTCCTGTACTATTACATGTATCCCTTAATTTTTAGTTATTGTATCTACTGGGAAGAAAACTATTTCTTATAACCATTGTGTCACTTGAATGACTATTAACTTGAAATATTAGCTAACTTCAGAAATTAAAAATATATCAAGCCAGATATGGTGGTGCAATGCCTGTAATTTCAGTGGCTCTGGAGGCTGAGACATGAAGACCTCAAATTCAAAGCTAGCCTCAGTAATTTAGTGAGGCCCTAAGCAATTCAGTGAGACCCTGTGTCTAAATAAAATACAGGAAAGTCCTGGGGGTGAGGCTCTGTAGTTAAGTGCGCATGCGTTTAATTCCTGGTACCAAAAAAAAAATAAATAAATTGAATATTTGAACAGCCCATTGTGATAAAGCACTTTAAAGACTGGTCATAAATTAACATGAATCAAATTAAGGAGCTACATTTCATATGACAATTAAGTGTCCTATAAACTGGAAAGCAGGACTTGCTCAGCTCTGGACAAGGGAAGGATCTCTCAGTGTTCTCATAAACATGATGAATGAAGTGGGATTATGTTCATTGTGATGAACTCTAAGCTGATTTGAGGAATGTCTGTGAATTAGTAAGTTTTTGAAAAATGAACTTTATATCTCTGAAAAGGAAGAAACAACTTCTTACTTGTGATACTAGTTTTTATTTTCTGTAAATTTGATAGGACAAAAGAGAAATGAAGAATCAATCAGTGGAGATACAGTTCATTTTGCTTGGACTCACAGATGACCCTGTGCTACAAATTGTGATTTTCCTGTTTCTATTTTTCAATTATATCTTGAGCCTGATGGGGAACTTAATTATCATCATCCTCACCTTGCTGGATCCCCGCCTCAAGACTCCAATGTATTTCTTCCTTCGAAATTTTTCCTTCTTAGAAGTTTTGTTCACAACAGTCTGCATTCCACGGTTCCTGATAAGCATTCTCACAGGAGACAAAACAATTTCCTACACTGGTTGTGCAACTCAATTATTCTTTTTTTTCCTATTAGGGATTACAGAGTTTTTCCTCCTGGCTGCCATGTCCTATGACCGCTATGTTGCCATCTGCAAACCTCTGCATTACCCAGTCATTATGAACAGCAGAGTGTGCTACCAACTGGTGCTCAGCTCCTGGACAACTGGACTCTTAATCATCTTTCCCCCTTTGCTTCTGGGACTCAAACTGGATTTCTGTGCTTCCAAAGTGATTGATCACTTCCTGTGTGACACTTCTCCAGTCCTGCAAATCTCTTGTACAGATACACGTTTAATAGAATTGATGGCCTTTGTCTTAGCTGTGATGACACTTGTTCTCACATTGTTTTTAGTGATCCTCTCCTACACATTCATCATCAAAACCATTCTCAAATTCCCTGATGGTCAACAACGAAGGAAGGCTTTTTCTACCTGCTCCTCACACATGCTAGTTGTCTCTATTACTTATGGGAGCTGTATCTTTATGTATATGAATCCATCAGCAAAACAAAGAGTGGCTTTAACTAAAGGTGTAGCTGTGCTCAATACCTCTGTTGCCCCTTTGCTCAACCCTTTCATTTACACCCTGAGGAACCAGCAGGTGAGAGAGGCTCTCAAGCATTTGCTCCAAAGGTTTTGTTCTTTTCAAAACAGCAAGACAGAGTTTAGACATAAATAATATTTTTTGGAATATGAATGAGAAAATTCAATATGGTTATCTTTTGCATTGCTTAAGATCTCTGCCATTTTTTCCCTTGACTATTTATATTTCATTAGGTTTGCTCTCTCTATCTGCACCTCTCTCCTTTTCTTTCTGAGTGGATCTTTCTAATCTCTAGGAATAAATTGCCTTTTTCAATCCAGAATATCAAATTCCATCTTTACCTAGAAATGTCTATTCTCATAAAGGGCTGTTTTATATACTGAATGCTTTTGGCAAGTGAAACTTGCTAGACATAGTTAGTTAAATATTTTGATACATATGTTAATCACTAAGCATTGCATTTGCTCTTAAGTATTTTGCATTGCTAAATTTGACAGATACACAAAACATGATGATTTATTATGTAATGTAACTGATATTGTGATAGAAAAAGTAAAAAAATCTAAGTAATTTTATAATTTAAAGTCATCTTTCAAGAAGAATCATCACTTAAAATGAATCTTGAAAAATGAATAAGGAAAATAAAAATTCAAGGGTTTTGCAATGAGAGTTATAACACATGAAAAGGATGGATGTTCTACTGGAAAAGTTTCTCTTGTGGAATCATAATAATTACAATAAGTTATTTGTAAACATGAATAGATGTCATTTGCAGTAACAATATTTGAACACCAGGCTTTGGATCTAAATTTATAGTCTCTGACCACTATAGATGATACTAACTCATGAAAGAAATTCAACCTACAATTCATTTATATCTTGGCTTGTGGAAATATTTATATATTTAAGGCATGTTTATAAAATAACCTCCACCTGCCTTTGAATCAAAGTATACACAGATGATCTTTAGTCACTGTAGATTAATCATGCCCGTTCTAAAATTTCATTTGAAAGAAACTACACTGTTTTAATTTCATGTCTGACTTCTTTTTTTCAACATAGCAAAGTTCACCCATGCTATTGCATGCAAACATAGCTCCTTCTGTATGCTGTTGTGATTTAGCAGCATGTCTCCTGTCCTTTGGAAATAGTCCATTTTTCCTCCCTTATGCCAATATGGTTATGCATTACTTCATACCTCTGCCATTTTTTCCCTTGACTATTTATATCTTGTTAGGTTTGCTATGTGAATTGCTAAGAATTGCATCTACTCTTAAGTATTTTGTATTGCTAAAATTGACAGATACACAATTTTATTCTCTGAAGGAATCTCTCCACAAAGTGAATCATTTTCTTTGGTGTGAAAAGTGAGTAAATTGAAATGCAAATCCTTAAAAATTATCCTTCCATGTGTCTTTTTGAAATCAAATACTTCAAAGAGGTGTTAATAGGAATAGGCTGTTCTCATGTCTTGTTGAGTCCACTCCTCAATTTCCATCATCTAGGCAGAGAAGTTTAAGAAATTATCCCTCAAGAAAAGAAGGACATCTGTAGAGGAATACATTCCATATTTTGTGGCTCTCTTTATGAGCCCACTTCATCAAAAAAATAAATTAACTAATTAATTAAACGAGATTACTTGTTTTTGTAATTCAACAGACTCCAATACTCTACTTGCTTTTCAAGACTTGAGGGAGCCAAAAGCCAAACTTTGAGAGTTGATTATAGAATGTTGAGAAAACTAATACTGAATATTTCAGGTTGGAGGCCTGAAGAGAAGGTGAAGAACGTGTTTAATGGGAAATAGCAATGAATGTCTGTAATTTCTGAGAGAGTGCTTTGGATACTGCTGTTTACCAGGTGACGAGTTCTGTTTCCCCACGTTGAAGAATAACATTAGAGAAGCACCTGAGACAAGAATATAAAGCATGGTTTATTTAAAAAGCAGTGACATAGACTTCTCCTGGCAGAGAGAAGGCAGCCATAGTTGGTATCCTGGTATCCCCAGAGGTGAAGGCGTTCTGGCTTTTTTTTATAGGCATTCGGCTTCCTTTGTTCTCCTGCTCTCTTCCCCTGCATATTTTTCTCCTTCCTGCTTTCATGATTAAACCCAGGTGATTCTCTGTGGGATGGCAAAAGATGAGAAGCAGATAGGCTGGAAGGGCCAAAGTGGGGTGATCTGGGCAGAAAGGGGGTGTAATTAACAACTCCCTATAGGGAAGGACCATCCCTGGGACAGGTTACCTTAGCAACAGGTTGGCACAGGGGCAGGTTATCTTGATAAGGGTAGAGGAAGGGCTCTGAAGGCATTAGCATTTTGATCCCTCTACAACTTCCAGACTTACTCAGATTGGCCTCCTTGATCCAACCTGACTAAATTTATTTATATATACTGAGTGCCTGTCTAATTCTGGCTCCACTTTTCAAAACCTTAGCAGCAAATTAGATAATTCTCAAACAATTAATTAGAAGATACTCTGGATGTCCTGTTAACTCAACAGCCTGAATACAAACCCCTCTGGAGAACAATAACTTTTGCTTCTCTTCTCACTTCCAAGTTTTGCAAAAAGTCCTCTCATGGCTTTAACATACCATACTGAGAAGGAAACTCTGATAAGTGGCCTCCTAATTGGTCATCTGCTCTTAGAGAATGACTAGGAAGGTCATGTGTGAGGTTGACTCAGCTACATATAATTCAACGTAGGTTGTATGAAAACCAAAGCCATGGTCAGGAGTGCAAATCACTGCTTCTGTCACTGGCTGGACTCAAAGTGTGATATTGCTGGTGCAGTGTCACATGCCTGTAAGCCCAGCAGTTCAGGAGGCAGAGACAGAAGGATCGTGAGTTCAAAGACAGCCTCAGCAAAAGTGATGTGCTAAGCAACTCAGTGAGACCCTGTCTCTAAATAAAATACAAAATAGGGCTGGGAATGTGGCTTAGTGGCCAAGAGTTCATTCCCCAGTACCAAAAAAAAAAAAAGAGTGATGTCAGTGTAGTGGACAGGTTCAGAGGGATGAGAAGTACTTTCAATCAAGTTTCCTTGATCATATAGTGTTGTTTGAAGTTCCTGACCATTATGAATGCTTAAATCCATGAAAACTACTCATGTTGATGTCCTGGTTCGTTTTACAGGGCATAGTAGATGATTTCTGATACAGGGAAGAATCAGGAAAAAGAGCAAAAAACGTAAGAAAATATTTTACTATTGAAGCAATTGTATTTTGCCAAGCTAAAACAGGTCTGGGTTTTAAAATCTATATGTGTTCCATGTAGAACAGTATCTCTATTCCAAGATCTTCTAGGACAAATTCTTCTCAATCATTGATTCACAAACCCTGGGATGAAAACTATGCTCATTCATGCATTCATTCATTCATTATCTCACCAAACAACTACCCAAGAACTTGTATCATACTAGACAAAATGGACAACTCCTGGAAAATGAATACCAGTAGAGTGAGGTCTATAAAATAAAATGTCATAGTACAAAAAATATATTTGGATACTAAAACACGTGATAGAGAATTTTAAGTATTTAGAGGGTCAGGAGATTTTTTTTCCTTAATAAATATTTTTTGCTTACTCTTTATCTAAAGAAGCCAAAGTCCACTAACATAAGGAATTTAAGTTTCAACTATGAGAAAGTTAAAGATCCTCTCCAGTCCAGTAGGGCATTGTTAGTAATGGGTAGGATAAATACGGATAAGCAGGAGGTCACAGGGACACAATCACAGAACGATATAAAATCAGCTTTCTCAGGCAGACAGAACATGCAGTCAGCTTTCTCTAGAGAACAGGGTGTCTCAACCTGATCCCAAGGGGGAACCACAAACCACAAGGGCAGAACAAGGACTGCCCCCCTTTCCACGTGGAATTCAGGCCTTGAAACAAAAACCAATTGGTAAATATTCCCAGGCAAACTGAGCACTTAAGAAGGGCCCTATCAAAATACCACCATGGTGGTACTCAATTTGGTCTGTAGGACTGATACATCCAGGAACTAAAGGAGTATACGGACTCAACAACCAGGAAACACAGGGAATGTTCTCTCTCTGGAAAAGGACCATTCAGTGTCTACACTGAATATTCTTTTGCTTTCAATAAACCTTTTTGTTTGCAGCCATGCGAGGAAGAAAGATCAGGCTATCACTAATTGTTAGAGTCTGTAAACAAGTCAAAATAACACCTGGCATTTTGCCAGGGGAATGTTAGAGTTCGTAAACAAGTCTGGATGGTGCCTGGCAAAATGCCAGAGGGAGTGGTTTGAGAAGTAACAAAAGCGAGCCATTAAGTGTGGAGATTCCTTATTGGTTAACTGATGTATCTAGTTTATGCTAATTAGATAAGCTGTGTGGAATGTATAAATACTGCTCCTGTCCTGCAATAAACGGCTCCCACTCCTGCTGTATCAACATACACAAGTTTTTCGTCACCCCCGGTTATTTTGCTGCAGCAGCCGGACTGCGGCAACTAATCTTGCCTAATCAGGACACAGGAAACAAGGGACCTACTCCCTCCTGTGATATTCCTCACCTTCCCATGACATTAGGACAAAGTGGACTGAAGCAAATACACTCAAGCAAATACTTCTTGTCTGTGCTCTATGGCTTCATACTTTCTAGATAAACATCTAGAACTTTCCAAGGGCAAGAGTAGTTGAATTTCTCAGTTAAAAAGAGAGAAAATTCCATCTTTCTTCTACCTTTTTGTTTTGTTTAAGCTCTCAACAGATAGAATGATGTTCACTCACAACAGAAAGGCCCTTCATGTTTAAGTCAGTGCATAAATTCAAATGGGAACACCCTAACAGTCATACCCAGAAATAAAATTTTATCAGTCTTCTGGGTATCCCTTAACCCAGCCAGGATGACACATATAATTAACTAGCCCACCCTTAATTCTTCTAGAACCAGGTTAAGAGGGAAAAGGTATAGTTTGATATATTTTTAAAATATTTGAGAAGGACTAACAAAACAAGCCATAAGCTGATTATTTTTAATTGACCCTATAATGTGTAACCAGGCTTTGTGTGGCATAAAAGATAAAATATTGAATCATACAAAGGGCCTGACAGTACGACTTATAGGTCATAAATTCTATGTGATCTCAGTTCTTGGGTTTTCCTGACACAGTCAAAATATTTCTGTCACTGAAATCTCCTTAATGTCTTTGTTTGAGCATTACTATTTTAATGAGCAAATCCTAAACATATGACTTAATCTTAAGCCTATCTGTACTGCAGGACTGCACATAATCCTTAGCCTATGAAAGACCCGCCGATTCCCTGTCCAAGAAAGACGCACGAGGCACTGGCTGCAAAAGCAAGAGGCGATTTATTGCTACACAGGCGCCTGCGGGTGCTCAGCGAGACCTCAGCCGGAGCTGCGGCGAACTGGCACACCGGGCTCTAGGGCACAGATCTTTTATAGAGAGCAGGGGGTTAGTTTTTAGCTTAGCACAGTAACAGTTATTCTATTGGTTCCTCTGAATTCAGCCTTTAGGTCACCTGGGGGGGGTAAACTTGTTTTCCCACTTTAGTTCTCGGAAAAACCATAAAATTGCATCCTGTCCTTTTAGTTCCTGTTTTTACCCTGTTTGCTCAAGTTTGGCCCTTCCGGGGTTATCTATATGGAACATCTTGTGGTGGCATTGTGCAAGACTTGAAATGCTACGTGCAGCTGGTGGGGTTTTGACATGGGGGTTGTGTAAGAGAACATCTTGCAGCTTCAGGGCACAGGGGTTAGATTTCCTAATGTTGGGCCTGGGGCCTTGGGGTCCTTCACCTAGTCTATGTGTGTGAGCTTTTGTCAATTTTTTATAGCATTTTATCACCTAATAACATAATTTTAAAAATTATTATGTTTATTTTTTAGTGTGCCTCCATCCAGTTCATGCAAATTAAAGTCTCTGTCACTTTTCTTGACTATAGTTTCTCAAGCATGTAATAGAGTGCTTGAAATGAAGTTCGTACCAAAAACAAACAAAAATAACCTTTGCTTACTAAATACAAGTGTAGAGAAGCCATAATAAACTAAAGGGATCAATAAAGCTAATGAAAAATGAAAGAAAACAACAGCCCACAAAAATATATATGGTCAGTCAAAAGCTGAAAATTTTTACTGGAAAAATGTGATTACAATTTTAGGAGATGTTGACAATAAGTCTTGAGTTTCTCTTCATCTCAGTACTCAGACAAGACCACTAGGAAATAAAGCTTCAGAAATTTTATAATGATGTTTGAAGATGCTGGGAATTTTCTTGGGATCCCCACCACACCAATTTTCTTGGCATCCCCATTACTCTTTTTCCCCCTTATTTTGTTTTGGCTTCTGTATATGATGAGAGCAATCATTTATGAATCTGGCTTATTTCACTTAGCATTATATTCTCCAGGTCTATCCATTTATAGCAAATGTCATGATTTCATTCTTCTTTATGACTGAATAACAACTCCATTGTGTTTATATATCACATTTCCTTAATCCATTCATCTGTTGATAGGCACTTAGCCTTGTTCTATGATTTGGTTAATGTGAATTTCACTGAGATTAACATTGGTTTGCATATATCACTGTAGTGTGCTAATTTTAGTTCTTAAGGATAAATTCTGAAGAGTGGAATAGCTGGGACATATAGTAGTTCCATTCCTAATCTTTTGTAGAACCTCCATACTGCTTTCCTGAGTGGCTGTGTGAATTTACAGTCCCACCAACAGTCTATCAGTATACTTTTTTCTTCACATTCTCAACAGAATGATTTATTATTTGTATTCTTCATGATTACAATTCTAATTGGAATGTGATGAATTTTCAATACAGTTTTGATTTGCATTTCTTTCATCTTCATGGATGCTGAATTATTTGTGTGTATTTGTTGGCTATTTGTATTTCATCTTTTGAAAAGTTTCCATTTAGTTCTTTTGCCCAGATATTAATTGAGGTATTTATTTTACCTGTGCTGTTTATGTTCTTTATATGTTCTAGATATTAATCCCCTGTCAGAGGAGTAGCTGGCAAAATTTTTCTTCCATTCTGTATGTTTCCTTTTCATGCTCTTAATTATTCCCTTTGTTGTACAAGAGCTTTTCAATTTGATTCCATCTTACTCATTTATTCTTGGTTTTGTTTCTTGAGCTTTGTAGATCTTCTTTGGGAAGATGGTGCCTGCACCAATACATTGGGGTGTTGACCTCATGTTTTCTTCTTACAGTTGCAATGTTTTGTATCTAATTTCTGAACCTTTAATTCACTTCTAGTTGACTTTAGTGCAGGATGAGAGATCAGGATCTAGTTTTATTCTTCTATATATGGCTGATCAGGTTTCCAACCACCATTTGTTAAAGAGGCTAGCTTTTCTCCAACAGTATATATATATATATATATATATATATATATATATATATATATATATATATGTATTTATATATGTAATTTTTAAAAATTTATTTGTTCTAACCAGTTATACATGACAGCAGAATGCTCCTTGATTCATTGTACACAAATGGAGCACAATTTTTCACTTCTCTGGTTGTTCACAAAGTAGGGTCACAGGGTCACACCATTTGTGCAATCATACATGTACCTAGGATAATGATGTCCATCTCATTCCACTATCTTTCCAATCCCTCTTTCCCTCCCCTTCTCTCTTGCCCCTTTGGCTAATCCAAAGTTCCTACATTCATCCCCTGACCCCTCCCCCCACTATGGATTAGCATCCACATATCAAAGAAAACATTTGGCCTTTGGTTTTGGAGATTAGCTTACTTTGCTTAGTATAATGTTTTCTAGCTCCATCCATTTACCTGCAAATGTCAAAATTGTATTCTGTTTTATTGCTGAGTAATATTCCATTGTGTATATATACCACAGTTTCTTTATCCATTCATCTATTGAAGGACATTTATGTTGGTTCCACAGTTTGGCTATTGTGAATTTTGCTGCTATAAACATTGATGTGGCTGCATCACTGTAGTATGCTGTTTGTAAGTCCTTTGGGTAGAAACCACAGTGTGGCATACCTGGGTCAAATAGTGGTTCCATTCCAAGTTTTCTAATGAATCTCCATACTACTTTCCAGAGTGGTTGTACCAATTTGCAGTCCCACTAGCAATGTTTGTGTGTACCTTTTCCTCCATATCCTTGCCAACAGTTATTGTTGCTTGTATTTTTGATAACTGCCATTCTGACAAGAGTAAGATGAAATTTTAGAGTAATTTTGATTTACATTTTTCTAATTACTAGAGGTGTTGAATATTTTCCTCATATATCTGTTGATTAATTGTATATAGTCTCCAGGATATATAAAGAACTCAAAAAACTTAACACCAAAAAACAAAAAGAAACAAACAAAAAACTACCAACCCCATCAATAAATGGGCTAAGGAGTCCAACGTATATTTTTGACACCTGTGTCAAACATCAGATGGCTCTATGTTTGTGGGTTTGTCTCTGTGCCTTCTATTCTACTTCAATGATCTGTATTGTTTTGATGCTAATAACATGTTGTTTTTGTTATTATAACTTCATAGCATAATTTGGCCTTAGATATTCTAATGCATCCAGTCTTGCTCTTTTTGCTTAGGATTGCTTTTGTTATTCTGGGTCTCTTAAACTTCCAGATGAATTTCAGGAGTGTTTTTTCTTTTTCTGTGAATAATGTAAAAATATTTGAGAAGCATGAAGAACATGAAAGAGAATAAATAGGTATAACCCACTAACCAGATTGTCATATAAATAAAGGTTTATCAAATTGTGGTTATTTCTTATTAAAATGTTGAAATGATTTTAAATAAATGTAAAGCCAAGATGAATCATAAGATGAGGAAAGTTGACATGGCAATTAAATATTCTACTTTATAATGAGGATGAAATTAGTTAAAATAAGTAATAATATTTTCTTAAAGTATAAGAAAAATATGTACATTATAATAGTGATTCTTTAACTTATTATAATAGAGTAATCCTTAGTTTACAGGTAACCAACATCTAACAATGACAAAGTATTAACAATCAAAAAGACATACATAAAAATTTTATATTTTAAAAACATAATTAAATATGATTTAGATTAGGGTTCAGGTTTTGTAACAAAGTACATTTCATAGTTATTTTTGTTGTTCATGAAATATTACATAATAATAAAATATTACATAATTGCAATCAATGGAAATAAATAATTTGTAGAATAGCATTGAGCATTGTAGATTCTCTGTGGTATACAAAAGGAATGTAGCCATTCTCGAGGGAGATCCACAATAGAGAAAAGTTAGGAAGCTACTAAGAAACTGAAGGATGGCTAACAGAAATCCCTCAAGGTCAATAAGACAGAAGAGATGTGGCTTGGACTTTATCTTGTTCCCATGAGATCAAATCTTCAGAAAACAAAAGAAACAGACTTGAAGTATTTATATTTGAGATATAAGGTACAACCAATTGAAAACAGGATTATGATGTAAGAATCTATACTTATAATACCCAAAATTGTCTTATCTTTCTCTGTTCTTTATTTAAATATTACTTTCTTAAAATACTAGATCAAATGAATGAAGGGGAAGATAGTATATTGTTACATTTTCTGAAGGTTTCTGATGTTACATTTTTATTTCCTAAAATATTTCCCTTTCATCATCATAAAATAGGGAAAATAGAAAATCAAATTTGATTAGCATGAACTTTACTAATGTCTGTCCTTCACAGCATAAATTTGATTACGTAAAATATGTAAAAGTCAGGTGTCAGGACTTAGCCGACCAAATCCACAGCATAGTATACTCAGGGCAGTGTTTGAAGAGCTGGGGACTAACTGAATGGGTTAAGATGAATGGGAGAGGTCTTCCTGTACATATCTAGATATCCTGATGGATTAGTGGATCCATGAAATGAGTGCCTCATGTGGGACAAAATGTCTAAGGAAGAAAACATTTTTCCATAAAACTTAATGGCTAAGGAAGGATGATGTTCAAATGGAAAATATACTGTGCTCTAATCCAAGTGACAGAGATGCCAAGATCTAAGGCAAGTATTAATTTCAAATTTATGCTTCAAAGCAAAATGAAAAATAAATATATGTTCCTTTAAGCTCATGAATGAAAAATGTCTGTGTAATGTGTGCCCCATGTGTGTGTATATATGTGTATACATATATGTGTATATATGTATACACATATATTTCTAAAAAAATCATCAAAGACATCAAACATTAAAGATTTTAATAGAATTATAAGATAAATCAAGAAGTAAACTCATTCCCTGGTTGCTATATGAAATAATCACATTACTTATCTCACAGTAAATTTATATATATACTATGTATATAATGTTCCTGTGTTATCTTGATAATTATTCCAAAACAGTAATATTAAAATACAATGAATAATTAAATCAAATAATTTATATTTTTAAAATGTATTTCATATTTTAATAGAATGATTAATTGATTTCTTATATCATAAAAGGAATAATGAGTTCTTATTTTTTACTTTTATTTTACTTTTACTTTTGCCATTTGATCAAATCAAGATAATTTATTTTTGTTTTTAGGTTGTACTATGAGCTTACATATTCACCATGGGAAAAGAAAGAAAGATGCATGATTCATTTAACTTTTTCAACAAAAAAGGTAATAATATTTTGCAGAAATTTGACTCAACATAAAAATTATTAGTTTTATTCAACATCGCTCAATCATGTGGCTTAATTTATAAAAATTCCCTAAACACTGTTGCTAGATTTAAAATAAAAGAACCAGTAGCAAACAAGCTGGCCTTACAAATATGTCATAAAATATAATGCAGGCCTGCAAGGTAGACTGAACTGTGACCACTCACAGAACAGGCCCAGCGGCCTGCTGAGGGGCAGAGCTGCCAACCACGCCTGCAAGGTAGGCGGGCCTGCGACCCACCGGCAGAACAGGCGCAGCGGCCTGCTGAGAGGCAGAGCCGCCCCCTCCCCCCTTACATACATGAAGAAGTGAGGGGAAAGGGAAAAATAATACAAGGGGGACAAATGAATGACAGTAGAGGGGTTAGAGAGAGAAGAGGGGAGGGGAGGGGAGGGGGGATAGTAGAGGATAGGAAAGGCAGCAGAACACAACAGACACTAGTATGGCAATATGTAAATCAATGGATGTGTAACTGATGTGATTCTGCAATCTGTATATGGGGTAAAAATGGGAGTTCATAACCCACTTGAATCAAAGTGTGAAATATGATATATCAAGAACTATGTAATGTTTTGAACAACCAACAATAAAAAATTAAAAAAAAATAAAATATAATGCAAAGAGAGTAATAATGTAAATAAAATTGTTAGAGATAATGGAAGATATTTTAGAATTGTATCAATAAGGACTATATTGTTCATAATAATTATATCTTTCTTCTCTGTGTAATTTCTTTTATCCCCAATATCTTTAAAAGAGGAAAAAGGAGAGACCCAGAGACAGGGAAAAAGAGAAAGAAAGAGAGAGAGAGATGAACCATACAGTGATCACAGAATTTGTGCTTCTAGGACTTTCTGATGATCCTAAACTTCAGATTGTAATTTTCCTGTTTTTATTTATCACTTACATATTAAGTGTCACTGGGAATCTGACTATCATCACTCTAACCTTGGTGGATTCCTGTCTACAGACTCCTATGTATTTCTTCCTCCGGAACTTCTCTTTTTTAGAAATCTTATTTACAACTGTTTGTATCCCTAGGTTTCTAGGCGCTATTGTCACCCAGGATAAGACCATTTCCTATAACAATTGTGCAGCACAACTTTTTTTCTTTATCTTCATGGGAGTGACAGAATTTTACATTCTCACTGCCATGTCCTATGACCGCTATGTTGCCATCTGCAAGCCCCTTCATTACACAACCATTATGAGCAGGAAACTCTGCACCCTGCTTGTGCTGTGTGCCTGGGCGGGTGGGTTTCTGACCATTTTCCCACCCCTGATGCTTCTACTCCAGCTGGATTACTGTGCTTCCAATGTCATTGATCACTTTGCATGTGATTATTTTCCCCTCTTACAACTGTCTTGCTCAGATACATGGCTCCTAGAAATCATTGGTTTCTACTTTGCTCTGGTTACTTTGCTATTCACTTTGGCATTAGTGGTTTTATCTTACATGTACATTATCAGGACCATTTTGAGAATTCCCTCTGCCAGTCAGAGAAAAGAGGCTTTCTCCACCTGTTCCTCTCACATGATTGTCATTTCTATTTCATATGGAAGTTGTATATTCATGTATGCTAATCCCTCTGCCAAAGAAAAGGCATCACTGACTAAAGGAGTAGCTATTCTCAACACCTCTGTTGCCCCCATGCTGAATCCTTTCATCTACACCCTGAGGAACCAGCAAGTAAAGCAAGCCTTCAAGGATGTGGTCCACAGAGTAGTATTTTCTACAAATAAATAAAAGAAGTTTTTGTAAAAAAAATAACAAGGGACACTATAAAAAGCAACTTAGTAAAATCTTGAAATTCATAAATATCTTTACTAAATATTCTTGTTCTCTAATAATTTCTTTAAATGTCACATTATACTTAATTTGAAATTTTTTCTGGTCCATTTCTTCCACTTCCACACCCAAGGACATCCAACATATTGTTCACCAAGTTATTTAAATGTATGACAAAGTTTTCCAATACAGAATTTTTTCTTGAAATGGCATGTATTTATTTAAAATATACTCTATGATGTAGTAAATAGTTTTAATTCTGTTTATATCACCACATTGTACTTCAGATGGAATTTATCTCATGTTTTCAAGGTGAATATTAATGTCATAATGTATTTAAATCTACATGTTCTGTATCTTGATTCATTAGATTCAGTCCCTATAGGTAATGTGTTCTATTGCATTGTATCTTTAAATGTACAGATTTGTGAAATTTAAAGGGCATCACTTTCATTTTCTCTGTAAATTGAGTTGCTTGTTTAATATACAAATATAAATTTAAGTTTCATTATAATTATGTTAACATATGATTATCAACTCAACAATTAAACTTTTGTCTTGAGTTTCATCAGTTAATAATTATACCACAGGAGTATTTCAAATTAAATTGTTCCATTTATAAATTTTTTCCCAAGTAATGTTGAGTAGAAAACTGGAAGACTAATATATTTTATTTCTAAATTTGTAGACTAGTATAATTTACAAAGTAAAATACACAATGAATTTAAATATTTATAAAATAAAAATCATTATACTGATTTTAAAACATTTCAAAGAATTCTTAGCCCTTACCTCACAACTATCTGCTAATATCTGGAAATCAAAGGATTCTAATATAAGAAATTAAAATGTTGTACTGGGGTTGTGGCTCAGTGGGAGCACACTTGCCTAGCATATGTGAGGCACTGGGTTTGATTCTCAGAACTACCTACAAATAAATAAAATTAGGGTCTATGAACAACTAAAAAATATATTATATTTAAAAAAGAAATTAAAATGTTAATGTCTCTCTGAGACATTAGGAATTCTTATGATTTATAGATGAACACATGGCTTTGAATTAAATGTTTCTGGTAGCTTTTTGAATTAAATATTTCCACAGAACTTTCACATATGTATTACATACATTTTTTAAAAATAAGTCCTCCAGAATATGGTTCAGCAATTGAAAAATTTCATTCTTGTTCTTATGCAGTCCTAAGCAAGAGAGAATAAAATAAGAAAATAGTTTATCACAATGTAATTTTATAAGTTTTATGTCTCTATGAGGAATATATTGTGTATATATTTTAGATTAATTTTTATACATATTTGGACACAATACCTTTTTTATATTTATTTATTTTTATGTAGTGCTGAGGATCAAACCCAGTGCCTCGCATGCACTAAACAAGTGCTCTACTACTGACAATCCCAGCCTCTATAATGTATATATTTAAAAATGTATTGAAATATAAATAATAACAGTTAATTCACAACATTAACAATTCACATAATTTTACCAATAAGAAAGATAAAATAATTGTTATTTTTATTCTTGCACCAGGATAATAGCCATGATATAGATTACATGTATGTGTGTGTGTGTGTGTGTGTGTATATATATATATATATATATATCAAAGCCTTAGATAAATATACATGCCTCTTATAGCTAAGATTTTCTCATTTGGGGGGCGGGGGTCAGTACCAGTGGTTGAACTTAGGAACACTCAAACAATTAGCCACATACCCAGCCCTATTTTGTATTTTATTTAGAGACAGGGTCTCATTAAGTTGCTTAGTGCCTCAAAGTTGTTGAGGATGGCTTTGAACCATCAATCTTCTTTCATCAGCTTCCTTATGACAGACATAACAGGTGTGCACCACTGTACCTGGCTAACATTCTCTTAATACTTAAAATTGTCAGAAATTGCTAACCACATAAAATTATATGTCTTTGCAAACTCTTATGGTATTTGTAGCAATAGTTTTACTAGTGGCTAATGAGTTATCAAAGCTGTCACAGAAATAGTGTGAGTGGTTAAATACTTTTAAACTGAACTGCCATGTCAAAACAAAAGCTGTGCTTCTGATCAAACTCAGTAAAAAAAAAGAAAAGAAAGAAAAAAGAAAAATTTTTTGTTTCTTAAGTACAGTTTGGTCTGTTCATCTCTAACAAAAAAAGGAAAAAGTTAATTGTCTATTTATTTACATAATCCATAGAATTACTGAGTTTTAATTTGGTGAATTCTTATTAAGTGAAATTAAATGATGTACTTTATTATCACCCAATAAATTATAAGAAATATGGCATATGTTTTTCCTTATAAACATGTGGAGGAGTATTTGTTGAATTTTTGAGTTATCATATTTGTTCTTAAATTACCTTCAACAAAATTTTAAGAAAATTAGACACACTAAATTTTCAAAGCCCACACTAAAATTTTGAAATTATTTTCTTATTGTAAGATTAATGTCATGGAAACTCAAATCAGAACCACAATGAGCTCTCACTTCACTCCAATAATAATGGCTACTATCCTGAAGATTTTGATAAATATTGGTGAGGATCCGGAAAAAATGTGAATGTTCACACATGGATGGTGAGAAAGCAAATTAATGTATTATTTAGGGAAAATGGTGTTTCCTCAAAAATTAGAAATATAAATTCATATGATCCACAATCCCACTACTAGTTATATATCCAGAGGCATCTGCATTTCCATTTTTGTTGTAGCAGTATTCACAATAGTCAAGAAATGGAAAGAATCTGTCAACTGACAAGAATAAAAAAAATGTGGTTCATAATGACTATTCTTTAGGCACAGAAAAAAAATAAATTCCATTGTTTGCAAAAACATGGATAGAACTGGAGATCATTATATTCAGTTAAATAAGCTAGAAACAGAGAAAAGTAATGCATGATCTCACTCATGATATATATATATATATATATATATATATATATATATATAATTTCATAGAAGGTGAGTTGAATGGTAGATGGTAGTTACAGAGGCAAGAATTGGGAAAATAGGAACAACAGGGAAATGTTGACCAAGATATACTAAATTACAGTTAAATAGAAGCAAAACTCTGATGTGCTATAGCACAGCAGGGTGACTACAAATAACAATAATGTACTGTGTATATAAAAAATTAGAATGGAATATTTGAATGTTTTCATCATAAATGATACATGTTAAAGAAGATTTCTATCTTTAACCCAATTTAAACTTTACACAATGTACACATGTGTCAACAGATTCCATGGCACTCTATTATAATGCATAATGTTTATGTTTTACATATGTTTTAAAATGAATTTACTTTTAAAAATAAAATACAAGGAAACTTTCATTTTTCTGGGAAAGTTTATCTTGTCTTCATTTCTGAAAGACAACTTTACCGTGTCCAATATTACTTGTTGACAGGAGTTTTTTGTTGCTGTTTTTATGTTGTTGTTTTTTTTCCCCAGCTCTTTGCATTCATAATTCCACTTCACCTTCTAAGATTTCAGCTGAGAGGTCTTCTATAGGTGTACTTAATCTCACTTACACTTTATTTGCTTCTTTTCTTTTGCTGCTTTTAAGATATTCTATTTCTCTTTCATCTTTGATAGTTTGATTACAATATGTCTTTATTTGAATTGATCCTTATTGGTTACCTTTGCCCCCCTTCCCTGAATATTCTCAAGGTTTGTAATGTTTTCATTATTTCATTTCTGAAATAATCTTTCTATCAATTTATCTTTCGCTACTATCTTTTGAATGCTAATGACTTAGACATTTCTTCATTTTTATCACTGTTTCATAAATTCTATGAACTTTTAAATTTTTTTTAGTTTCTTCTTCTAACACATTTCTTCCCTCAAATATATTTATTTGAAAATTATCTTCTCTCTTATTTCAGTTTCAGACAGATTCTTTTTTTAATCAGTTTTGATATTAATGCTCCATATTGCATTTTTATTGTATTTTCAATATTTATTTGATTTTCCTGTTATTTCAATCTCCGTTAAATTTATCTAATATATTTCTGAACTGTTTCTCTGTATTTTATTGATTTTCACTGAGCTTCCTTGAAAGAGCTATTTTGAATTCTTTGTTATGTAGTTTATACATCTCTCTTTAGAGTCAGTCATCGATGCCTTATGCCTTTTTTATTCATGCTTCTTCAATTGTTCTTAATCCTTCTGATCATGCATTGATGTCAACTGGTTGAAAATGTATGCATTTGTTCCAGCCTTTTCAATATCACTTTGTTAAAAGACATCTTTTAAAAATAAGTTTATTCAGATTTTCTGAGTAGACCACCTGGTGTATTCCCTAAGCCCATAAACACTGCAGACATTGCCACAGGATTGCCACAGCTGGCAACGTGGGCTGTAATCCTGTGGCCTTCTAATCTTGGGCTGACAAGAGTAGCTCAACACTGGAATGTAATTCTGTGGCCATTGAGCTGGCACAGTGCTGGGGGAACCTGAAGCCCACAACTAGTGTGATCTTTCATCCATGAGATTTGTCCAAAACCCAAGTCCACTGCGCTTGGCTTGTGGTTTTGAGAACCAGAAAGTGAGTGAATCTCAATGGATTTGTTGTGTCTTTTGTTCCAGAGTGAATCTAGAAGCTCAGTCCATAGGTCCAATCTTAAGCCAGTAGTCTACCTGGTGCTGTGTTTATTGTGGTAGGTCCGGAATTGAATCTAAGGCCAATTCCTATGTTCATTTACCTCTCTTTTTCCCATGTAGATGGTGTCGCTCTCCACACTGTGTAGCCTGGGGTTGGGGAGATGTGACAAAGATAATATAAAACCATGCATCATATCCTCTTTGATGTGTCAGATTTTATTCTTACACTTCAATCGGGTTCTGTTGATGTTTTACGTGGTTGCCTTGGCTGTTGTTAAACTAATTGCATATGAGTATAGCTGTACAAATTATAAAGCAATGATGGATAGAGAATCCTATACCACCATCTTGCTCTGCCATTCACAAAATTCCAATCCCCTTTCAAAGCAATGGTGGGATCTGGTAGCTGAACTATGTTTCGTTGGCTTAATATCAAGTCACTAATCATCTCCAGAGCACCTTGGAGACAAGTGAGCATGTTATTAAAAAGTAAGTGTCTTCTTAGATTTTGGGTAGATGTGTAACAGATCAGTCAAAATTAAAATGAGGGCTGGTGCTGGGATTGTAGCTCAGTGATAGAGCGCTCGCCTAGCCCGGGGAGGGGGGGGCACCTGGGTTTGATCCTCAGCACCACATAAAAAAAAAAAAGAAAAGAAAGGCATTGTGTTGTGTTCATCTACATTTGAAAAATAAATATATATATTTTTTAAAGTGAGGGCTGGGGTTGTGGCTCAGTGGTAGAGCACTCACCTCGGTGTGTGAGGTACTGGGTTGAATTCTCAGCACCACATATAAATAAATGAATAAACTAAAGATCCATAAACAACTAAAGAAAAAATATTTTTAAAAATTAAAAATGAAATATTAGGAGGTTAGGAGAAAATCTATAAGTGTAATAGAAACTAAAAATAAAGAAATAAATATTGAAAATTATAATGAGCATGTGGTTGTGAAATAAGAGAGGCAGGCCATTCACCACTTAAGATTGTGAGAAAATATTTTAAAGACGTGTATATATAGTAGGATATTTACATAAAATCCTATGCTTTGTCTAATAGAGATTCATCTTATTTTTCCACTAAAAATATTAATAAGGTTACACTACTGACAAATACACAGATGATGGGGATTATATATTTAACTACTTTCTTCTTCAAGCATTTATATGAATAAAAGTTGCCTCATATAGTTTTTATTCTGTTCAGAAAAATGAGATAAGAAAAATGTTTAGTCAATTTCAATGCCTGATAATTAATAAATCTCAAACAACGATTTCGTATTTATTACTGTTAAAGAGTTAGGGAGAAAAATAGGAAAATAATCCCTATTTGCATTTAAAAACTGAGGGCATGGAATGCAGTGTTCATAAGTAGGAAATAGTTTTTATTATTTCTACATAAATATGTTGAGTCAGTCATTTCAATGTCTAGCTTTTTTTAATGTGTGTCAGTTATCAATTCAACAGAACTCAATGCCATTGCATTTTCCTTTACGTTCACTAGTGGCTTACTCATCTTTTCTTATTTTCTCTCCTCTGTCCTACTTCCAGATACTCTCATGTTCCAATCCATCAGAGATAACACTTCTGAAATTTAATACACACATGCCTTGTGTATTTCTTATATATGAAAAATAAGAAGAAACTGCTAAATAGAAAATGTTTGTTGCATATATACTTATGTATGGTTTGTATTATAATTTTCTAGTTATAAAATTCATATCTTTCAATGTAGAACAATTTTATAAGTTTAGATATTTAATACCAACTATTTATTTTCTTGTATCACAACTATTTTTGCAATAAGAGGATGTCATATGCATAACTATAAGCAACTGTTCAATTAAAGTATATGATACAATAAAGGAAAGTAAATGCAACTTTTAGCAAATATTGGCATAACATTAGTTATGGGCATAAGAAGGCTCTCCCTAAATGTAAATGAGGATAGAGGGATAACACTCATCATAGATCCTTAACACTGGCCATTTCAGAAGACACTTAAGTCAGACTAGAAACTCAAGTAGCGTTTTCCACCATCTCCCTGTGTTATTGTAAGGAAGATTTGACCAGGTTGTCAAAATTCAAGGGATGCAAATATGCTAACATTCCTGAAAATAGACCCAGAATTTCTCAAAGAAAAATGTATAACTTCAAACAGCAATAGGAAAATCAAATTCTAAATCACACTTTTGTATACCCAATATCACATGTTATTTATATACATGGCTTATTAACATCAATACATTTTATACTTTCTTATCAATGTTAATAAAAAAACACAATGCAATGATTCATCTGTATTTTTTAATAATGACTCTCCTTGGCACTCTTCATTTACTTAATTAATTCCCAAGGTTATAAAAGACAGATAAAAATAAGTCCATCTCCATTGTATAACATACATAAATTGAAATAGTTTTTATTTTATATTGTAAAAATCAGCATTTGCAGGAAAATGTAACATTCTCTGATGTCTATGGAAAATATTACATGCATGTAGGATTATAGGTTTTCAAAATATTTATTTAAAACAGTTGTGTAAAAGTAAAGAAGAAGTTTTTAATAAGTATTTTGTATTGTATGGAAAGGGACAAATGGAAGAGTACTTTAGTCAGTATAAACTTAACTCTGTTTACACATGGATCTTGTGAGAGAAAGAAACATAGGATTAATTGTAATATTATAAAATGTTCCAAGAAGTTTACTGTAAAAAGAACCAGTCATTTTATTGGTCAAATATTACTGGTCTCTAATTAAAGTCAATGAAATTTCAGAGATCCTTGAAAAGGATCAACCGAACTTAATGCCATTGCATTTTTCTTTAAGTTCACCCCATTTGTTTTGAAAGTACAAAGGAAATCAAATTAATTGCTGAACCCATTGGCCATCTGTGAAATATGACTTTTTAAGAAACCCAAGTGGTAGATTTTTAGACTTTATAATCAAGACCAGAAGGTAAGCTTGTTTTTTTTCAATTATTTAACTTTTAATATTACAAGGGTTCTAGATCTACAATTATATATGCAAAGTGTATTTTGAAATATATAAATGAAATGGAATATATATTATTTTAGAGAATTACAAATTTACTTGTTATTTATTACTGGGAATACCATCAATGGGATCCCAAGACAGCACAGCAACAGACCTGGATTTCTATTTTTATTCTTTTTTCCCTATGTTTCAATGCCATGCTATAATGGAAATAGGATTTAAACAGGGCATTCTCTAACTGAAAGAATATCTTCTTCCTAGAAAATGCTATTTTAATCATCCAGTTATTCATTTGCTACAGCCATATTGTGAAAATGATTGAATCATGCATTTTATGAATTAAAATACTTCTAGGCAATGATTGAAAGGAGTATCCTTTTCTTGTCCTTTTAGTCCTTTTACTAGAAAAATAAATGAGTCAAGGAGGGTAATTGCATTAGCCAGACTATAAAGTAGGAAATTTAGGAAAGAATGCTAACACATTTCCATGAATAAACTTATAGTTTATAATGTGAAATGATTATTACAGTGACTGGCTGATAAACCTGTGAAAGTTGCCTAAGCTACAGGGGACTGAGATTCTCAAAATATAACATCTGAAAGTAAGCCTAAATAAACTTTGAAGGATTTCAAACTTTTATTTCAATTGTGCTGTATTCTAGATTAGTTTTATAATATTGAGGAAAGAAAAAAATCAATTACAATAGTTTCATGTGTTTTATAAAGTAAATATTTTTGTAAATAAATAAAAACTTAATTTCAAAGAAATACTGCAAGAAATAGCTTCAATTTAAATATTATAACTGTAACCTTTTGTCCATGACCTGAAATTGTGTATTTTCAATGAAGAGAGATCAATATTTGACTTTGGTAATACACATTATTTTGATGTGAGATACAATAGAAATGGGAGGGGGTTACTGGTGAACACAATGTTTCATTTTATTTTACAAAAAAACTCATCTCTATGAATCTTTTTAAAGTGTCTTGCCCTATCTTCAATCTCATGCTAATATTTTTACATTATAGAGGAACATACATTTTATGTTCTAACCGGGTGGAAAAAAGGATTGACAATGAAAAACCACACTGTACCCACAGAATTCATTCTATTAGGGCTATCAGCTGACCCAGAGCTTCAGATTGTGATTTTTCTCTTTTTAATTATCACATATATATTGAGTGTTGCTGGAAATCTGACAATCATCACTCTCACTTTGGTGGACTCCCATCTACAGACTCCAATGTATTTCTTCCTCAGGAACTTCTCTGTATTAGAAATCAACTTTACAACTGTCTGTATTCCTAGATTCCTGGCCACAATTATTACTAAGGACAAAAGAATTTCATATAATGATTGCATGTCTCAGTTGTTTTTCTCCATCTTCTTGGGTACAACTGAATTTTATCTTCTGACAACCATGTCCTATGATCGCTATGTAGCCATCTGCAAACCCCTGCATTATACCATCATCATGAACAAGAGAGTTTGCATTTTGCTTGTCTTTTGTGCTTGGCTGGCAGGATTCTTAAACATCTTCCCACCAGTTATTCTTTTTCTCCAGTTAGATTATTGTAGCACCAATGTCATTGATCACTTTGCTTGTGACTACTTCACTTTATTGAATTTATCCTGCTCAGACAAATGGCTCCTAGAAATGATTGAATTTTACTCTGCGGTAGTGATTCTGCTTTTCACTTTGGCATTAATAATTCTATCCTACATTTTCATCATGAGGACAATATTAAAACTCTCTTCTGCCAGTCAGAGAAAAAAGGCATTTTCCACATGTTCTTCTCATATGATTGTCATTTCCATCTCTTATGGAAGTTGCATATTCATTTATCTTAATCCATCTGCAAAAGAAAGAGCATCATTATCCAAAGGAGTTGCTATTCTCAATACCTCTGTTGCTCCCATGATGAATCCATTTATATACTCTCTGAGGAATCAGCAAGTGAAGCAAGCCTTTAAGGACACCATCCAGAAAGTGATGCTTCTCTCTGGTAAATGAAAGTATTAGTAATGATGGAAAAATAGAAAAATAAGAAACCAATCCTGGTTTCTTCCTTCAAGATTTTTTTCTCTTTTTCTTCAACCCCTCTATTCTCCAACCCTCACATCCCCAGCATATGTGAAACCAAGTACTTTGCATGAATTAGTATTTTGAGGACTGGGGCATCTGAATAGTATATTATACTTGTGTTGTATATGTCTTTTTCCCCCTCCAATTTTTACTATTTTAACATCCTTTATTTTTCTTAATACATATGTGTATTTGTTTTATGTACTCTACTGTCTTCCCACTTACTTGTATACCCCAAATTACTTCCTGACTATTCTCCTGCTACTAAACCTACTCATTAGATTTTCCTTTCACACTTCCTAAGATATACTAACCTTATATCTTCACATCTTCCCTCCTCAGCATATCATCTACTCCTCACCCCAGTCCATTGTCCACCATCAGAAACTGTAAAACCTTTTACAAACCTACTGATTATGTTATATATAATAATAAAATTAAACATTTCTGTACATTGTGACCAAACTGTAAATGTCTTAATAGCAACAAATTGTTTATAGATGGTGTATTGTTTATATTGGAATATGTTAACATTGCCCTTCCCAACACAGGAGAGGTAGTGGAACCCTAAATAAGCACTTTAAGCCTATAGGGTAAAAAATAATAATAATAATGCCTCCAACCACAGTGCTAAAAGGGAAGACACACAAGCAACATGAAAAGACAAGGGAAGAAAGTGCCCCAAACAAATGAAAATGTCACATTATTGGAATCCATGGCTAGCACAATGGAAGATATGACAGAGGAGGAGTTCAGAAAGTACATAATTAAAATATTCTGTGAATTAAAGGATGATATCAGAGAGGAAATACAGGCAGCAAAAGATCATTTTGACAAAGACCTACATAAACAAATACAAGAAGCAAAAGATTACTTCAATAGGAGATAGAGGTCCTAAAAAACAAAACAAAACAAAAACCCAGAAAGATTCCTTGGAAATCTGTGAATGGAACCACCATTTGAGCCAGCTATTCCTCTCCTTAGACTATATACAAAGGACTTAAAAACAGCATACTATAGGGACACAGCCACATCAAAGTTTATATCAGCACAATTCACAATAGCTAAACTGTGGAGCCAACCTAGATGCCCTTCAGTGGATGAATGGATTAAAAAAAATGTGGCGAATATACACAGTGGAATTTTACTCAGCATTAAAAGATAATAAAATCATGGTATTTGCAGGTAAATGGATGGCATTGGAGAAGATAATGCTAAGCGAAGTTAGCCAATCCCCAAAAAACAAATGCTGAATGTTTTATCTGATATAAGGAGGCTGACTCATAGTGGGGTAGGGAGGGGGAGCATGGGAGGAATAGATGAATTCTAGATAGGGAAAAAGGGTGGGAGAGAAAGGAAGAGGGCAGGGGATTAGCAAGGGTGGTGGAATGTGATGGACATCATTATATGAAGTACATGTATAAAGACTCAAATTGGGTGTAAACATATTTTATACATAAACAGATATTAAAAATTGTGGTATAAATATGTAATAAGAATTGTAATAAAAAAACAAAGTACATGTATAAAGGCATGAATTGGTGTGAACATACTCTATATACAAAGATATGAAAAATTTTATTATATATGTGTAATAAGAACTATAACAGATTCCACTGTCATGTATTTAAAAAAATTAATAAAATAAAAAAACCCTCAATAAACCAAATTAAATTAAAAGTTCCATTAAAAGCATCACCAACAGAGTAGACCACGTGGATGAAAGCACCTCAGACAATAAAGACAAAATATATAATCTTGAAAAGTGTATAGCCCACACAGTGAAAATGGTAAGAAACCATGAACAGAGCATTCAAGAAATATGGGATAGCATAAAAAGACTGAATTTAAGAGTTATTGGGATAGAGAAAAACATAGAGTTTCAAACCAAAGGAATGAACAATCTATTCAATGAAATAATATCAGAAAACTCTTCAAACAAGAATGAATTGGAAAACCAAATCCAAGAAGCTTATAGGACACCAAATATACAAACTCACAATAGATACACACCAAGGCACATTATAATGAAAATTTCCAACATACAGAATGAGAGAATATTAAAAGCCATGAGAAGAGAAATGGATGGCATTAGAGAAGATTATGCTAAGTGAAGTTAGCCAATTCCCCCCCAAAAATGCCGAATGTCTTCTCTGATATAAGGAGGATGACTCAAAATGGGATTAGAAGAGAGAGCAAGGGAGGAAGATTACCTATAGATAGGGAATAGGGGTGGGAGGGAAAGGGAGGAAGAAGGGGAATAGCATGGAAGGTGAAAGGAGACCCTCATCATTATACAAAATACATGTATGAAGATGTGAACTTGGTGTCAACATACCTTATTTATAATCAGATATGATAAATTATGGTATAATGGTGTATTGAGAATTGTAATGCAAAAATAAATAAATAAAAATAAAACAAAAAATAAAAAAGCCAAGAGAAAAAGGAATCAGATTACATATAGGAGAAAACAATTAGGATAATGGCACTTTTAAACACACACCGTGAAAGGTAAAAGATCCTTAAAAAAAAAAAAAAAAACATATATCAAGCTTTGAAAGAAAATGGATGCCAACCAAGAATCCAGCAAAATTAAGCTTTAGATTCACTGATGAAATAAAAATATTCCATGATAAACAAAAGTCAAAAGAACTTACAAATAGAAAACCTATACCACAAAACATCATTGGCAAAATATTCCATGAAGAGAAAAAAAAAAAAGAACAATGAAATCAGTAGGGTAAAAATGATAACACTAAAGGAAAGACTAATCAAAAGAGAAACCAAGTCAAGTTAAATAACAAAAATAAACAAAAATGGCTGGGAATACAAATCATGTCTGAATAATAACCCTGACTGTTAATGTTAACTCACCAATCAAAAGACATAGGCTAGCAGATTGGATTTTTAAAAGGACTCAACTCTATGCTGCCTCCAGGAGACTTATCTCATAGAAAAAGACATACACAGACCAAATGTGCAAGGTTGGGAAAAATCATACTGCTCACATGGACTGTGGAAGAAAGCAGGTGTTTCTATCCTCATATCAAAAAAATAGACTTCAAGCCAAGGTTAATCAAAAGGGATAAACGTGGACATTACATACTGCTCAAGGGAACCATTCACCAAGACATATCAATTGTAAATATATATGCCCCAAACAGTGGAGCATCTATGTTCATCAAATTCTTCTCAAGTTCAAGAGTCAAATTGACCACAACACAATAATCTTGTGTGGTTTTAACACACCTCTCTCACCATTGGATAGATCTTGCAAAAAAAGCTGAACTAAGAAAATGTAGAACTCAATAATACAATCAACAACTTAGACTTAACTGACACATACAGAATATTTCATGCTTTAACACGCGAATATAATTTTTTCTCAGCAGCACATGAATCCTCTGTAAAATAGACCATATAATATGCCACAAAGCAACTATTATCAAATACAAAAAGTAGAGATACTACCCTGCATTTTATCAGACCATAATGGAATGAAATTAGAAATCAATGACAAAATAAAAAGTAAAAATTACTCCAACACCTGGAGACTAAATAATATGCTACTAAATGAACAATTGGTTGCAAAAGATATCAAGGAGGATATTAAAAAATTCTTAGAGGATAATGAGAACACTGACAAAACATATTGAAATCTCTGGGACACTATTAAGGTAGTATTAAGAGGAAAGTTCATTGCTACACAAATAATTCCTTGGAATAGTTGAAGGCTCTGAAAATTACATGCACCTTATTAAATATGAAAATTGTATAAATGCTCATAATTTTATCAGCCTTATTTAATATTGGCAAATAAATACAATCCATTGAATTTTCATAAGTTTTCTTACATTAAAAGCATGGTATTCCACCCTTAATTCTTGATTATAGATCCTCTGCTAGTAGAATTTCTTTAAATATTGTCTCTGGTCTTTGGAGACTTTCTATAGAAATGTTCATTTTTTTATGCTCTCATGAGCCCCTTCTGTACCTCTTGATGTCTTCCCTCCCACCTCCTCCCACATTGCTTCACAGTTTTAATCAATAGTAAAAAATGAGTGAGTCTTGGTATTATTATTATTCGAAAAATGTTACATTAATAGCAAATTTAAGAAAAAAATAAATACACAATAAACTTAAAACAAGTTTAAAAACAGCATTCATACTTTTTCACCATATAAAAATAATGTGAAATATATTTATAAAATAAAGGTCTCCCTTATCAGTAAGTAATTGAAATTCCTTCAATAGAAACCAAAACTTGTTTATTTAGTGAGAAGGTAGTTTGTCACCTCAGGGTGTTTTGGAAAACCCCTGCTTATATTCACAAACTCTGAGGAGGTAAGAGTGACATTACTAGAGCAGGAGTAAAGTAACTTGAAAGGAAGATAAAGGAAATCTTAGAAAAATATGTTTTCTTAAAATTTGTATATCAAGGAAACATAGTACCTTTACCTGTCTTTTGCTTTAAACTTACTCAGCATAAGAAATTTGGATCAAGTATGTAAGAATACTTTGCAATGTAAGTAATGTTGGGAAATACCTCTTGTAAGAGAACGATAAAACCTAAGTACTGTCCAGGCTGGCACAGGGCATAAAATAGAGAACTGCACCTGAAGGCAGCATTTGGTTCAACAACAAACTCAATATTAATTACCTAGATGAATGTTTCTTTTAAATTGACTATACCTAAGCTAGTCACTAGAAAATGTTGAAAAATAGCCTTGAAAACCCTGTCCTAACTTGCAATATTGCAATCTTTGTAAAACCCAGCATTTTTATCTTTATAAATGCATTTTATTCATACATATGCATTAGACATATTAATGTAATTCAGTATGATTTTCTATACATGCATGTAGTTTGCGTTGATCATATCTAAACACATTTCTTCCATTCCATTCTCCCCCTCAAACCCCACCCTTCCCCCCTTCCAATCACTATAAATCAGTATTCTACTTTCAGGTCCACCTTTTTTTTTTTTTACTTTCCACATATGAGAGAGAATATGAGATACATGACTTTCTGTTATCTGGATTATTTCACTTAACATATGTCCTCCAGTTCCATCTATTTTGCTGCACAGATTTTGTATTTCTTCATCGCTGAATACTGCTCCATTATAAATATGCCACTTTTTCTTTGTCCATTCATCTATAGATGAGCACCTAGGTTGAATCTATATTCACTCTTGTGAATAACATCACAAAAACAAGGGTACACGGGTATTTCTTTGGTATGCTGACCTCATTTCCCTTAATTATATACCCAGGAGAGGAAAAGCTGGATCATCTAGTAGTTCTGTTTTAATTTTTTGAGACCCACCCTGCTGTTCTCCCTAGTGGCATTATTAATTTACATTCTGACTTAAAATGTATTTGAGTCCTTTCTCCACATATTCACTAGAATATCTGTGGGGCAGGGCTTTTTTATCTGCTTCATTTGTTAAAAATAACCAATTTAATGGTGTGAGGTGGCATCTCATTGAAGTTTTAATACAAAAAATATTTCTTAATATGCCATTACTAAGGTTTTTCACTATAAACAGGAGGAAATTAAAGGACAATTGTCATTCTTAGGTGGCTTTCCATTTCCTCTGAAGATGGAAATGATACAATATTTCAGAATTATCCAGATCCAAACTTGGATATTTATTAATTTTCATGTTCTTTTTCTTTGTGCTTTCTTCTCTAAGTTTGACAAAAGAAAAAGTAAGAAAAAAAAGTAATAAAGAAAGAAAAAGAAAAAGAAAGAAACCAAACAGAAGTAACAAAGTTTGTCCTCCTGGGACTGTCACATAATCTCAGGCTCCAGATGGTAATATTCATCTTTCTCTTCCTCACCTACATGCTTGGCATTCCTGGGAACCTGACCATCATCACCCTTACCCTGCTGGATCCCCATCTTCAGATTCCCATGTATTTCTTTTTCAGGAATTTCTCTCTATTGGTAGTTTCATTCACAACTGTCAGTATACCCAAGTTCCTAGGTACCATTATTCCAAGAGATAAAACCATTTGCTTTAATGGTTATATAGCTCAGTTATTTTTTTGTCATTCTCTTGGGAGTCATAGAATTATGTCACCTGGCTGCCATGTCCTATGGTCACTACATTGCCATCTGCAAGCCTGTGCATTACATGACCATCATGAATCACAAAATCTACACAATGCTTTTCTTTGCTTGCTGGCTTGTCTCGTTCTTATTTGTCTTCCTCATGCTCATGTTGCTGCTACAGCTTGATTATTGTAGGTCTAATATCATTGGTCATTTTACCTGTGATTATTTCTGCTTATTCCACTTTCTAGTTCAAACATAAGAATCCTAGAGGTGATGGTGTTTGCTTATGCTCTGTTTACTCTAATGGTCACGTTGGCATTGGTATTTTTGTCCTACATATATATCATCAGAATGATTTTGAAGATTCCTTTTACTAATCAAAGGACAAAGTCTTTTTCCACGTGTTCTTCCCACATGATTGTCAGTTCCATCGTTATGACAGCTGCATTTTTATATACATTAAACCCTCAGCAAGAGAGAGAGTGTCTTTAAGTAAGGAAGTGGCTGTACTAAAATTCTCAATGCTTCCTATGTTGAATCTTTTTATTTACAGCCTAAGGAATCAGCAGGTCTAGCAAGGCTTCATGAACATGGCAAGGAAGATTGTGTTTTTCAAAGTAGATGAAAAGATCTGGTGTCTTGAGGTAAGGGCATATTGATGGGTAATTAAAATATGAAAGAGTGAAATTTGAGTATCTAATTCAAATCAGTGTTGTTCTCCCTCTCATTCTTGTACATTCATTCTTTTTTTTCTCTAATAGTTTACGGGCACATTTATTTAATATATTTCTCACCCAAATAGAATTAGTTTTTTTTTCTGTTTTGCTGATATGCCACTCTTCCAATAGTTTTTTATTATATCTTCTTAATAATAATTATTTTACAGAAAATGTATTTTATGTTTTGCTCAGGAAAAGACATTATCCTCAGATATAGGAGGTGTATTTTAATTACTATATATTGAAAATATGCTTTTGTGATTTTTAACTTTTTACAAAAATTCTCTTCAGCGTTTTGCAATTTCTCTAGGAAATATTTTAAATGTTATATAATTGAATTAAAATGTAATTACTTTTTTCATTTAAAAGCTGAGATTGGAACAGGAAATATTATTCAGTTATACCACTTCTTGACATTTATTCAAAGACTTAAATTTCACATTCTATCTATCTATCATCTATCTATCTATCTATCTATCTATCTATCTATCTATCTATATATATATATATATATATATATATATATATGCCCATACTTATTGTAGTGCAATTCACAATAGCATGTTAAGAAACCAGCCTTGGTGTCCAAGATGTCAAGTTATGGAATGAGCCGCAATGTCCAGATGGATGTATAAAGATCATCTGTTATAAATACATAGTGACATTCATTTAGCCATAGAGAAAAAGAAATGATCGTATTTGCAGGAAAACTGATAGACACCATTATGTTAAGCAAAATAAGCCAGACTAAAAAAAGTTAAGTATCTTGTTTCTCTTATATGTAGAAGCTAGAAAGAGAGAGAGAGAGAGAGAAAAAGAAAGCAATCTCATGATTTGTAGGGCAGAAGGGTTTGTAGGGCAGAAGAATGGGATGAAAGTGGGAAGAGTAAGAAAAAGACACTTGGGAATTAAACTGATGAAATCATGTATGTGTAGTGGTATGACCCTGTCACAAGGAATATTGCTATCTGTGTAAATACTACACACCAATAATAATATAAAAGGGGCTGGGAACATGTCTCCATGATAGAACAGTTACCTTTGTTGAGGTTTTATTAATTTTGTATAGTATTTTCATCATTAACAAAATTAAATTTTTACTTATTCTGTTTATAATACACTGTCTCTATACAACTTATGTGGATAGGTTTCTGTCATTTTTCTCAGCTGCTATTTCAAATACATCTAAAACAGTTCTTGATATAAACTTTGTATTAAACAAAGAAGCAAGTAAAAACAAACTTTTTATTGTTTATAGAGAGAGGGAAACTAAAGACAGATTACTAAGAACAATGGAAATGAAAATAGCAAAATACCATTTGTGATTTAGAACAGGTATAGCCTTAAATCATAGTTGGAATGGAAATTTTCTTCACTAATAACCATTTTACAGGTATACATCCAGTCGTTTGTGTTATCAAGAATCTTGCAAGTAGCCATAAACAAGATTCTACACAGACTCATGTACAGTAGTTCATAATGTATTGTGTAGTCAAGCATTTCAAAAGACAAATTAAAGTATCTGGTGCTTGAACCAGTCTTGCAATGGAACTAGATTATTTAGGTGTTTGTGTTCCATGTGACTTTTCAGAAAAGTACCCATGTGAAGAGAAGATATATAATAAATAAGAGGATACAATGACTTATTTTGCAAACAATGTTGTTACTCTGAATCATTCATCTAAATACTTAATAATGGACTCATGAAAAATTTGGCTATGAGGGCAAAGAATAAATTTAAATATGAGTTACCTAGAGGACAAACTGCCAATAGCAGAGACCAATGCTCATACAGCTCATATACTAGAGGAAGAAACCAGAAACCTGAGAGCAAATTATTATTTTTACACACACCCCACACTGCCTTCATGAAGGAGCTTACCATTTGCACTCAGTGGAAGAGATACTTATTCAAAATATGCATTTGTTTTTGTTTCTCACAGTACTTCTGCCAGCAACACCATCTTAATTTACCATTTTCTTTAATTACTGTCACAAGGAGCTAAATAAAATTGATACAGAGAAAGGAACTCATTTTACACTACAAGAGATTAAGCAGAGTGATGATGACTATTCTTCCTCATTTGTGAGAAATATGGCTTCTAATTCAACACCTGGAGAGTCTAGGACATACCTAGGATCACTAAGGATCTTTCTGATAAGAACACACATCATGATAAATTAGAATCGGACAAATGTGGCAGATAGAGTGAGTATCTATGCAAGGAAGGACATGATTACTCAAGGAGGAGCTGTAGGTCACCACACAACCTCCAACAAAATAACTGGTTAAAGAAAAAAAAATATATATATATATATAAATATTTTAAATATTATATGTAATTCAAACAAATAAAAAGATGTATATCCAGGATATATAAAGAACTAGCAAAACACAACAAAAAGAAAAAAAATTTACATGGCTAAATATCTGAATACTCAACTTTACCAAAACCAATACACAAATGGCAACTAAGTCTAGTAAATTATGCTCAATATCATTGATCTCCAGGAAAACGAAAATAAAGTGCCAATGGATTCCTGTAGGTAATAGAATGATTAATATTTCAAAATATAAACTTGAAAATGAAATGCTAAAGAAGAAGTGGAACAAGAAAGACTCACATATAGTAGATAGGAAAAATAATGGTACAATTGCTATTTCTTGTGATGTTAAATACACATGTAACAACAAAAAAGCCCTCAGCAGTATCACTCCTAGTTATTTTAACCAAGTATAATGAAAATTTACATTTACACAACACATCTCTGTTATTACACATATTATCTTTAGTCATAATTACAATAAGCTGGAAATCACTCTAATAAACTTAAAAGTAAACTTTTTTTTTACATTAGAAGATAAAATAAAGAAGGTTATAAACACAAAGAAAAAAGAATTAGTTAATATGCTATGGACAAAATTTACCCATATTGTTTTATTTTTCTTTCACTCCTTATAGTTGTAAACATATTTGTTTTAATAATTTTTCTTCTTGGTATTGTAAAACAAAGACTAATACTATTTATCCATATATTTCCTTTCCTTCACTATGCATATCAGCAACTCAGATAAATAGTATCCCTTCATTCACTTGTGAAAAATATGATCCCAGTGTTCAATTTCAAAATTAACTAAAGCTAAGATAGTTACATAGGTCTTATCATTAGTAAACTCTCAAACAATAGGTTTAAGACAATGTTCAATCTTTAATGGCATTATTTTTAAAAGCTCTATTAAAATATTCATTTACTTCTTGAGTAAATTGTATATTTTTGGTTTAGTTACAGTGTTCTGTCAGTCTTATGCATGTGTCTATAATCCCTTATAGAAAATACTAATATAAAGGAAAGTTCTGCTAAAATTTGTGAAAGCACATAAACTGTTACATTCATGAGATATATGTTATGGTTTTAAATCAATATTCTATGCCTGGATTTTCAATACTATACTGATTTTGAAATGCACTTCAACAATTCAGGCCCACCTAGAAACTATGAAGATGACCTTCTTTGGAAACAGGACTGTGCCGATATCAAGTTAAGATGAAATCAGTCCTATATATTAAGGCCATTTCCCACTTATATCATTTAATTACAAGTATTTTATAATATATAATGCAAAAGAGAAATACAGACTCACGCAATTTGTCTGGATACTTAAGAATTTTGAAAATGATATTATGTGAAAGTATATCTGAAAAAATTAAATAACTTTTAACATGAACAAATTTTGTATAACACCAAGAGTGCTATGAGATGCAAAAGAAAATAGTTTGTTCCCCTCAAATCTTACCTTGAATATTGAACTATCCCATTCATAATCCACAAAAAAAGAAATAATGTGGGAAAGTGCTTTATTGTTTGGAAAAGAAGACAAATCAGAGTGTCTCCAGTTTATAAAAGCAAAATTGGTGAAAATTTAAATTTACGGATGGCTTTATATAACAGAGGCCATTTTTTTTTAAAAATAATAATTTTAGTTGTAAATGGATTTTTTATTTTATTTATTTATTTATTTATAGGTGGTGCTAAGGATTGAACTCAGGGCCACACTCATGCCATGTAAGCACTCTGCCACTGAACCACATCCCCATCCATACCAGAGTCCATTTTACAAGATTGGTAGTTGTCATGCAATACAAACTTTGGACTTAGACTGGTAGTATACTCCCATTCATTAGACATCTCCATATATGATTATCATGAACACATTGCTTTGGATGACTGAATTATCTTGATAGTTTGTAGTGGTTTGAATGCAGGAAGAGAAATAAATTTGTGAAAGTATAAACTATTTTTTAATGAAGAGGAAAGCAACATCAAAACATACTCTGTTACACGGAGAGTGAGTTCTCAAGTGTTTTTATGTTTATTTGTTTTTGAAAAGATTTAATCTAAAATTTTTTATTATTTTTCTTTGTTTTCAATGAATATATTAAAATATTCAGAAGACAGGGATTTACACTAAAATTGTGAAAATATAATAAAGAAAATAAAGGAATAAATAAAATTTGTAATAACAGATTTTAGAAAGTATTTTGTGTCAATGTACTAAAAAATCATTTTTCTCTAAAACAACAAATAGGAATTGTTTTAAAATTATATGCGTTTACATGTTATTCTGTTTTGTATATGTTTAAGGTGTATAATCATGTTTTTATACATAAATATATATATATGTATATGTATATGTATATATATATATATATATATATATATATATGCTTAGTAAAATGATTACTAAGTCAAGTTTGTTTGTTTTCTTATCACAAGAGCACCTAAAATTTGCTCTCAAATCACATTTTTAGGATACAATATAGTATTAACTATAGTACCAATATTAGTTCTCTAGTCTTATCTATTCTTTATACCCACAAATCTGTACCTTTTGAAGATATTACAATATATATTTTATTTATTTATTTATTTTTTATTTTTTTAAATTTTTTATTGTTAGCTGTTCAAAACATTACATAGTTCTTGATATATCATATTTCACAATTTGATTCAAGTGGGTTATGAGCTCCCATTTTTACCTCATATACAGATTGCAGAATCACATCAGTTACACATCCACAATATATATTTTAAATATACCATAATATAAAAGTGTTTATAGGTATAGTATATACATCTACACAAACAATGGAATATTATTCAGCTTTATAACAAAGATACTTCCTCATTGGCATTTGTGACATCATGGATAATCCTAAAGGACATTATTCTAAGTGAAATAAGCCAGACACAGAAAAAAAAATTCTTTCTGTTTCTTTATTAGGATAGTAGATTTTTTATTTCTTCACATACTTTACAATTAACCTAGAGGACACCTCGATAAAGAGAAAAAAATAATGAGAAATTACACTGCAGTGACAGATTTTATTCTTCTTGGACTGACAAACGACCCACGGTGGCAGGTTGTACTTTTCGTGTTTCTTCTTGTTTCCTACATGCTAAGTGTGACTGGGAACCTGATCATTATCATCCTCACCCTTTCAGATCCTCATCTGCAGACTCCCATGTATTTCTTCCTTCTGAACTTCTCCTTCCTAGAAATATCGTTCACTTCTGTCTGCATCCCCAGATTCCTTGTCACTATTGTGACAGGAGACAGAACCATTTCTTACAATGGTTGTGTGGCTCAGTTATTTTTTTTTTTCATCTTCCTGGGAGTGACAGAATTTTGCTATTTCCTATGATCGCTAAGTGGCCATCTGCAAACCTCTTCATTACAAGACCATCATGAGCAGCAGAGTCTGCATCCTTCTTATCTTCAGCTCATGGCTTGCAGGATTCCTGATCATCTTTCACCAATCCTCCTTCTGCTGCAGTTGGATTTTTGTGCCTCCAATATAATTTATCATTTTATCTGTGACTCTTCTCCAATTCTGCAGCTTTCTTGCACAAACACTCACTTTCTAGAACTCATTGAGTTCTTTTTAGCTGTGGTAACACTCATGTTCACCTTCACATTAGGTATTCTCTCCTACACAAATATCATCCAGACAATTCTGAAAATTCCTTCTACAAATTAAAGGAAAAAAGCCTTTTCCACTTGTTCCTCCCACATGACGGTTGTCTCCCTCTTTTATGGCAGCTGCATCTTCATGTACATTATTAAGCCCTCTGCAAGGGAGAGGGTGACGTTAAGCAAAGGAGTAGATGTGCTCAACACTTCAGAGGCTCCTCTCCTGACCCCTTCATATATACACTAAGAAATCAGCAAGTAAAGCAGGCCTTCAAGAGCATGGTCCAGAGGATGGTATTTTCTGCAAGTTAATGAATGTGATTATGTGGGAAAATGGACCTCTTGAGGCAAAACTGAATGAAAAATTACCTATAAATTCTTTCTGAACACCTCATTTTGCTTCTTTGCTTAGACATATTTATATATCACCAACACCTCTTCTCCCAGTTATACTAAAAACAGAGTCTTAACTATTTAAGGTAATAGAACACTTGATCTTGCACCTGTGTAATTAAATTTTAGGTAAATCAATAATCCCTACTGTTTCTCATATCAAATCAAGATAGATTGAGAATTTACTCATAAAATCATCTTCTTATGAGCAGTTTGTGTTGACTATTCATGTCCTCAGTAAGGCCTCCAATTAGCAGCAGGCTATCAGTAACTAATCTTTGGGAGAGTCAATGTTAGACATTAATTTTAAACTGTGCAGGGATTCATCAATCCTAACCCCAGAATTGTTCAAAGGTCAATCTTATGCTCTAAGGTGAAATATTATTGTAAATTATTGTAAAACAATAGAATTCTGATTGCTGAGGTTTTATGAAAAATACATCAGACAAAATTGGTGGTCATTTTTTATAGACTTTCAATAAATTATTTATAATAATTTCTATTATTTACACTGTAATATTTCATTAAAAAGACTTCCTTCAAGCATACAGAAATTGTAGATATGTAGCATTCACTGTCTCATACTGGTTTTGTAATCATGGGACAATGTCACATTATTGTTTGCATGATTCCAAAACACATACATAGTCAATTGATTTTCATTAGTGAATAATTATCTTGGAAGTTGATTCTAGCAAAGTTAAACGGTTGCTAAGGATGAAAATTTCTTAACATTATTTCACACTGGAACTTCCTTAATTCACATTTCCATGAAACATTGCTGATGTTCTAGATAATAAAAATACTCAACAAAGCAACATTCATCCACTGAACATTGAATCACTTGAAATTACAACAGGTGGTGATTGGCTAAAACAAAATTATAATTATTAAGATCTGTCACTAGGGATCTAACTAGTAGAGCACTTGCCTAGCATGCCTGAGGACCTGGGTTTAATCTCCCTTACTGCAAGAAAAAAGTGAGAGAAATATAAAGAGAAAAAAACAAGAGATTATCACCCATGACATCTAAGTAAGAATTATACAACCAGACAATTTTAGAAGAGTTTTAATTGTATGTGTGTCTGTATATGTACACTTACTTGGAAAGGTGAAACAAACAAAGAGATAATTTAATTAGAATAGAAAAAGAGGATAGGAGTTATTTTTTAACCTTCATGACATTTTCTGTCTTGTTTTCTACTTAATTAAATTCCTCTAAGTTAAGAATAAATGTCTTAATGTTTTTCTTTCTTTTTTTTTTCATTATTGCTTTATTGATACCAGGGATGAAACCCAGGGGCTCTTAAACACTGAGCCACGTCTCCAGTACTTTTTATTTTTTATTTTGAGACAGGGTCTCACTAAGATGATGAGGCTGACTTTGAACTTGCGATCCTCCTGCTGCTGGGATTATAGGCCTGTGCCACCACATCCATCAATATTTTTCTAAAATAATCTACTTATTTATGTGTCTATAAAAGTAAACCACATTTGTTGCTGTCTTCTTCTTCTTCTTCTTCTTCTTCTTCTTCTTCTTCTTCTTCTTCTATCTTCTTTCTTCTTTTTCTTCTTATTCTTTTAGAAGCAACTTGATAACTCAGGAATGTTGGTGGTATTTTCCAGTTCTATGTATCTACTTTCTATATTATATTGATGCTTTCATAAAAATTATTTTTCTTTATCTCTAATCCACACAATGCTAAGGGAACTGTTTAGGTGCAGTCATTTAATAATGCTATCTTCAACATCTTCCAAAATTAAAATAATTAACACCATTCAGTCTTTGAGGAGAGTGGCAGAAACGTGTGAATAATTGTAAAGACTCTCAAAGAAAGGAGACACAGAGACAAGATGCAGGGCAGGGGAGGTGGCAGAGTGCCCCTGTGCCCAAGTAGCCACATTTATTCATAACAATAGGTTACATTAGGTCATTTGTACCATAACCACATTATTGTTTAGAATATCAGTAAGGTTGCTTATCTGCACTTACATTTCATAGTTACAATATGTAATGTTTAGATGTTTGTGCAGTTCTCAACAAGGTCCATTGTCTGAAGTTACTTTTAGGCGGGCAGCTCCAAGAGAAGCATACCATGGAAAAGCATTGTAGTTATCAAACAAGCAAGTTCCTTTATTCCCAGGAATTATGTGCCTAAGATTAAGGTTGAAGCTGATAAGACTCTAGCCTGGAGGGCATTACCATAGAAACTGGGCATCCTATGCCTTTGCACAGAAAATTTCCAAGGCACCAAGCATGCTACAGCCATCAGGGATCTCAATCCCAAACACAGAACCCCTACGGCTCCCCTTTCTTGTTTTTTTTTTTTTTTTTTGGCCTTTTGGATGAATAATGTGTGTTTCCTTCTTAATGTTGGTGGAGGCAAAAAAAATAGGGTAGATATTGACAACAGCAAGTACAACATAACAATTCCAGTATTAGTAAACATCCATCTATGAATAAGTGCTTGACCTAAGCAAAGTTAGCCAATCCAGTAAGTCTAAACCTTCATCACCTTGTTGGATCTTATCAATGATATCATTAAAGTAATTTAACTCCTTTGAAATAGAATTACCATTATCACTTAAGTTAAAGCAACACATATTATTAAACTCTTGATATCCCTTTTGATGTAATAATAAAAAATAATCAATTGCAGCCCAATTGTCAAATATGGTTTGATGATGTCATTTTTGTTTTTCATGAATCATATTAATAGCCACAGAGGTATAATTAATATTATTTGCCATAGCACAGCCCAGTTTTATGCTTGTTTTGAAATCCCCAACAGCTAGTCCAGGGTTACCCACTAAGGGCAATGTCAAAGTGTCAAATTTTGTCTTAGAGAGAATCTCACTGAATCATCACAGTTTTATCAAGGGTAATAGCCCTTTTATGAATCCATTATGCAGGATGGTGGCCTGTTAAATCCTGTAGGGATGGTAAGAACTCAGTTAGCCTGTTAAGACAACAATGGGTACCATGAGACATTTTTGTAGTTATATAACAATTTTAGCCAAGTGAACCCAGATAGTATAATGGGTTTTAAAAATCAAGGAGTCTGACTGTACTGAATTTCCATAGCTGGGGTACAACAACTGAACAACATTATTGTTAAGACCAAACCATTTACAAAGTTCTGTGTGAGTTTAGCAATCAAAGCAGTAACTAAGTTTTCTGGAGGACAATTTAATCCCATTTGAGCCAACAGCTGTTGAGCTGATGTTGTTAATGATTTTGTATTTCCCCAAGTCACTGGAAGTCTAGTAGCTCAGGATCCTCTTTCAGTGTATCTTCTCTTTAGATGATCTTTGTCCTTTTGTTTGGTGATATTCTCTTTATCCACAATCAAACAAAACTTGGGGATCAGATTGTGAAGTCCCTTATGTCCATTTATAATTGATGTCTAATGCATCATGCTGAATCCAAACTGGACACATTGGCATAGACATGGCAATCTATTCTTTTCTCCATGTGATCAGAGGCATAGGGTCTTTTCCTCTTGGGTCTGGTGGAAAATTATATATTATATAAATTTTTGGTAATGGCTGGTGGGAATAAAATATCTATCCAAAGCAGATAACCAATTGTGAGTATAAAGTTTGTATTGTATGTTGAGTGTATTAACTGTAAATAAAACAATATTTAAAGCATTATTAATATGAGGGAGGCTAGATGCCCTTTTTATTTTATATTAAGAGGTAAGTTTTAAGAGTATGATGTATTTGTTTAACCAAAGCATGTCCAGCAGGATATGAGAAATTTTATGATTTAAATACATATTTTATTGATTACAAAGCTGTGTAAAAGCATGAAATATATCTGTAGGGGCATATCCATTTTTAAATGACTAGCTTGCTCATGGTGGCAAAACAATGAGAAATGTAAGTAGATACCTTATTAGACCTTTGGGCACTAGCCCAAATGAACTTAGAATGATTTATCAATAAAAAACATGAAGAAAGGAGTAAGGATGAAAAGAAGGGAAATGGGTAACCTCCATTTTTCAAAGTGTATTAGAAAGTGGAACTTGTGGATTTACAGATTTTTACATAGGGTCCTGAAAGGTGAGAAGAGTTGTTGACTATAGCATGAACCTGTTGAGAAGAGATGGAAAACAGCTCAGTTGGTTGAGCATGGGACCCTTAATCCCAGGGTCATGGGTTCATGCCCCACGTTGGGTGCCAGTTGTAAAGAATCTCAAAGAAAGGAGACACAGAGACAAGGTGCAAGGGCAGGGAAGGTGGCAGAGTGGCCCTTTTGTCCAAGCAACCATTATAACAATAGGTTACATTGGGTCATGATTACCATAACCACATTATTGTTTAGAGTATCAGTAAGGTTGCTTATTCTGCAGTCACATTTCATAGTTAAAATATGCAATGTTAGGAGGTTTGTGTAGTTCTCAAGAAGGCCCATTGTCTGAAGTTAATGTTAAGTGGGCAGCTCCAGGAGAACCAGAGCTTGTGAAACCTTGTAGTTATCCAGCAAGCAAGTGTCTTTATTCCCAGGAGTTATGTGCCTAAGATTAAGGTCAAAGCTGATAAGACTCTAATATGGAAACTATTACCATAGCAACCAGGCCACCTAGGCCTTTGCACAGAAACTTTCCCAGGCACCAAGCATGCCACAGTCATAATGTCATCAGGGACGCTGATCCCAAACACAGAACCCCTACAAATAACAAGGAGGGATTGCGGGGAAGCACAGAAAATATATCAATTTCTCTAAGAACAAGGTTTATCGTTGGACAACAAATGAAACTAATTGCCTTTTGAAGTACTGTTTATAGAACACTGGACAAAGCACTGTCTGTTTATTAGACTTTAAGTGGCCAAAAATACTAATAGACAAAGCTCTGTAAGAAAAGGGTTACTATTAGGAACTATGCATAAGTTAGAAACTGTGTGACTATTTAATGGCATATTTAATTCCTTAAACTTTTCTCTTGTTATTTTACTCAGGATGTTATTAAAAAGCATTACATGTATTTTATAAAGAAATTATTGTTTATAAAGTAGAGTGGTGTGCTGATTAAGTTTCTAATATTAAGTATTTTGCAATAAGTCATATGTAGTCCAAATGAAGCAAAACTTTATATCATTGACCTGTGCCCACCATCTACAAATTTAATTAAATATTTTTTATTCAATAAGGAAGTAGATGGATGAATGAATGAAGGCTCAGAAAGCTGCTGTCTTTAGAAGCAGTAAATACAGGCCATCCTCAGCACCAAGTCTTTCTTTACAGATGCCCATGATATGCTGCTAACTGTTATTTGCTCTTAGTTTTCATCTTCCAGAACATAGAGATCCACAAGAGTATGTGTGTGTGTGTGTGTTTAAATATATATATTATGTGTGTATACATATGTTCAAATGTTGCATATAAGTGAATAGATGTGTGTACATGCTTATAACTAGTGTATGCCCTCTAAAGTTTCATGTGGCATTCCACTCCTGCATTCTAAATATTTAATAGTTGAAAGAAACAATGTACCAAGGCAAATTTCAAAATACCAATATTCTTATGACCATTATTCAATAAAGAAGGATAAAAGAAAAAATCAAATTCTTCAGAGTTTCCTAGACATAAACATACACTAGTTACAAACAAGTACATACACATCTATCCATTTAAATATATATATATAAATATGTAAATATTTGCATATAAGTATACACAATGATATTTATATATAAATACACATATACATATAAAATCTTAAACACAATAAACTCTAATTTAATCCTTTTATTTGTACTTTTTTATTTTTTAAAAATATTTTACTGGTGAATTGCAATCACACATAATAGTAGGCCTCACTGTGATATATTTCTACACACAGTACAGTTTAGTCTATTTCATTCCCTCATGTATTCTCCAATCCTTCCTCTCCTCCTTCCCCCTAATCTTCCTTCTCTACACTACTGATCTCCCTTCTATACTCATGAGATCCTTTTTCTGCTTTTTGTCTCTCTAGCTTGCACATGTAAGAGAACATGGAACCCTTGACCTTCTGAATCTGGCTTATTTCAGATAGCATGATGTTCTCCAGTTCCATCCATTTTCTACAAATGACATAATTTCATTTTTCTTTATGGCTGAGTAAAACTTCATTGTGTATATATGCCACATTTTCTCTAGGTAAAAGTTTGGAAGCAGCAAAAATATGGGCACACATTTTTTAGATGAATGGGAGGTTTTAGTACAATTTGTCTTTAGCTTGTGAAGGGAACAACTCATAGATATATTCTGTGAGTCCGACACTGGCATTACTATAATAACTACACAAATGCTATTCTGCCTCCATGCTGAAAACTAACACTAAAAATTGTTATTTTTTATTTAGAACTAATTGCTAAAATCACTTCTGAACACCAACTTGGGTTGTTTTTATTGTAATGAGCAGTCATTGAAGTATGCTAAGCAGATAGAAAAAAATAACTCTAGTGGCAATGCACAGGACAATTAATAGAAGATCAGAGTTTTGCAATGATCCAAACAAGACCAGTAAGATCCAGAACTAAGATAGTATGCAAGATGGAAAAACAACAAAATAAGCAGTTATTTTCAAGATACTTGAATCTTCCTTGAGGTAATATTGGAACCAAATACAAGAGTCTGTGATGGGATCCAGGAGATTTCAAGGACATGAAGAGATCTGACATAAGCGACATAATTCTTCATGGGCTTCTGAATGGAGATAGGAGATGTCAGCAGAGGAGAAAATAAGTAGTACAGATAAGCAGTGAAAAAGGCCAATTTGTCACATTCCACTTTAGAATTAGTGACAAGAAATCTAAGGGTCTCCTAAGCATTTTGAAAAATGATTTCAGGTGAGAAATATTGAGGAATAAATTTATATACATAAAATTAATACTTCAAATACTGGCTCTTAGCCATAATAAAAGTTAAATTTGTTATTCTCTAAAGACTGAGTCCCATGTTGCAATCTCTCTGCACATTTGGGGAATTCACTATATTCAGATTTTTATTGACCTAAAAAAGAATGCTTTATATTAACTGATGGTTTGGTTCAAGTGGCATGAGTATTTCAAAATTAATGAGGTTCAGTGGGTGTGGGAGACCGACTAGCATGTGACTGAGTCCACTCCTCTGCTGAACATGATGGCGTCCTGCATTGGCCACACTACTAGATAGCCCCAGTCTTCTAGGGTTCTAGTGTCTGTATTTTTTTGCATGGGCTTACCTTCCTACATTCCCATGGGTGGAGCTATGCTTACCTGTTCCTTTGTAATATTACCCCTTGCCCTGTTTAGGATAGAATGTTCCATGGAAATGCCTTTTGTGTGTCCCCTTCTCTTACTGTGCCCTTGGGTGTGTCCTACCTAGATGTCAGTCAACCTGTGACAGCAGACATCATGAAGCTAGACTCAGCCCTTGAAACCTGACCCCTTGCCTCATTTGAATAGCTTCTCCTCAATAAAAGGGGTCAGCTCTTTCTCTCTCTTTCTGGGGACCCTTAAGGTCAGAGGAGCAGTCATAGCACCCCCAAAGAAAAAAGTATTTCTGTCTCTTGTGTGTTTATTTCACGCAGCCCAGTTAGCCCAGTTTCCCTGGAGTGACCCCTGAGTGTTTTAGTTGCAAGCAACTGGCAAGTGGGAAGTGGGGAAAAGGGGCTATCAGGAAGCAATGTCCTTTCTCAAGGACTGCTCCACTCACAGGAGTGTAGCTGCTTCTAGATCTCTTTAAAATACTAACCAAAGAATTAATCTCTTACATAATGAAAAAGAGTCACAAAATCATCTAAACCAGCATCTACCATGGAGATTACATGCAAGATGCAAATTACATAATCTGAGTACATTAACCTTGGAACAAAATTATGAGGTCAATTTCATAACTACATAAAGGACAATATTATTCATTTCCAAAGTTTTGTTTTCAATTTGATTGCAATAAACTGAAGCTGAAATGTGAAGGTGAATCAGAAGGAAGATTATTCATGATGTACTAATCCAGACTCTTTCATTGAAATTAATACATATATTGCATACATATTATATCATTTAATCTTTATAAACACTTTATTATCATCACTATAGTTCAGGTAATTAAAATCAGTCTTGCCTTTCCCATACATCTGCCCATCAAGCACCAACATGGTAGTAAAATGTTTCTGTGGTCACACAGCAACATATAGGCCTTATGGACCTAAGAATTTAATCTGGAAGGATTAAACTCCAAAACACATTACACTCCCTAGAGAAGACCTGATCCCAAGGTCAGCTTTCTACACACAAATAATGTGTTCATATCCCTAAGTGAAAAGCAGTAACTTCCCAATTTTCAATTAATCATATGTAAAAATAATTTGAAAATAAAATGACACATTACAGTTTAACTTTACACTTAACTGTGTATTTTAAACATAAAACAAAAATTAGATAATTTGGATATGGTGGAAAATAAACATTTTAAAATAAAACTCATGACACTATTTTTTATTGTTAAATGAGTATTATAGAAAGCATACAATATCAATAATGCAAATTTCTATATAATAAGGAAAACATATGCGTAAATTTGGAATAACATACAAACACCATCAGTAACTGGATTTTCAAGTTTATATATTACCAAATATATCTATCCCCAAAGACTCATCAACTTTATTGATATTGCTGTAGTTTTCTTGTTCACTCTATCAAAATTACCTCTTTGTTTTGGCTTTCCTAACACAATTTTATGGAACATAAAAACGTTATGCAATTATGTATTCACCAGCATGATCAAAATAAAGAAGTTTTGCAGAATCCAAAATAAAAATTAAAAAGGGCTGGGGATGTGGCTCAATTGCAAATATTCCCTGGGTTCATTCCCCAGTATTCTTCCACCAAAAAAGAGAGAATTGCTGAGGAAAAAGCAATTTAAGTAATCTAAAATACACCAAATTTAAGTAAAAAGATTCAATTGGGTTAAAAGTAAAGGAATGCAAAAGTTAATATTATTCTAAAACTAGTCAAAAAAAGCTGGTATAGCACTATAAAATTTAGGAAAATTATAGACATTTATAAAATATTGCCAGAAGATCACTTTTAAGGCAAAAACAAGAAGAATTAAGTAAGTAACAGAAAAATTTATACTTAGGAAAAGAAGGGTAAATTGATAACATTGATAAATACTAATTAAATTGAACAAAATATGCCAAAAAAGGAAGACAAAAATTAATGAAATAAGAAATCAGTGGTCATCACTACAGATTCAGCAAATATTAAAAGTAATAAAGCTTGATAATGAAAACTTTGTGCCAATAACTTGAAACTGTAGATGAAATGAACTTTTTGATTCCTCAAAAATACAAGCTGTCACATCCCACAGAGAGAATAAACTGAATAAGTCCGTCTGTATTAAAGAAATTGAGTCTTTCATTAAAAGCTTTTCAAAACAAAAAACTAGGTCCAAAGGATTTTATTGGTGAATTCAATTGGCATAAAGATGAAAACATATGAATTGCCTACAATTTTTCAGAATATAAAAGAAGAATGCACATATCTTATTATTCTCTAACACCAGCATTAATCTGATACAAAAACCATGTAAAGTCATTGAAAGAAAGGAAGGCTACAAATATCTCTCATGAACATAGTGACAGAATTTCTCAGCAAAATATTAGTAAATCCATATCTAACAATATGTAAAGATAGTTAAATGCCAAGAATGGATGGAATTTATTCCAGATATTCAAGTCTAGTTCAATTTTTAATGTCACTTTAAATAATCTATCATCAGGCTAAAAAATATCACCAGGTTAAAAGACAGTATGGTTACTGGATAGCAAGTGATTTAGAAAGACCATTCTTAAAAAAAAAAAAAAAAAAAAAAAGACAAAACCAGATTCATCTCATCTCTTAATTTTATGAAAATTAAAAATATCGTATCAAAAATTCATTTAATAGAAATAACCGACTGAACATCACAGTCTTGCCTTGCCTATTTCAAATGTACTCAGAACAATTACATTAGCTTACAGTTAGGTAACAAAGCCTCTTTTACACATGGTGACCCTGTGATTTTGTCTCCGATAGGGAGCTACCTGGCTGCCACTGCCAGAGTCATGAGAGTATCATATTAATATTGCTAGGTTCTAGAGAATGCATATCACTTTTATGCCTTCATAAAGGTAAAACATACGTCTAAACATCACAAGTAAGGAATCATCTGTATTTCCATTTGTCCTTTTCTTCTTTTTCTGTTATTCTGCCTTCTCTTGGTTTTAATGAACACATTATTTTTCTATTATGTACACTCTGTTTATATAATTTATATCACGACATAATTTTTATTTATAAAGATTTCTTCACAGTGTACAATATACATTTTAACTAATCAGCATTTAACATCAAATGCAGGAGGATCATGAGTTTAATGTCAGCCTCAGCAATGGAAAGGCACTATTAAACTCAGTGAGACCATCTGTAGTAAAATATAAAATAGGGCTAGGGATGTGGCTCAGTGGTTGAGTTCCCCTGAGTTCAATCTCTAGTACCCAAAATAATAATAATAATAATAATAATAATAATAATAATAATAACAACAACAACAACAATAAACTATTTCTAGTGTACTGTGAGATTCTTGTAACAATATATCACCAAATCCTGTCTTTTATTCACTTTTAAATGTGTTTAAACATGTCACACAGCTTTACTAGCTATACTTTAAAAAGACAGTTTTCTTTTAGAATAATTAAAATTCAAAACAGTTAATTTTATCTTCATATAGTTCAATTACAACTATTTCTTTATAGAGATCCAAATTCTTACTAGTGTCAAGTTCCTTCTAGCTGGAGTGCTTTCCTTAACATTTCTTATAGATTAAATATTTTGGTCAATAAAAACTTTAGTTTGTATTTGCATGACAAATTATTTTTCCGCTTTAATGAGTATTTTTGCTGTGTATAGAAAATATCTAAGTCAACTTGCCTTTTTTCTTTTGGAACTTAAAGATGTCATGACATTATCTTTTGTCTTTCAGGGTTTCACATGAGCATCTGCCATGATTCTTATCCTTGTTCCTTTGAAACAACTTCTGTCTGGCAGCCTGGTGCTTCTTCCTTTTGTCTTAGTTGTTGAGCAGCTTTCATGTAATATGCCTAGGTCTGTTTTGCTTCACAGTTTTCTTATTCTTGGTATTCTCTGAACATTTTAGGTCTGTTATTTTGTGTGTGCCATCAATTTTGGAAAATTATCAGCCATTAATTATTTGAATATTTCTTGAAGACATTTGCATAATCCAGCCGGGAGATGGTCTCTGCTTCAAGCTTTCTATTACTGTGGTTAACTTCAGTAACCACAAGAAAGGCATTGCTTAGTAATACTTATATTTGGGGGACAGAATATTTCATCAAAGTTATGTTGGAGGGTGGGTGCAGATATATGCCTCCATTTGGGTTCTTTCTTCTCATTTGACTTTGGCTCTTCTCTTTGCACTGTTTCCAAAATGAATCTGTCTTTTTGTCTCTCTGTTGGCTGTATTTTACTATTATGACTACTCAAAGGATGCTACTATGCATGGGGTGGGGAGCCGAGAAAGGGGCACTCTGTGGTGTTCTGATTCTCAGCCTTTACAAAGGAATGTGAACCTCCATTTTAGCATTTGTTCTTCACAAGTGCTTCTGTCCCCATCCAGGTATAATGTTGGTCCTAGCATGTATTTCAGTCTCTTTTCCATAGACTCAGATACTTACTTCTCCAAAACTTCTTTCAAAATTACAGAGATTTCTATTGAAACAATCAGCCTTAGTATTTGACAACACATGAATGAAAAAGATTGTGTTTGTATGTGTGTGTGTGTATTTTTAACAACAAAAAATAATGAAAGGACATGATGTGATAAGCTGGAAAACAGATGGAATGAGAGAGTCATATCACGTGAAATAAGCCAAATACAAAAATCAAGGATCTCATGATTTCCTCTCATATGTGGAAGCTAGAGAGAAAAAAAGAAAAAATTGAGATCTCATGAAAATATAAGGAAAACTAGTAGGGCAGAAGCAGGACATTGGGTGGAGAGAGGACTGGAGGGTAAATGCAGGTACTGGGGAATGAAATTGATCAAATTATGTTATGTGCATGTATGAATATGCCTCAATACACTATTATTCCATAATATACTATTATGTATAATTATTATGCACCAATAGAAAAATTTTAATATAATCAGTATACAATCTACAAGGAAATAAGTTCAAAAAAATAGGTCTACTTAAAAATGATAAACATTTCAAAATTCCTCCTTTGTTCTCAAATTGGAAAATATATATTTTTTTGTTAATGAAAAAATATACAGCCAATTTCTTATCCCCATCTATTTTAATGTGAATCAGTGGTATTTTAGAACCTGATCACATATCTTCAAAATATACAGACACACTCATGAAAAGAAGAATAAAATTGCACATAATTGATGAGTACTGGTGGTGATTCATTGGATTCTCATAGATACAATACATACATACACAGGATGGGGGCTGGAGGGCACACACCATGTTGATGATTCTGTTGTTTATTGTTTTCCTTAGTTGTGGAGATCAAATGCATAACGACCTGGGATACCAGTCTATAGTATGAAAAAGTTGTAGAGGGAGCTATATAAAATACTCACCATTACAAGAATATACCTTTAGATATTTAAGTGAGATAGAAGAGAAACAAAGAAAAAACGTTTTAAAAAGGTGATAGAAAACGTACAAAAAGTGAGGAGAAAGAAAGTATATGGAAATATCTGTCATCCTAAATGCTCAAAAAATAAGAAAGGAAGAAAAAAAAAACAGAAGGCAAGAGAGAAGAGAAATAGGAAGAGAAGGTAGAAGGCAGGTTATCTTCCTGCAACATCACATATTTTAATAAAATATTAACGTTGTGTTGCTAATAAAGCAGTCTGATGATAAAATTTCCTGTAATACTCAAAAGATACGTTAAAGATAGAAAAAGGAAAACTACAATTTCCCAATTTGGGTCCTCTGTCAGTCCTACAATAATGAAGTTTGTCACTAATGAGTGGTTCCTCATAGTTCAATTCTGTTAAGATGCCATCTGACCTGCAAGGGGGTGAAGGTGATAAATAATTAAGCAATATTAAGGATACATCAAGTGCAGATTTTGAACTGATAATGAAGAACCCAGCAACTTAGTAGATGTGTATGTGCTTTGTTTTCCTTCGAGAGTTTTCACATTTTATGTAGCAGTGAGAACCACAGGCTAAACCCTCTTACTCTTATCTCCTTTCTGGATACTCATTTTCCTAATTCTCTTTTAGGATATATATATATATATATATATATATATATATATATATATATATATATATATATATATATTACTTTACAGAAGTATGGCTTTCTAATTTCCTGCTAGAAATATCTGCACACTTTATCTAGTTTTCCTAATATATGCAGACCTAACTCCTACAGTCTCACCCATTAAACAGGAAAATATTTTTTAGGTTAATAAGGTTAATCCCCCTATTGTTAAAATAATCTTGTGCTCAGTTTCTTTCAGAAAGATGTATATTCTCTGGATATATCTGCATTCCAAAATGTATAGCTAATAAAAACTGACATTTTGCAATCAATCTTTCCTAAAGGATTACTTCCTGATGATATATGTATGGTTAGTTTTGAGGTTTTTGCTAGTGGCCACTAGAACTTTTCCAAGAAAAAAATAACTTTTATGAATTTTAAGACTAAATACAATATGATTTGCCAAAGTGGCAAATGCACAGTTGAAAATTTACATGGAATTTGCAATATTTTTCCCAATTCTTCAATAAGTTTCAAAGCATCATTAGCTTTATCTATATAATAAATAATTTACATTCAGTAATATTAAAATATTAAATCCTTTAGTAGAAAAAATGGAATATGTATCAGTAATGTTTTTAATATACATTTTTGAGAATTATTGCTCATGGTGCTACTCTAGTAGAAAAATACAACTCTTTTAAATATGTTCTTTGAATCTTTCATCATGAGTTACACAAATATTTTCTTTGTATCTCCAAATCTGAGTTTAACTGACTCAATCTTATAGTCATATATTCAGAATACATTGGTTTATATGAAAACTCTTTTGTGCACAAAACAACAAAATAGAAGAAATACTTACTTTCAACAAATTCCCCAGGGGTTTTCTTTGCTAATGCATTGTGAAAATTTCTTTTTACTATGATCAAATATATATTTGGCATTTTTTTAAAAGTCTTATAAAAATTCATTTCTAACCCATACTTTTTTTTGCTTCCCTTTCAACAGAGACTGTGTTCACATTAAAATCCAGAGATATTTAGAAACATACATAAACATTTGTGTATCTCTCTCCAGTCAGCATATGTGTCTCATTTTCTAACACATTATTCTGACTTCTCTAGAAATCAAATGATTAACCTCCAGTTTCAGCCTTACCTAAAACCTAGAAATCTAAGATGTTTGTTTTTTATCAAAACTGTACTATTTTATTATTGATGCTTATTTTTTATGTTCTTTTTAAAAATTAGCTACAGTTTCTTATTCTGACTTGAATGAAGCAATTTTCTCTCCCCATTGATATACATTATATTTCTACTTTTTATGTAAAGATTATATTTACTCAGAACTGGTATAGTTTCTTGGGGATTCTTATGGGAAAACATACTAATAACTATTTTCATCATTAACCTTAGAAACAAAATATCAAAGTTAATTAATAGCCTTGTTGCAGGGTGTCTATAGGGGAAACTGAAATGTTGACTTTAAAATGGTATTCAAATGATGTATGGAAAACTAAGTTGTGCCAAATGTATGGGCTATGGGGAGCCTTCTCATTCTCCCTTCCAAAAGAAGAATTCAGAGATGAATGTGTAGCTAGAATGTTGTTCACAATCTTTAATCACTGAAATTCAAAAATTAACTCATATTATGTGATTTGCGGTGTCAAACATATTTATCTCTTATAACATCCCTCCAAACTCAAAGTCTAAATTATTTGCATGTGAATATGATAGCCAGAAATTAATGGCATAACCAAAATTTTAGGAAGTAACTTAAAATAGAAATATAATTAAGCAAGATTTTTTAGGGCACATCCAGATATTTGTATAAATGTCCTTTAAATCATGAAGAAGATTTATTCTTTTTTAATTAATTTTTATTTATATATAACAGCCCAATGCATTATATAGATCATAAGTTTAAGGTCAACCTGAGTTATATAGCAAGACCCCATATCATAAAAAATATTAATCACAAAAAATGAAATAAAAGGTGTCAATCAAAGACTCAAAGCCCAATGAACCTCTAGGGAAAACCATGCTTGGTTTCTCTTCAATGAAGCCAGGTGAAATATAGATCAGGTAAAATTATTGTAAGTTCAAAACCTTCAATATGAGTTTGAGTATCTCTCTGGCTAGTAAGTAAATATAGTTAGTTTACATCTGGATCAATGCTAAAGAAGAGATGTAGTACCTAATGGGGAGATTATGTATTAATACCACACATGGTATTAATTATAGTAATATTAACTAATATTATATTTTTTCATAAGGTAGGGTCTAGAAAGGAAAAGGGAAATATTGCTGGAACAAATTTTACACAGGGGATTTTTTTTCAGGTTAGAAAAGGGAAGAGAGAGAGAGAGAGAGAGAGAGAGAGAGAGAGAGAGAGAGAGAGAGAGAGAGAGAGAGAGAACAGGAACATGGAGGTAACTACAAGTTAATAAATATCTGTTCATGGAAGAAGTTTGAAAAAAGGAATGTGCACATGCATGGACCCTGAGGATGATCACATAGCATTCATGCTTTTGCCTTGGTCTCTTGGACTTTCTATTCTGGGGAAAGAGGTGGATTCTCACAGAACACAGGAGTTGGGAGTAGTTGCTAGATGAAATTGGTGCTTCTGAAATGTGATACTCTATAAATACTTTCAGTTCTTGGGAACTTAGTGCAGGGACCCCAGAGAGTTAGCATTCTTACCTGAGAAGATGGAGCACTGTCTATTGTTGCTTACACAGCTAAGACCTATGATAAAGTTAGCTCTGTGAACAAGAACACAAGATGAAGCCTGAGACCAATTCCTCTATGAAGTAATGTGCTTTTTCTAGGGCCAAGAGGCAGACACTCAGAATAAACAAAAAAATGGATAAAATGAATCCCTGTGTTGTCTTATACTTTCTAATTATTCTGTAGTGCTTCTCATTGTCAATGTCTATCAGGGACTTATTGCAAAGGAGATTGGGTAATACAGTTTACAGTGTGCCATCCCCAAGATCACAAAGCTAAATAAATGCTGGCTTTGGTGCTGAAATATGATCCATAAAAATTAGGATGTTTTGTTTTCCAATTTTGGTATTTTTTGCATATTAATTACGATAGATATATATCTATGACCCTTTTGACTGTGAAATATAGAAGACTGTTGTATCATGAGTGAAAACATGTAAGAGCCTTTGATTATGCTTCACCATGTTTTCCTTCTTATAGTTACTCACTTAAACAATCTTAAACGGGTCTTGGATGAGTAAGATATGGAACCACCTTTAGCCATTATATATTTGACATGTCAGGAGAGCAATACTTTTAAGTCCTTGAAATCTTGATATTAATAAAAAAAAGAACACCATCTATTTTAGTCATCTTTTTCACCACTGTAAACAAAAGACTGATAAGAACAATATCAGTAGAAGAAAAGTCTATTTGGGGGCTGAGGGTTTTAGAGGTCTCAGTCCATAGATAATGTATGTGACAAAGAATGAAAAAAAAAATAGATACAAACTGATAAGCTCACAGGGGTTTACCTCAGAAGGAAACTGCTCTCATTAAAAGGAAAAATAAGGAACTTAGTGCTCTAGGTTTCCAGGTATTAAAGAGCCAAAAGGAAATTGATGTCAAGCTTGCTGGATCTTAATGCTATTCCTTACAAAGTTTCCACTTGGGAGGTACAGTCAGGGATCTTCTGTAGTAATATCCAATGCCATGTAACTAAGTACTACAAATTCAGCACTTCAAAAGGACACACAGGAGAAATCTCACAGGGTCTGTGAGTAGAAAACCTGGAAGTTCTACAACACTGCTGCCAAAGCCACCTGTGGCCTGGGTCCCTATGCTGAGGCTCAGCTGGGGACTATGAGTTCATTCCAGGATTACTCAGGCTGTTGCCAGGACATTTATCATGGTTTTGGAATTCCTGAAAACTTGTTTCTCCAGAGACAGCGATGGAAAGATGCTGGAGATCAACCAAGCTGGCAAGAATCATATATAAACAACATAATCAAAACAGGGACAACAACAACAAAAAAAGCTTTGTCATATTATTCTACTGGTGGAGAAGAGATTCTGAAAGAGCATAACCCCAGGGGGTTCCAGTCTTGGATCCTTCAGTAGAGCCCACTTGCCAAGTCTTCAAAAGCATGTATTCTCCTACAAGCCCGGTGGAAATGTGGGAAAGAGAAAAGTTCTGAAATATACTAAACCAAACATTTGCAAAATATTAGAAAACAAAGGAAGGGCACTTCTATTCTCTTCTATTCTCTCTCTCTCTCTCTCTCTCTCTCTCTCTCTTTGGTTAAAAAGAAAGAAAAAGAGCCTGTCCCTTTTTGAAGTTTCTCTTAAAATAAGATGAACAACCTAAATTACCAATGTTTCTCCCCCATTATCTGCCATGGCAAATCCTGGTAAGCCAAAAACAATTAGAAGAACAAAAAAATTCAAATGAAAAATGTGTGCCAAACATACTGCAATCAAACAATTCAGTAGTTGAAACAATGTGAGAGACCCCAAATTTTCCAAGAGAAATAAGACAGAAAATAAAAAGAGTGCATAAACTTTGCTTGCTTTACTTCTACTGTGAAAGAAGCAATACTTGGTGAATTTTTTTCATTTCATCAGCTCTATGTTTACATTACTCTCAATTATCATTTTATCTTGCTGATGTGCCTATCTACTTTCTCCTGTCTAAAATTGACACTCAATATGTTTTTATCAATGCATAAAACATTTGAATAGCAAATCAAATATCACAAGACCTTTCCTCAGTTGGTATTTTTTTTTTTTTTAGTTTTTGGCAGACACAACATCTTTGTTTGTATGTGGTGCTGAGGATCGAACCCGGGCCGCACGCACGCCAGGTGAGCGCGCTACCACTTGAGCCACATCCCCAGACCTCTCAGTTGGTATTATATGACTTTGTCTGACATTTGTTTCAGGTTGAAAGAAAATGAGATTGACAATAAGAAGTTCAAAACAATTCAAGACTGTCATGTCCTAATATTTTAATATTTATTTTTTTTGTTGTTGTAGTTGGACACAATAGCTTTATTTTATTTATTTATTTTCATGTGGTGTTGAGGATAGAACCGAGGGCCTTGCACTTGCTAAGCGAGCTCTCTACTGATGAACCACAACCCCAGCCACTGTCATATTGACCTCACTGTTGATGCTGGCATTGCATATCTCTGGCATTTAATGTTGAAGAAACATAATTTCTAAAAGAGGCCTAATTAAAATTACTCTCTTTACTTTAGTGGGCTCTCATTAGTACCACGCTCTCCAGAGACATTTTAATCCTGCTTTCTTTGTTTTTTAAATCAAGAATGAAGTTAGAGGTTCCAAAATTTCCAGTAATATCTAGAAATAGAATGTATTTGGACTGGAGAAAATGGGATACTATTTACACAGACCATGTTTAAAAGTTCAAAACATTAATTAGAATCAATTATCCAGTTTTTTTTTTTTTGTGTGTGTGTATGTATGTCAATAAAAAAGCACTACTGAAGTTAGTAGTGGCTAATTCTCAAGAAAGACATTTAAAACGTTCCTTAGAAAGTTCGGTTGAGCACATATTGCATGATCAAATAAGAATTTTTAATCCTAGAAAAGATAATGTAATAAAGGCACAGTGCACTTTATATTTTAGCTAAAAAATGAAACATTTGACAATTTGTGTCCAATAAATTTATTTCTCAACAATAAATGTAAATGTAGAGACAGAATAAAATATAGCACAGTCATAATAAAATTAAAGATATACAAGTATGATTGAATTATAGAAAGTGCAAAATACACACACACAACCAAAGTCCCAAGTGCTTCATATCAAAATGCAAAAAATATTACTTCAAAAAACATATGCAAACATTTGACTCATCTGACTCATATTTTACTGTTTTCCAGATATATTTTATCAGTAAAATCTCCCTTAAACCACCCGTTGGAAATGAGAAATAAAACATCAGTAACAGACATTTCATCCTCCTGGGTCTAACAGATGGTCCAGAGCTGCAGGGTGTGATTTTCTTCTTTATATTTCTCACCTATGTTCTGAGTGTTACTGGAAATCTAACTATCATCAGCCTGACCCTCCTGGATTCCCATCTGAAGACCCCCATGTATTTCTTCCTCAGGAATTTCTCCTTCCTAGAAATTTCATTTACTTCTGTCTGTAACCCTAGGTTTTTGATCAGCATCCTAACTGGGGACAAGTCGATTTCCTACAATGCTTGTGCAGCTCAACTATTTTTCTTTATCTTCCTGGGCTCAACAGAATTTTTCCTCCTGGCCTCTGTGTCCTATGATCGCTACGTGGCTATCTGCAAGCCTCTACATTACACAACCATCATGAGTAACAAGATCTGTTACCAGCTCATCATCACATCTTGACTGACTGGTTTCTTGGTCATTTTTCCACCACTGACCATGAGCTTGCAGTTAGATTTCTGTGATTCCAATGTCATTGACCACTTCACCTGTGACTCTTCTCCTTTGCTGCAAATCTCTTGCACAGACACCAGTACTCTAGAGCTCTTGAGTTTTGTTTTAGCTTTGTTCACTCTCCTGACCACATTGACACTAATAATTCTCTCCTATGCTTACATCCTCAGAACAATTCTAATAATTCCCTCATCTCAACAAAGAACAATGTTCTCACACATGATGTTGTCTCCATCTCATATGGAAGCTGCATCTTCATGCATATGAAAATACTTCAGACCTGAAAACATTCATTACTTTCTGAGTTTGACTATTTTCAGGATGTGGATGGAGCCAAGGCATTATTTGTCATTCTATGACTGGCTTTTAGCTTAGTATGTCTTCCAAGTCCAAGTATGTTGCTGCATATGGAAAAATCTCATTATTAATTAGGACTGAATAATATCCTAATGTGTATATATATAAAACAGGTTTTCTTTGTTTACTAACCTGTAGATGGATATTTAAAGGATTGCTTTCATGTCCTCGGTATTGTGAATAACGATGTAGTATACATAAGTATTTGAAAATCTCTCGAAGATACTGGTTTCAATTCTTTTGGGTACATATAAAAAAAAATTGAGTTTCTATATCATGTGGTAGTTCTATTTGTGATTGCTTTGAGGAACAATTGTACTGTTCTGTGTATTGGAGGTGCCATTTTACATCCCCATCAACATTGTTCATGAGTCTCAATTTCTTCTCTTTTGGCTAACACTTGTTACTTTTATTTTGGAGGATTGTTATTTTTACTTTTATTTATATAATAGCTATCATAACAGGTGTGATGCTTCACTGTGGTTTTAATTTACACTTCACTGATAATAAGTGATGTTGATAACCTTATACATTTGTATATCATCTTTGGGAAAATAACTATTCAGGTCTTTTTCTAATTTTTTTTTTCAATTGCATTCGTTCTTTTTTCTGTCAAGTCTCTGGAGTTACTTATATTTTGGATATTAATCCTTTACCATGTTTATGTTTTATAATGTCTAATATTTTTTTTTCCATTCCATGGGATGCCTTTTCATTCTGTTGTTTTCTTAGCTGTGTAGAAGCTTCTCAATTTGATGTGCTGCCACTTGTCTATTTGGGGGTTTTTCACCTGAAGTTTTGGTGTCATTGCTAAGACTAATGTCATGAAACTTTCCACATATATTTCTTCCTAGGATTTTTACTGTCTCAGATGTGTGTTTGTATATATGTGTGTGTCTGTGTGTGTGTATGTGTTGTCTCAGATCTTATGTTTAGTCTTTAGTCTTTTTTCCAGTTCATTTTTGTGTATAATGTAAGATAAGGCTCCAGTTTCATTCTTTTGCATGAGAATATATCATTTTTGAAATTCTATTTATTGTATGAACTGTCGTTTCCTATTTTGAATTCTTAGCACCTTATAAAGATCAATTTTCTGTACATGCATGAGATTTTTACTGAGCTCTGTATTCTGCTCAATTAGTTTGTCATGCCTCTCTCTATATAAATGCCATACTATTTAATTATTGTAGCTTTGTTATATATTTAGAAATCAGCAAGTGTTACACGTCCAGCTCCATTCTTTTTCTCACAACTGATTTGGCTCTTCTAATTCTTAGGGTATTCCATTCGAATTTTAGACATTTTTTTTTTCTTTCAGTGAAAAACTGCTGCTGAAATCTTGATACAGATTGCATTGAATGTGTAGATAACTTTGTGTAAAGAACAATTGAACAAAATTAAAACTTCCAATCCAAAAACAAGGAATCCTTTTATTGATTTTTGTCCTTTATGTCATTCCTCAGTGTTTTAGAGTTTTTACTATGGAAGTCTTTTCTCTATTTAAGTTTATTTTAAGTATTTTATTCCCTGTTATGGCAAATTAAAATATTTTCTTACTAATTTTTCAAAAATATGTTGTTAGTGTGGAGATGCAGCTAATTTTTGTATGTTGGTTTGGTATCTTCCAACTTTTCTTGTTCATTGGTTCTTACAGTGTGTGTCTGTGTATGTGAGTGTGTATTTTTCAATGTTTTTCTCATAGAAAATCATGTCATCAATACAGAAAGATAATATGATTTCTTTTCCAATTGAATGCCTTTCATTTCTTATTTTTATCTAGTTGCTCTAGCTATAACTTTCAGTTCCATATTGAATAAAAAACTTGGTGAATATGGGAATATTTATGTTGAATTTGATCTTTAAGGATCAAGTTTTCCATCACTGAATATGATGTTTGTGGTGGGCTTGTTATACACTGTCTTATTACATTGGGATTAATTCCTTCTAAAGTGTTTTGAGAATTTTTAATCATAGTAATTTATCCCCAGAATGCTCAACATGGGAAAAATCAATTTATTAGATAAACCACATTAACAAAATGAAGGATAAAATCACATGACCATCTCAATAGATACAGAAAAAAGTATCAAAATTCAATACTATTTTATTAGAAAAATACAATTCCTTATTTTTTATTACTTATAGAAAGGCAAGAGATTCATCACCATTGATTTAAATTAAAGGGTTGGTTGGATAGTGTTGATTCACAATCCTTTTAATAGGTGCAAGTCTCTGAATTATCTCTTTGATCCAAGAGGATCAGTTATATGTTTCATAGCAACAGTGTGCTGCTTAAGTGTATGAGTGCTGGAATTAGGTTGCCTGGCTTTGTACGCTGACCTTGTCATTTACAACGTTGACACTCTGAACAAACCATTACCTTCTCTGGAATTCAGATTTGTTCATTTGTTGTAAAGGAGGAAAAATAATTGTATTCAATGCATAGGTTACTTTGTTCTGATTTTATGTAGGTAAACATTTAAAATACTGCAAGTAAACAAGTTCTCAGTAATGTTGACAATTATCATTGTATTTGGTCCATCTCAGTGTAGCACTGGTCCCAGCAGACTGTGGGATCAAAGCACTATAGACTGAAACCTCTAAAACCAAGCCATTTTATTCTGACCAACACTCAATTTATGCTGATCAACACAAGCTGCAGAATTGGGGCAAACCTACACATGGATCACCCTCTAGTGCTGAAACAATGAACATGTCAATAACAAGAGTGCAGTAAACCCGGACTTAGGACACTATCTAGTGTTGAAATGGCAGAAATGACTAAAGACTCAGAAAATAAGCACTTAAAATTCCTAGAAAGAAAGGCCTAAACAAAGACATATTATGAAGATTGGAATAAACACTCAGTTTTTCAATAAAGTTGAACAGCAATAAGGATCAAGAACTTTCCGGAAAATACTAATTGTCACAATAAGGTACAGGAAGCCAACCAGATAGTAACCAATATAGATGAATTCATATATATATATATATATATATATATATATATATATATATATATATATATATAAGAGAGAGAGAGTGTTTAGGTGGACACAATACCTTTATTTTATATATTTTTATGTGGTGCTGACAATTGAACTCAGTGCCTCACATATACCAGGTGACCCCTCTACCACTGAAGAGGAGAGCAAGTACAGGATGCTTCTTGGCAATCACAGCCCTAGCCCAGAGCCCAGCATCTTGAATCGTGCACACAATAAAAACAACCAACAGACATGACATGACACCTCCTGTCAGTCAGTCATAGGCTCCTGAGCTGACAAACCAGAATCAGCTGGTGGGAGATCCATAGCAACTTAGGGAGTGTCTCCTGTGACCCAGCTCCTCTGGAGGGGTCCAAAACCAAGAATGATGGACATCTTCTAAATGTTCCAAATCCTAATAAATCCAAGCCATTTTCAATGAGAATTTTCTTCATGTTGCAGTGTTTACTATAAATAACACTAACTTCAACTTAATCATATATATTAATACATATTACTCTCTGTCTGGAGTGTTAGTTGTTACCCTAATAGCTGACATTGTACCTTCAACACATTCCCATGTATTTTTTTCTAATCATTGAAAGCATTAATTAGAATTGTTCTGTGCTTTCCCACTTCTGGTTTAATCTTGTTCCTCTTACTCCTAGTCTCCCTCCAACATTATCTACTATTATCTATTATATTACTGCATCAATCCCACCCCATCTGTATTTTTCTTCTTTTCAACTTGGTGTGTATTATTCTTTCCCACTTTTTTTCTCTCATTTGCCCAGTCTTTCTCTTTTCTCCTTTCAGCCCCTGTATAATGCTATAGAAAATTTTCTATATTTAAAAAATAATGTAAAATCAGCATTATGTAAAAATGCAGTGAAAACAATTTTTATAGCACCACAATTAACAATAACAAGCTGTGGAACCAACCTGGGTGCCCTTCAACAGATGAATGGGTAATGAAAATGTCGTACGCATATACATTGGCGTATTACTCAAGTATATAGAAGAATGAGAAGATGCCATTGCTGATCAGTGGAAGCTCAATAGAGACAATCATGCTAAGTGAAATAAGCCAGACCCCGAAAGTCAAAGGTCAAATGCTTTCTCTGATATGTAGAAACCAGTCCAAAACAAGGGGAAAATGAAAAAAACAAAGAAAATGAGGGGTTCCATCCCAATAGAAGAAAGATCAATCAATTAGAAGACAGAATTGAGGAAGAGAGAGGAAGAACAGGTAAGGGAAGAAGAGTGGGACAAACTGACCTATTTTTCTTATGAACATAGGGGAATGTACCAGAGTGAATCTCACCATTATGCATATCCACAAGACAATAGTTTATAAGCAAAAACTGGCAGAAAACTCAGTAGAGGAAAGATAACAGGGGGAGTGAGGAGAAGAGGGAAAGGGGATATAGTGGGGATTGAATTAGAGCAAATTATATTCCATGCTTTCATACATACCAAAGTGAATCCTAGTGTTATGTATAACTAAGGGGATCCAATTAGAAAACCCAAGAAAGGGGAAAGATACCTTTTTCTTTTTTTTTTTTTTTTTTTGGTTTGGTTAGAAAAATTCTGTCCTTCATTGACCATTCTCTGAAAATAAGACAGTCAACCTAAGTCACCAGTATTTCTCCCCCACTTCCATAGATTCATCTGCCATAGCACATCCAGATAGATACAATACAATTCTAAGGACAAAAACAATTCAAATTCAGCATATATATCATACATACTGTACTCAAAGAATTCAGCATCTGAAATGATGAACCAGACCCTACATTGTCCAATGGAAAAATCACACATAAGAAAATGAAATCAGGATATAAACTATACTTGCTTGGTTTCTAATGTGAAAGGAACAACATTTTTTTTATTTTTTCTTTTGTATACATATGTCAGTAGAGTATATTTTGCATTATTTATGCAAACATGGAGTGTACAAGTAAATGAGAGCTGGGGCTGGGGCTAAGAGGGTGGAGCACCTGCCTTGCATGTGTGAGGCACTGGGGTTGATCCTCAGTACCACATAAAAATAAATAAATAAAGATATTGTGTTCATCTATAACTAAAAAAAAATTAAAGAAAAGAAGTAAATGATATATGAGGAATTTTTTCAGATATATATTTCATGAGTTTTATGTTTATATTGTACTCTCAATTTTTATTGTAACTAGCTGATGTGATTATTACTAACTTTATCTTTCCTGAAATACGTATAAATATTCTTCCTATCAAAAAATAAGAATATAAATAGCACAGTTAATATGTTACAGTTTGGATATGGAGTGTCCCTCTAAAGCTCCTGAATCAATTACAGAAATATACAGAGATAAAGTGATGAGCTTATGAGAATAGTGAACTAACCAAGCCATCTTAAATTGAATGTATTAACTGTGTACTTACTATATAAGTGGGAGGGGTGTGGTTGGAGAAAGTGGGTCACTGGAGGCATGACTTTGGAGTTTATATTTTGTCCTCAATGCCTGGGGATGATAGATAGATAGATAGATAGATAGATAGATAGATAGATAGATCTATTGATCTTCTTGTTTGCCATGAGGTTATCAGCCCCTCCCCCACTTTCTGCCATGATGCTCCATCTCACTTCATATCCACTTCAATGGAATCAACCATCCATGGTCTGAACCTATGAAACAGTCATCCAAAATAAATATCCTATCCTCTAATTGTTTTGGTCAGAGCAATGAAATCATAACTAACAATATTCTATGGCCTCTCCTCTTTCTATTTCCTGCTTTTTTACATGTTCCCATGAAGTGGTATTATATTGCAATATCTTTATTTATTTATAATAAATAAATAAATATTGTTTGGCAGGTATGTGTTTCAGGTTGAAAGAAAAGAATATGAACAATATGAAGTCCAAGGAAAGTCAAGACTGTCATTTCTTCCTTGTTGAGGCTAGCATTGTACATTTTTCTGTTATTTCATATTGAGGAAAAACCCACAATTTCTAAAAGTGCCTAATTAAAATTACTCAGCTTTTCTTTAGGGTGCTGTCATCAGTGCCATGCTCTCCAGAGACAGTTTAATTCTTCTCTGCAACAAGAATCCCCTGTGTCTGTTGGAGGAGGGAAAAAAGCAGATAAGACTGGCTTGTTTATTTAAAAAAGAATATTTATAAAGCCAAGTTTTCTAACTGGGAGGTGAGCAAAGCAATAAAAAAAATATAGCCCATCTTTATTTAAACCATACTTACTGAGAGCCAAGTAAAATGTATTTCAGGGTTCCTAGCACCTAGGGTCAGGACTTTGTTCTTTTTAAAGAAATTTTGGGATACAAGATATGTCTTGGATCATACAACCTTGGATATTCCTTTATTATTAACATCTCAACAATTTTATGTCATATGCATAATAGCTTACCTCTTTTCCATTGTTATTTCTCCTTGATTCTTATTCATGAAATGAGCCTTCTCTTGATTACTTTCAGTTGATTCACAAACAAAATATACACCTTTATCTAGTCTATTTATCTGTAAGTATTACCCCAAAACACCTAAAGAATTCCATTATTTTCTTTCCTGCTTTCTCACCTGCCCTTTTTCTTCATCTCTCTCTCTCCCCTTATACCTTCCTATATTCCTTTCTTCCTTCTTTCCTTTCTTCCTTCTCTCTCTCTCTCTCTCTCTCTCTCTCTCTCTCTCTCTCTCTCTCTCTCTCTCATAGCTTTTCTACACTCCATGAAAGCATGATCTCTGGCTCTGAAAACCTTCCCTGTAACCAGTTCTAAACTGTTCATTTTTCTACTGCCATCTCCAATTCCAAACTCATACTTCTACTCCTAAATAATAAGTTGATACCAGAAACACTTTTACTCAATGACAATTTTGTACAGCTACCTGGGTTACTCACTTTCAGACTTAACATGAATTGATTTCTTGGGACTGCCCTTAGAGCTTCTGCCACCGCCCAGAACACCAGATTTCTCAAGAGGTCACAAGCTCCTTCCCAGACTATAAACAGCAGAACTTCTTGGATTCTTTGCTCAGGTCTGGTTATAGGACCTTCTGCCAGTACTTGAGGCCATGTCCAATCCCATTGGGGCCTCTGTGATGTTAGCAATATGTTTTTAGTGGAGCATTCCTACAGCAGGTTCACTGTATATAGCAAACATCATCAGCCCCAATTCCATCAATATGCTACATAAGTTTGTTATTATGCAAGAAAATCAGAGGTAGGTACAGACTGAGAAGTGTATATAAAGATCTGAAAGCAGATTATCAAACATTGTCACTCAAGGAAAAGTAACCTAGCATTTGGGTTTCAGCATTAAACTGCTACCATGTGGGATTATCTCAATGTAAGTGCATTTTTAAATTTCTTGCTTCATTTATTTTTTTTCCTTTCTAATTATTGTATAACCTACATCACTTAACTTTGGCCCCCAGAAACTTATCTATAAAATGATAAATTATTATTGAATTCAAAAAGGAAACATTTTAATACATTGTAAAATTCTGAGTTTGCTTCTTTAGAATTATGTAAATAATACTTTTCATTGTCCTGATTCATGTGAAATTATTCATTCTCCATGCCAGTAAGAATGACACTATCATGGAAAATTAAGAAACACACTTCAAAAGGTTTCACATTCAGAAATTCAGAACATGTGCTCATTGGAACAGTATTTTAACAACAAATATTCTATATTTTAAGATTTTCTACTTATTTTTTACATAAATATGGTCAGATATTTAAAGGAAAGGAGGGCACATTTGACAATATAATTTTCTTATGCAGATGAACTTATTGAACCTATGAAGAGACTAACTTGATATTAAATGGATAGAGATGTACACCGCAGGTAACAAACATAGATTATTTGATTGTGGTTTATGTATACTTTCCAAATTTAGTGCATCTTCTTTTTCAAATATTTTTTGGTTGTGGATGAACACAGTACCTTTGTTTATTTATTTTTCTGTGGTGCTGATGATTCAACCCAGTTCCCTACCACTGAGCTACAACCTCAGTCCCTAAAGGTAGTATATCCTGATGGTTGATTTAGTGTTTATTTACAGGCCTTTTATGCTTTCTGACTCAGAAAAGTGATCAAAAGTCTGTCCTAAACTTATTAAAGAATTGGTTTTTATTTTCATATTTAGACCTGGAAGAAAGGAACAATAGGAAATGAAAAATCATACATCTGCAACTGAGTTCATTCTTCTGGGATTAACAGATGACCCAAAGCTCAATCTTTTCATTTTTCTCTTTCTACTTTTCACCTACATACTGAGCATTACTGGAAACTTAACAATTATCACCCTCACTCTGGTAGACTTGCACCTGAAAACACCGATGTATTTCTTCCTCAGGAATTTCTCTTTCCTAGAAATCTCATTCACTACAGTTTCTATTCCTAGATACCTGGTCAGCATAACAACAGGGGATAAGACCATTTCCTACAATTCTTGCATGGCCCAGGTGTTTTTCTTCATATTGCTTGGTGCAACAGAATTTTTTCTTTTGACTGCAATGTCCTATGACCGTTATGTGGCTATCTGCAAGCCTCTGCACTACACAACAATAATGAACAGCAAAGTCTGCACCCTGCTTGTCCTTGGTTCTTGGCTGGCCGGCTTCCTCATCATCTTTCCACCTGTGATCATGGGACTACAACTGGATTTCTGTGACTCCAACATCATTGACCACTTCACCTGTGACTCTTCTCCTATGCTCCTAATCTCCTGCACAGACACGTCCTTACTAGAGCTCTTGGCATTTATCCTGGCCATATTAACTCTCATTACAACCTTAACATTAGTGATTCTGTCCTATGTGTTCATCATTAAGACAATTCTGAGGATCCCCTCTGCTGAGCAAAGGAAAAAGGCCTTTTCCACTTGCTCCTCACACATGATTGTTGTCTCCATTTCTTATGGAAGCTGCATTTTCATGTATGTCAAAACTTCAGCCAAAGAAGGAGAAGCATTGACCAAGGGCATAGCTATGCTCAATACCTCTGTTGCCCCAGTGTTAAATCCTTTTATTTACTCCTTAAGGAACCAGCAAGTAAAACAGTCTTTTAAGAACTTTCTCAAAAAATGCTGGTCAAGTAAATTTTAATGATAAAAAATGTGGTGCCTGAATATAAATAGAACCTGATATCTAATGCAGTACTAGTATTCTTCCATTTGTCCATTGTCTTCCAAAATCAACCTCTTTTTCCAGAATGTTTTGTGCATCAGGTTTCTCATTTTGATCTTGGCACAGCTACCGTTTTACATTTATGTGTGCTAAAAATCCTCAGCATGTGTTAATGTCACAAAAATGAGAATGAGAGAATGATATTTAGTATTAGTGCTAGAATTTTGATTTAAGTGTCCTTGAAGAACTTTCTTTGTGAGTACCAAGCCAAAGCAAAATAAATGTTATTTCAAGCAACCTTGAAAATTATTTTTCCAAGTGCGTAAGTATTTAAGTAAGCAGTTTTTTTTTTTGTGTGTGTGTGTGTGAGGTAGTGTCTTTGTGCACGTTTATATTTCTCTTTGTGTCTTCTATTGTTTTTCCATCATAAATATTGTTCCTAAGGTATCAATACATAGGTGTTATATCTTCATGATGCATTTTATCTTTCATTGTCATAATGCATGTTGCTTCATGTTTTTTTGACTTTCATTTCAAGATTATTAAAGGATTATCTTGGTATTTCTGGAAGACCCCTGCTATCTCAACATTAAGCATTTTTAACAAGCTTTTCTGATGATTGGTTCATCACTCATTTTTTTCCTTTTATTTGCTAACATTGAGCCTTGACTTCATCTTAGACTTCTTTGGAAAGATCCTGTCTTGCCTTTAGTTTCACTGGATGCAATACCCTCTTTGTCTATTTTTTTGGCAGTTTATATGTACCAAATATGCCCTTTCTCTCACCTTGTTTTCAAAATATCTGGTACGCTCATCATATACTGAATTATTTTTCAAGTTTTGTGTGATTTTACTCTTTTAAAATATACGGGTGTCTTTGGAGACTTAGGAGTGTGTGGGGGAGTTAAGATTATTTAAAATATCCACACACTTCTATAACAGTAAAGTCCAGCTCCTTCAATGCATTTGGAAAGAGGAAAATAATGTTCTGGTAATTGTTTAACAACTAGTTTCTAATAAGAAAAATGTTCAGACATAATTTTTTTTCATTGCTTGACTTTAGTACCTAATTTTGACTCCCTTTCTTTACTCTATTGGTCTTTTTTCTATTTTTATTCTTTTATTGTTGTTACATTGGTTTTATTTTTGTTTTATTGTTTGTTTTCATACAGATTATTGAACCCAGGAGGACTTTGTCACTGAGCTACATTCTCAGCCCTTTTTATTCTTTATTTTGAGACAAGGTCTAAATTGCTTAGGCTCTCTCTAAATTGCTGAGGCTAACTTTGAACTCGCACTCCTCCTGCATCAGCCTCCCCATTTGATGGGATTAGAGTCATGTGCTTCCAAGTGTCTTTGCTTTTTTAATTGGTGAAAAATAGTAATTCATAAAACTGGAATTCATTGTGATGTATTCATACATGTACTCAGCACAATTTGGTCAGTTTCATTACACAGTTTCCCCTCTTCCCCACCCCTCCTTCCTTCTTCTCAATTCACTTTCTCTATTCAACTGTTCTCACCCCCACCACTTTTCTTATTCTTTATTTCTCTCTTCCATTCACATATGAAAGAAATCATTACACTTTTGTCTTTGAGTCTGGCTTATTTAACATAATAGCATGATGATTTCAATTCTGTCCATTTATCAGTAAATGACATAACTCAAGACTTCTCTATGTCTGAGTAGAACCCCATTGTATACGTATCACATTTTCTTTATCCCTCCATCTGTTAGAAGATACCTGAGCTGTTTCCACCACTTGATGATCATGAACTGTGCTGCTATAAACATTGGAATGCAATTATCACTAAAATATGCTTATTTTAGGTATTTTCGATAAATGCCAAGGATTGGAACAGCTAGGTCATATGATGAGTCTATTTCTAATCTTCTGAGGAATCTCCATACTGCTTTCCAAAGAGTCTGAATTAACTGAATTAACGTGCAACGCCACAAACTCTGTATAAGTGTACCTTATTGTCTACATCCTCCTTAGCATTTATTATTATTTATGTTGTTGAAGCTTGCCATTCTACCCAGAGTGAGATTAAATCTCAGTATACTTTTGATTTGCATGATGCTAATGATGTTGAACATTTCTTCATGTATTTGTTGTCCATTTGCATCTTTTTCTTTTTAGAAATGTCTGTTGAGTTTATTTGTGCATTTTCTGAGTAGGTATTTTTTTCTGTGTTTTTTTTCTTCATATATTTTGGATACTAATTCTTTGTCAGAAGAATAGCTGTCATTGATTCTCCCCCATTCTATAGGCTACCCTTTCACACTCTTAATTGTTTCCTTTTCTGTGCAGAAGTTTTAAAATTTGATTTCATCCCACTTATTAATTGTTGGTTTTATTTATTGAGCTTTGGGATCTTATTAAGGAAGTCAGTGTCTGAATGTATATGTTGGCATGTTAACCATACATTTTATTCTAAGACTTGCAAAGTTCTTCCTCTATTTTGTATATCTTTGGTCCATTTTGAGTTGACTTTTAAGCAGGGCAAGAGAGCAGGATCAGATTTCATTCTTCTAATACAGATATCCAGTTTTCCCAGCACCATTTCTGTAAAAGGTTGTCTTTCCTCCAATGTATGTTTTTGGTGCTTCTCTGTATCTGTGTAGTATTGTCTCTGTGTTTCTATTTTACTCCATTGGTCTTCATGTCTGTTTTCATGTCAGTGCCATGCAGTTTTTGGTACTATTTCTCTTCAGTAGAATAGAGACTCAGTACTGTGATGATACCAGCCTTGTTCTTACGGGTCAGGATTACTTTGGCTCTTCAGGGTCACTTATTCTTCCATATAAGTTTTAGAACTGTGTTTTTCAAGTTCCATGAAAAATGTCATTGGTATTTTCATGGGAATTGCATTAGATCTCTGTATTACTTTTGGTACTATGGCCATTTTCACAACATTAATTCTGTCTATCCAAGAACAGGGGAGGCTTTTCCATCTTCTAATGCCCTCTTCAGTTTCTTTCTTCAGTGATCCACAGTCTTCATTGCTTCTTTGGTTAAATTTATTTTCAGTATTTTTTGTTTGGGTATTTGTTTTTTTTTTTTTTTTTTTTTAACTTGTTTTTTTTTTAATTTTTTATTGTGGGTTGTTCAAAACATTACAAATTTCTTGACATATCATATTCCACACTTTGATTCAAGTGGGTTATGAGCTCCCACCTTCACCCCATACACAGATTGCAGAATCACATCAGTTACACATCCATTGATTTACAAATTGCCATACTAGTGTCTGTTGTGCTCCGCTGCCTTTCCCATCATCCACCCTCCCCCCTCCCCACCTCTCCCCTCCCCTCCCCTCCTCTCTCTCTACCTCCTCCACTGTATAACCCTGAGGGTCTCCTTCCATTACCATGCAATTTCCCTTCTCTCTCCCTTTCCCTCCCACCTCTCATCCCTGTTAAATGTTAATCTTCTTCTCCTGCTCTTCGCCCCTACTCTGTTCTTAGTTACTCTCCTTATATCAAAGAAGACATTTGGCATTTGTTTTTTAGGGATTGGCTAGCTTCACTTAGCATAATCTGCTCTAATGCCATCCATTTCCCTGTAAATTCTATGATTTTGTCATTTTTTAATGCAGAGTAATACTCCATTGTGTATAAATGCCACATTTTTTTTATCCATTCGTCTATTGAAGGGCATCTAGGTTGGTTCCACAGTCTTGCTATTGTGAACTGTGCTGCTATGAACATCAATGTAGCAGTGTCCCTGTAGCATGCTCTTTTTAGGTCTTTAGACCAAGAAGGGGAATAGCTGGGTCAAATGGTGGCTCCATTCCCAGCTTTCCAAGAAATCTCCATACTGTTTTCCAAATTGGCTGCACCAATCTGCAGTCCCACCAGCAATGTACAAGTGTACCCTTTTCCCCACATCCTCGCCAGCACTTGTTGTTGTTTGACTTCCTAATGGCTGCCAATCTTACTGGAGTGAGATGGTATCTTAGGGTGGTTTTGATTTGCATTTCTCTGACAGCTAGAGATGTTGAGCATTTTTTCATGTACTTGTTGATTGACTGTATGTCCTCCTCTGAGAAGTGTCTGTTCAGGTCCTTGGCCCATTTGTTGATTGGGTTGTTTGTTCTCCTATTGTCTAATTTTTTGAGTTCTTTGTATACTCTGGATATTAGGGCTCTATCTGAAGTGTGAGGAGTAAAGATTTGTTCCCAGGGTGTAGGCTCCCTATTTACCTCTCTTATTGTTTCTTTTGCTGAGAAAAAACTTTTTAGTTTGAGTAAGTCCCATTTGTTGATTCTAGTTATTAACTTTTGTGCTATGGGTGTCCTATTGAGGAATTTGGAGCCCGACCCCACCGACTGTAGATCGTAGCCAACTTTTTCTTCTATCAGAGGGCGCGTCTCTGATTTGATATCAAGCTCCTTGATCCATTTTGAATTCACTTTTGTGCATGGCGAGAGAAAGGGATTCAGTTTCATTTTGTTGCATATGGATTTCCAGTTTTCCCAGCACCATTTGTTGAAGATGCTATCCTTCCTCCATTGCATGCTTTTAGCCCCTTTATCAAATATAAGATAGTTGTAGTTTTGTGGATTGGTTTCTGTGTCCTCTATTCTGTACCATTGGTCCACCCGCCTGTTTTGGTACCAGTACCATGCTGTTTTTGTTACTATTGCTCTGTAGTATAGTTTGAAGTCTGGTATCGCTATACCGCCTGATTCACACTTCCTGCTTAGCATTGTTTTTGCTATTCTGGGTCTTTTATTTTTCCATATGAATTTCATGATTGCTTTCTCTATTTCTACAAGAAATGCCGTTGGGATTTTGATTGGCATTGCATTAAACCTATAGAGAACTTTTGGTAATATCGCCATTTTGATGATGTTAGTTCTGCCTATCCATGAACAGGGTATATTTTTCCATCTTCTAAGATCTTCTTCTATTTCTCTCTTTAGGGTTCTGTAGTTTTCATTGTATAAGTCTTTCACCTATTTTGTTAGGTTGATTCCCAAGTATTTTATTTTTTTTTGAAGATATTTTGAATGGAGTGGTTGTCCTCATTTCCATTTCAGAGGATTTGTCGCTGATATACAGGAATGCCTTTGATTTATGCGTGTTGATTTTATATCCTGCCACTTTGCTGAATTCATTTATTAGCTCTAATAGTTTCTTTGTAGAGCCTTTTGGGTCTGCTAGGTATAGAATCATATCATCTGCAAATAGTGATAATTTAAGTTCTTCTTTTCCTATTTTTATGCCTTTAATTTCTTTCGTCTGTCTAATTGCTCTGGCCAGTGTTTCGAGAACTATGTTGAACAGAAGTGGAGAGAGAGGGCATCCCTGTCTTGTTCCAGATTTTAGAGGGAATGCCTTCAGTTTTTCTCCATTCAGAATGATGCTAGCCTGAGGCTTAGCATAGATTGCTTTTACAATATTGAGGTATGTTCCTGTTATCCCTAGTTTTTCTAGAGTTTTGAACATAAAGGGATGCTGTACTTTGTCGAATGCTTTTTCCGCATCTATCGAGATGATCATATGGTTCTTATTTTTAAGTCTATTGATGTGGTGAATAACATTTATTGATTTCCGTATATTGAACCAGCCTTGCATCCCAGGGATGAATCCTACTTGATCATGGTGTACAATTTTTTTGATATGTTTTTGTATCCGATTCGCCAGAATTTTATTGAGGATTTTTGCATCTAGGTTCATTAGAGATATTGGTCTGTAGTTTTCTTTCTTTGAAGTGTCTTTGTCTGGTTTAGGTATCAGGGTGATGTTGGCCTCATAGAATGAATTTGGAAGTTCTCCCTCCTTTTCTATTTCCTGAAGTAGCTTGAAAAGTATTGGTATTAGTTCTTCTTTAAAGGTTTTGTAAAATTCTGCTGTATACCCATCCGGACCTGGGCTTTTCTTAGTTGGTAGTCTTTTTATGGTTTCTTCTATTTCCTCAATTGATATTGGTCTGTTTAGGTTTTCTATATCCTCCTGACTCAATCTGGGCAGATCATATGACTTAAGAAATTTATCTATGCCTTCACTATCTTCTAATTTATTGGAGTATAAGGATTCAAAATAGTTTTTGATTATCTTCTGTATTTCTGAAGTGTCTGTTGTGATATTGCCTTTTTCATCCCGTATGCTAGTAATTTGAGTTCTCTCTCTTCTTCTCTTCGCTAGCATCGCTAAGGGTCTGTCGATTTTGTTTATTTTTTCAAAGAACCAACTTTTAGTTTTGTCAATTTTTTCAATTGTTTCTTTTGTTTCGATTTCATTAATTTCAGCTCTGATTTTAATTATTTCTTGCCTTCTACTTCTTTTGCTGTTGTTTTGCTCTTCTTTTTCAAGGATTTTGAGATGAAGTATGAGATCATTTATTTGTTGGTTTTTTCTTTTTTTAAGGAATGAACTCCAAGCAATGAATTTTCCTCTTAGAACTGCTTTCAATGTGTCCCATAGATTCCGATATGTTGTGTCTGTGTTTTCATTTATCTCTAAGAATTTTTTAATTTCCTCCTTGATGTCTTCTATAACCCATTGATCATTCAGTAACCTATTGTTCATTCTCCAAGTGATGTATGCTTTTTCCTTCCTTCTTTTATCGTTGATTTTCAGTTTCATTCCATTATGATCAGATAAGATGCATGGTATTATCTCTACTCCTTTATATTGTCTAAGAGTTGCCCTGTGACATAATATATGATCTATTTTTGAGAAGGATCCATGTGCTGCTGAGAAAAAAGTGTAACTGCTTGATGTTGGGTGGTATACTCTATATATGTCAATTAGGTCTAGGTTATTAATAGTGTTATTGAGTTCTATAGTTTCCTTATTCAACTTTTGTTTGGAAGATCTGTCCAGTGGCGAGAGAGGTGTGTTGAAGTCTCCCATGATTATGGTGTGGTGGTCTATTAGACTCTTGAACTTGAGAAGAGTTTGTTTGACGAACATAGCTGCACCATTGTTTGGGGCATAAATATTTATGATTGTTATGTCTTGTTGGTGTATGGTTCCCTTAAGCAGTATGTAGTGTCCCTCTTTATCTCTTTTGATTAACTTTGGCTTGAAATCTATTTTATTTGATATGAGTATGGACACGCCTGCTTGTTTCCGAAGTCCATATGAGTGATATGATTTTTCCCAACCTTTCACCTTCAGCCTATGTATGTCTTTTCCTATCAAATGCGTCTCCTGTAGGCAGCATATTGTTGGGTCTTGTTTTGTGATCCATTCTACTAGCCTGTGTCTCTTAATTGGTGAGTTTAAGCCATTAACATTTAGGGTTATTATTGAGATATGGGTTGTTCTTCCAGCCATATTTGTTTATTTCTGTTACTAAACATGGTTTGTTTTCCTCTTTGATTATTTCCCCCCCCCTTTACTGTCCTACCTCCCACTGTTGGTTTTCATTGTTATTTTCCATTTCCTCTTCCTGTAATGCTTTGGCGAGGATGTTTTGAAGAGATGGTTTTCTAGCTGCGAATTCTTTAAACTTTTGTTTATCGTGGAAGGTTTTAATTTCATTCTCCATCCTGAAGCTTAATTTCGCTGGATACACAATTCTTGGTTGGAACCCATTTTCTTTCAGTGTTTGAAATATGTTATTCCAGGATCTTCTAGCTTTCAGAGTCTGTGTTGAAAGATCAGCTGTTATCCTGATTGGCTTACCCCTAAATGTAATCTGCTTCCTTTCTCTTGTAGCTTTTAAAATTCTCTCCTTATTCTGTATGTTGGGCATCTTCATTATAATGTGTCTAGGTGTGGATCTCTTATGATTTTGCACATTCGGCGTCCTGTAGGCTTCTAGGATTTGGGATTCTGTCTCATTCTTCAAGTCTGGGAAGTTTTCTTGTATTATTTCATTGAATAGACTGCTCATTCCTTTGGTTTGGAGCTCTGTACCTTCCTGTATCCCAATGACTCTTAAGTTTGGTCTCTTAATGTTATCCCATATTTCTTGGATGTTCTGCTCATGGTTTCTTAACAGTCTTGCTGAGCTGTCTATGTTCTTTTCCAGTTGAAATACTTTGTCTTCATTGTCTGATGTTCTATCTTCTAAGTGTTCTACTCTGCTGGTAGTATTCTCCATTGAGTTTTTAAGTTGGTTTATTGCTTCCTGCATTTCTAGGATTTCTGATTGCTTGTTTTTTATAACCTCTATCTCCCTGTATAGTTGATCCTTTGCTTCCTGGATTTGTTTGCGTAATTCGTTGTCGAAGTGATCTTTCATTGTCTGATTTTGCTGTTTAATGTCTTCCTTGATACTCCAGATCATCTGAAGCATGTATATCCTGAATTCTTTATCTGACATTCCATCTGCTGCAGCTGTTACCTCTTCTAAAGTTGCGTTGACCTGCATTGCTTGTGGTCCTTTCTTTCCTTGTCTTTTCATACTGCTTGCGTATCTTTCCTGCAGGTGCGGGCGGCGGCTCTGCTCTCTCCTTATTCCAATTGGGTTGTCGTGGCTACCACGCCGGCAGGTCACTGGGCCTGTTCTGGGAGCTGGCGGCGGCTCTGTTCTGCCCCTACTCCAATTGGGGTGACGAGTGTACCACGCCGGCAGGCCACCGGGCCTGATCCGCCGGTCGGTTGCAGGTTTGCCTACCCTGCAGGCGCGGGCGGCGGCTCTACTCTGCCCCTACTCCAAATGGGGTGACGTGTCTGTCGTACCAGCAGGCCACTGGGCCTGTCCCGCTGGTCGGTCGCAGATCTGCCCACCTTTCGGGCACGGGTGGAGGCTCTGCTCTGCCCCTACTCCAATTGGGGTGTCGTGACTACCCCGCCTGCAGGACGCTGGGCCTGTTCCTGGCAAGGGAGGCGACTCTGCTCTGTCACTACTCCAATTAGGGTGGTGTTTGTACCACGCCGGCAGGCTCCTGGGCCTGATCCGCCGGTCTGTTGTAGGTCTGCCTACCTTGAAGGCGCGGGCGGCGGATCTGCCCTGCCCCTCCTACCACGCCTGCGGACCCCTGGGCCTGATCTGCAGGTTGATCACTGGTCTGCTCACCCTGCGGGCACGGGTGGCGGTTCCGCTCCGCCCCCACTCCAATTGGGGTCACGTGACCACCACACCGGCAGGGCCTGATCCGGGCGTGGGAGAAGGATCTGCTCTGCCCCTACTCGAGTTGGGGTGACGTGTGTACCACACTGGCAGGCCACTGGGCCTGACCCGCCAGGCTGTCACAGGTCTGTTTACCTTGCAAGCGCGAAGGGCGGCTCTGCCCTGCCCCTCCTACCACGCCCATGTACTACTGGGTCGTGGGTCTGCCCACCTGGCGGGTGTGGGTGGCGGCTCCGCTCCGCCCCCTCTCCAATTGGGGTCACGCGGTCACCACGCTGGCGAGCCGCTGGGCCTGCTCCGGGGGCTGGCGGCGGCCCGGCTCCTTCCCTCTGGCTCGAGGACAAATTGAGGAGACTCGGGTGACTGAGCCTCACCCCCCTTACCAGGAGACCAACTGCTTATGTCACCGCTGGTATTGATGAAGATCTCTCCTCCACCGCTTTCTGCTGACATCAGATCTCTGCCATGTTGGTATCCTATGCGAATGGCAGCATTTCGTTCCCCTTGCCGGGCAACCCAAGCAACGGGTGAGTCCTGACCTGCCCTCAGCAGGACCCGGACCGAGACGCAGTTTCCGCGGGCTCCTAGCCCCGGTCCAGGGAAGTTCCGGGAGCCGGAACTCGGCCGCTCCGTGCTCGGTGTAAGCTCCTATAAGTGTAAGCTCCAAGAAGCAGTCCCCGCGGGCTCAGTTCCGGGAGCCGGAATTCGGCTGCTTAGTGCTTGGTGTATGCTCTGATAGTAGCAGGGTCCAAGAAGCAGCCTCCGCAGGCTCCGCAGCCCTGAGCCAGGGCGGTTCCGGGACGGTTCCGGGAGCCGGAACTCGGCCGCCCCGCGCTCGGTGTTCGCTCCGATAAGATCAGATTCTAAGAAGCACCCAGGCGCTGAACCCTAGCAATCTGTCTGCAAGCCGCAGGCGAATTGCAGCCTGAAATTACCTGTTCTATGGCTGAATGAGCTGCGGTCAGTCAAAAACAGGTGATGGTGACGTCAGTTTACCAACATGGTGGCTGCTGGCCTCCTCTGTGGTCTGACCGGTGTGGAGAACCGAGATGGACCGCTTCCTTCCCCCGTCTCGAACCCAGAATTCAGCCCTGAGTGCGGTGCTTGCGCGCTGGCAGAAACTGCAGCGCTGTAACCCTGCGTCTCTATCCCAGCGCGCGCTGCAGACTCTAGCCGCGGGGCGATTTGCTGAATAACTGGATATTTGTTTTTGTTTGTTTGTTTAGGGTATTGTGAATGGAATTGTTTTCCTGATTTGTTTCTCAGCAGATTCATTAGTGTATTAGTGAAGTATAGGAAAGCTATTGACTTTTGGATTCTGAGCTTGTATCCTGCTACTTTGCTGCTACTTTATCAGCCCTAGAAGAATCCTGGTGAAGTTTCTGTATATGTATAGGACCATATCATTTGCAAATAAAGATAATTTGATTTTTCCCCCTATTTGTATCCCTTTAATTTCCTTTTCTTAAATGATTGCTCTGGCCAAAATTTCTAGAACTATGTTTATCGGTTTGGTGAGACTGGATACCTTTATGCTGTTCTTGATTTTAGAGGAAATGCTTTCAGATTTTCCTCATTCTTTATGATGTTTGCTTTAGGTTTGTCATACATGTGCTTTATGATGATGAGGTAAGTATCTTCTGTCCAAACTTTTTCAGTTTTTTTAAACATTTATTTTTTAGTTGTAGGTGGACACAATACTTTCATTTTATTTTTATGTGGTCGAACCCAGTGCCTCATGCATGCTAGGCAGGCACTCTACCTCTGAGTCACAACCCCTAATGGAAACCAATGCTAAGTTGTGTCAAGATCTTTTTTATGTATCTATTTAGATGATCATGTAGTTTTCATTTTTATTTCTATTTCTGTTATGAATTGTATTTACTGATACATATATATGTATATATATATATATATATATATACATATATATGTATGTATGTATATATATGTGTGTGTGTGTGTA